>NC_134268.1:96025297-96340998 GCF_031893055.1 Leptodactylus fuscus | reverse complement strand
TAAAAAGGGATGAGAGATATAAAGAAAGCACTTACACAGTACTTCTCCTTTTAATAAATACACTTTTGGCTTTGACTTCACAGAACACAGCAAAATCTGCAACAAAAAAGCAGCTGTTCCGCAACGTGTGGCCCCAGCTTTAGAAAGTCTATACAGTTTTCACTCCACAATACAGATACAGTGGTTCACAGACTTCATAATTAGAGATGAGCGAACACTAAAATGTTCGAGGTTCGAAATTCGATTCGAACAGCCGCTCACTGTTCGAGTGTTCGAATGGGTTTCGAACCCCATTATAGTCTATGGGGAACATAAACTCGTTAAGGGGGAAACCCAAATTCGTGTCTGGAGGGTCACCAAGTCCACTATGACACCCCAGGAAATGATACCAACACCCTGGAATGACACTGGGACAGCAGGGGAAGCATGTCTGGGGGCATAAAAGTCACTTTATTTCATGGAAATCCCTGTCAGTTTGCGATTTTCACAAGCTAACTTTTCCCCATAGAAATGCATTGGCCAGTGCTGATTGGCCAGAGTACGGAACTCGACCAATCAGCGCTGGCTCTGCTGGAGGAGGCGGAGTCTAAGATAGCTCCACACCAGTCTCCATTCAGGTCCGACCTTAGACTCCGCCTCCTCCGGCAGAGCCAGCGCTGATTGGCCGAAGGCTGGCCAATGCATTCCTATGCGAATGCAGACTTAGCAGTGCTGAGTCAGTTTTGCTCAACTACACATCTGATGCACACTCGGCACTGCTACATCAGATGTAGCAATCTGATGTAGCAGAGCCGAGGGTGCACTAGAACCCCTGTGCAAACTCAGTTCACGCTAATAGAATGCATTGGCCAGCGCTGATTGGCCAATGCATTCTATTAGCCCGATGAAGTAGAGCTGAATGTGTGTGCTAAGCACACACATTCAGCACTGCTTCATCAAGCCAATACAATGCATTAGCCAGTGCTGATTGGCCAGAGTACGGAATTCGGCCAATCAGCGCTGGCCAATGCATTCTATTAGCCCGATGAAGTAGAGCTGAATGTGTGTGCTAAGCACACACATTCAGCACTGCTTCATCAAGCCAATACAATGCATTAGCCAGTGCTGATTGGCCAGAGTACGGAATTCGGCCAATCAGCGCTGGCTCTGCTGGAGGAGGCGGAGTCTAAGGTCGGACCTGAATGGAGACTGGTGTGGAGCGATCTTAGACTCCGCCTCCTCCAGCAGAGCCAGCGCTGATTGGCCGAATTCCGTACTCTGGCCAATCAGCACTGGCTAATGCATTGTATTGGCGTGATGAAGCAGTGCTGAATGTGTGTGCTTAGCACACACATTCAGCTCTACTTCATCGGGCTAATAGAATGCATTGGCCAGCGCTGATTGGCCGAATTCCGTACTCTGGCCAATCAGTGCTGGCCAATGCATTCTATTAGCTTGATGAAGCAGAGTGTGCACAAGGGTTCAAGCGCACCCTCGGCTCTGATGTAGCAGAGCCGAGGCTGCACAAGGGTTCAAGCGCACCCTCGGCTCTGATGTAGGAGAGCCGAGGGTGCACTTGAACCCTTGTGCAGCCTCGGCTCTGCTACATCAGAGCCGAGGGTGCGCTTGAACCCTTGTGCACACTCTGCTTCATCAAGCTAATAGAATGCATTGGCCAGCGCTGATTGGCCAATGTATTCTATTAGCCTGATGAAGTAGAGCTGAATGTGTGTGCTAAGCACACACATTCAGCTCTACTTCATCGGGCTAATAGAATGCATTGGCCAGCGCTGATTGGCCAGAGTACGGAACTCGACCAATCAGCGCTGGCTCTGCTGGAGGAGGCGGAGTCTAAGATCGCTCCACACCAGTCTCCATTCAGGTCCGACCTTAGACTCCGCCTCCTCCAGCAGAGCCAGCGCTGATTGGCCGAATTCCGTACTCTGGCCAATCAGCACTGGCTAATGCATTGTATTGGCGTGATGAAGCAGTGCTGAATGTGTGTGCTTAGCACACACATTCAGCTCTACTTCATCGGGCTAATAGAATGCATTGGCCAATCAGCGCTGGCCAATGCATTCTATTAGCGTGAACTGAGTTTGCACAGGGGTTCTAGTGCACCCTCGGCTCTGCTACATCAGATTGCTACATCTGATGTAGCAGTGCCGAGTGTGCATCAGATGTGTAGTTGAGCAAAACTGACTCAGCACTGCTAAGTCTCTGCATTCGCATAGGAATGCATTGGCCAGCCTTCGGCCAATCAGCGCTGGCTCTGCCGGAGGAGGCGGAGTCTAAGGTCGGACCTGAATGGAGACTGGTGTGGAGCGATCTTAGACTCCGCCTCCTCCAGCAGAGCCAGCGCTGATTGGTCGAGTTCCGTACTCTGGCCAATCAGCGCTGGCCAATGCATTCTATTAGCCCGATGAAGTAGAGCTGAATGTGTGTGCTTAGCACACACATTCAGCTCTACTTCATCAGGCTAATAGAATACATTGGCCAATCAGCGCTGGCCAATGCATTCTATTAGCTTGATGAAGCAGAGTGTGCACAAGGGTTCAAGCGCACCCTCGGCTCTGATGTAGCAGAGCTGAGGGTGCACAAGGGTTCAAGTGCACCCTCGGCTCTCCTACATCAGAGCCGAGGGTGCGCTTGAACCCTTGTGCAGCCTCGGCTCTGCTACATCAGAGCCGAGGGTGCGCTTGAACCCTTGTGCACACTCTGCTTCATCAAGCTAATAGAATGCATTGGCCAGCACTGATTGGCCAGAGTACGGAATTCGGCCAATCAGCGCTGGCCAATGCATCCCTATGGGAAAAAGTTTATCTCACAAAAATCACAATTACACACCCGATAGAGCCCCAAAAAGTTATTTTTAATAACATTCCCCCCTAAATAAAGGTTATCCCTAGCTATCCCTGCCTGTACAGCTATCCCTGTCTCATAGTCACAAAGTTCACATTCTCATATGACCCGGATTTGAAATCCACTATTCGTCTAAAATGGAGGTCACCTGATTTCGGCAGCCAATGACTTTTTCCAATTTTTTTCAATGCCCCCAGTGTCGTAGTTCCTGTCCCACCTCCCCTGCGCTGTTATTGGTGCAAAAAAGGCGCCAGGGAAGGTGGGAGGGGAATCGAATTTTGGCGCACTTTACCACGTGGTGTTCGATTCGATTCGAACATGGCGAACACCCTGATATCCGATCGAACATGTGTTCGATAGAACACTGTTCGCTCATCTCTATTCATAATACTTTATCAGAAGGCATCTTTCCTGCTTCCCATGAGAGTAAATAAAACATTCAGACAGAGATTTTTTTCAAAGTGACATTTTGCTTTTGAGCAGATCAGCTTTGGGTCATATTTCAGTTCCCTGTTTATGTGGCTTGGCTTATATACTACCAAGTGTCTCAGTGTCATATCCTTACAAGAACTGTTTACTGTCCCATGCTGCCAACCATTCCTCGTCACTTTGTAATATAACTCCAGGGAAATAAGAATAGATGCCTGTAGCTTAAAAGAACTAGAGTGCACGATACACATAACAGTATTTCAGTTAGTAAGTAACCAACAATTGCAGTGTGCATAGGTATCGACATGACCCTGGGGAATCAGTTTAGAAGGTAACTAGGCCCAAGATGGTGGATGGTCTATAAAACCTCTCTGGTCTTGTTATTCTCTAGTCTTTTCTCTGGCCGTGGCTTATGATTTGTCCTTCCCACAAACTGAGCGCACGTACAGTGATGAGGAGGTTGCACAGTGCAAGAGGGTGGTAGTGTACTTTCCTCTGGGCATACCCTAGTGGCCACCATGGTCACTTTAACCATTGGGCTAGATTGAGTGGGCTAGTGCCACATTCCGGATGCTGTTTCGGGCAGCAGGCAGTGATTTCAACTCTATCTATGTCCTTGTAGGGAATTATTGGGTGCCCCCAAAATGAATTAAAAAAGGCCTAAGTGTTAGCCCAATTTTAACCCAATGTTGTGGAAATGCAAAAAACACCGTGTTTTATATTACCTGCAAAGTGGATGGGATTCTGGCATTTTCCATATAGGTATAATGGGGATAGAAAGTCAGAGGAAAGGGCAAAGGAAACATTTTTGTGAAAAACACTGCAGAAAAAAAAACGTGATTAGTTTCTGCCACCGTCTTTTCTGCAGCATTATTTTGCAGCAATTTGATGTATTGGGGCTTAGCCATAGTTAGAAATAACATAGGAGGCAGTGTGGCAGATGAACAGGCTTAGCTTGCAGCACACTTTGCATAGCTTTCCAAGATGGGAGTTACAATATCCATACAGAAAATGGAGGTACAGTCTCTACTAAAATCTGTACTTTCAATGGTCTTGTACTGGATGCCTTTGTCCCTCATTGCTCGCTCTCTCCTGATTCTTTGATATCTCAATTTTTGCATCCATTGAACTTGTGAGTTTTTGGATAGTTTCTGCATGAATTTCTTTGCAGGTTGTCAGAATAACCTCCCAGAGCTGTTTTTTGAGACCTGCCTCCCACCCTCATAGATTTTTTGCTTGAGGACACTCCAAAGGCTCTCAATATTGTTGAGGTCAGAGGAGGATGCTGATCACACCATGAGTTTTTCTCCTTTTATGCCCAATGACTCTGAGGTATTTTTTGCTGCATGAGATGATGCATTGGCAAGGTTCTTTATGTACCATGGAAGAAAGTGGTTAGTCAGAAGCTCTATATACTTTGCAGAGATAATATTCACACATTCAGGGACCCTAAAGGGGCCTAAAAGTTCTTTCCCCATGATTCTGGTTGAAAACATAACTCCATCCCCTCCGCGTTGTCCTTGCAGCCTTGTTGGGAAATGGTGGCCATTCACCAACCTTCCACTACTTCATCCATCTGGACCATACAGGGTTACATGGCACTCATCAATAAAGAAAACTGTTTCGAAATTAGTCTTCATGCTTGTCTGGGTCCACTGGAACCGTTTCTACTTGTGAACACTGTTTAGGAGTAGACAAATAGGTTTGTACACATCTACAAGCTTCTGGAGGATTCTTGAAGCTTGAGGGACTCAAAAGGCACCAGCAAATTAAAACACTTTATGTTAACACTTTACTATTTTAGAAGCTGCTCTCTTAATCCAAATCTGCCTGGCAGAAACATCCTAATTATGCCTTTATCTGCACAAACAAATCTCTTTATAGTACAATGATCACACTTAGGCTAAGGCCCCACATAGCGGAAACGCAGTTTTGTTTTGTTGCAAATTTTTTTGCTGTTTTTTTGAGACAAAGCCAAGACTAGATTGAGCAGAAGTTAGAAGTATAAAAGCTTTCTATATACTTCTGATTCCATTTGTAGCCATTCTTGGTTCTGGCTCAAAAAAATGCAACAAGATCTGAAACAAAAACGCTGTGTTTCCACAACTTGGGGCTTCAGCATTAAAGAGGTTTTCTGAGAAAAAAATAATTTTTCAGAAAAGGTCTGTTAGTGCTATTAATATGTTAATAAGTGCAACCAAATATCTTTAGCAGTGTTTTGAGTGATTTCTGGAGTTCTCAGTGAGCTCCTGGCATCTTCTGCATTTGTTTGCATCCCTGTCTTCCTGTGGTTTGTTTCTTACAAGTTCCATGATGCCTCACTTGTCCCTCACTCACTCACTCACTCACTCACCCTCTCTCTTTCTCACACACTCCGTCTCCCTGTTTCCATAGCTAGTACATCCACTACACCATCAGCTCACTCAACACTTATCATGCACAGTTCATAACTATCTTTGCCCAGGGAGATCGGAGGCACATATGTAAGGAAGGTCGCCTATAATAATACAGGTGCCGGCTTTTCTTTTCTATTGTGCAAGCGCAGGCCAGCACAACTAGCCAGACAGCCAGTGTGTGTGCAATAGGGCTGGAATGCTGGTATGTAAGTGTCCGCGTTAGCCTGTGCAGACCAGGCCGGTTGGGGACTCGATTGCGCATGCTGGCATTCCGGCTGTGAATGTGTGAACAAGTGATGACGCTCTGTGACCAGCGGTTCCAGCAGGAAGCCAGGTAAGTATGATGGGGAGGGGTGTAGTGTGGTGGGGGGACAGGAATTGAGGAGAGGGAAATGGAGGGGACAGGGATAGTGTATGTGACGTTCCATTTCAATGGAACATCACCGGATAATCTGAAAATGTGCCTGGGGAGGTCACATGACCACCTCGGAGATAATGGTAAATATACAGTTTGGATAAAGTAAGTAATTTAGAAAGTAGGCGGGGGGAGGGTGTTTAGTTTATAGTTAAAATTTCTTGTTATACTAGATAATCCCTCTAAAGTTTCCTGAAATACCTAATGTTTTCATACTTTATCCAAGGCAATGCACTATTTAATGTTTTTTGGCAGCAGAGATATCCTTTTTCTTTCCCATACTTCTTGAAACCTCTGGTATGCTTAATAATGAGATACATCCTTCTTAGACTGAAGCCCCATATTTAGAGCTTATAATGGAATAGAAACCAGAAGTGACCTCCTCAGAGTGACCTCCCCAATTATAGGATTTACTGGGGAAATAGTAGGGAATTTGGTGTAGCCAAAGTACTCTGCACATCTTATGTATTCACTCTCCACCATCTTCTGTGCATTCACGTCAGGGATATTATTGCTCACTGCACCAGTTGATAAATTCTTTGAGGGGTGCATTTTTCAAAATGGAGTGACTTCTTAGGGGATACCTCTTTTCTGGTACCTAAGAGGCTCTTTAAACTTGAAATGGTGTCCAGATACCAAACATCTAAATCTGCACCCCAAAAGCCACATAGTGCTCCTTCACATCTTTGCCGAGCTGTGTACCATAACTGCAGTTTATGCGCACATGTATGACACTTGGTGTACCCAGGATAGTGTACTTAATGTCATATGTGAGTATAAACTGATGTTTAGTCATGCCGGGACACAGAAGGAAATGAGCATAATGTGGTTTTTAGAGTAAAAATTTAGACATTTTTGTTTTTGGATGTCATGACACTTATACAGAACCCTGAAATACTAGTAAAGTGGAATCCTCTGGAGTGACCCCATTGTGGAAACTACACTCATGAAAGAATCTAGCCAGGGGTACAGTGAGCATCTTTAGCCTCCAAATATTGCATTAATTTATTTTACAGAAATGAATATGCAGCTGATGGTGGAAGGTGAAAATGACAATTTTTCCAGGAATATGCTATTTCAGTGCATAATATGTTGTGTCCAGCTTGTATCAGAGCTGAACGCTCCAAAAACTGTTGTTCCCGGGATACTCGCTTGACACTAAGGACCCACGTAGTGGGCTGCAGTACAAAATCTGTGACGGAAATGCTTGGTGTTTTTTTCTGCAGTGCTGTCCTCTGTGGACCTTTTGCTTCAATTATATCTACTGTCATGGCCAAATGTTTTGAGAATGATACAAATATTAATTTTTACAAAGTCTACTGCTTCAGTTTTTCTAATGGCAATTTGCATATACTCCAGAATGTTATAAAGAGTGATCAGCTTAACAGCAATTACTTGCAAAGTCAATATTTGCCTAGAAAATGAACTTTATCCCCCAAAACACATTTCAACATCATTGCAGCCCTGCCTTAAAAGGACCAGCTAACATCGTTTCAGTGATTGCTCCATTAACACAGGTGTGGGTGTTGATGAGGACAGGGCTGGAGATCAATCTGTCATGATTAAGTAAGAATGACACCACTGGACACTTTAAAAGGAGGCTGGTGCTTGGCATTATTGTTTCTCTTCTGTTAACCATGGTTATCTCTAAAGAAATGAGTGCAGTCATCATTGCACTGCACAAAAATGGCCTAACAGGGAAGAGTATCGCAGCTAGAAAGATTGCACCTCAGTCAACAATCTATCGCATCATCAAGAACTTCAAGGAGAGAGGTTCCATTGTTGGCAAAAGACTCCAGGGCGCCCAAGAAAGACCAGCAAGTGCCAGAACCGTCTCTTAAAAGTGTTTCAGCTGCGGGATCGGGCTACCAGCAGTGCAGAGCTTGCTCAGGAATGGCAGCAGGCAGGTGTGAGTGCATCTGCACGCACTGTGATGCGGAGACTCTTGGAGCAAGGCCTGGTCTCAAGGAGGGCAGCAAAGAAGCCACTTCTCTCCAGAAAAAAACATCAGGGACAGACTAATATTCTGCAAAAGGTACAGGGAGTGGACTGCTGAGGACTGGGGTAAAGTCATTTTCTCTGATGAATCCCCTTTTTGATTGTTTGGGACATCTGGAAAACAGCTTATTCGGAGAAGAGGAGGTGAGCGCTACCACCAGTCTTGTCTCATGCCAACTGTAAAGCATCCTGAAATCATTCATGTGTGGGGTTGCTTCTCAGCCAAGGGAATCGGCTCTCTCACAGTCTTGCCTAAAAACACAGCCATGAATAAAGAATGGTACCAGAATGTCCTCCAAGATCAACTTCTCCCAACCGTCCAAGAGCAGTTTGGCGATCAACAATGCCTTTTCCAGCATGATGGAGCACCTTTCCATAAAGCAAAGGTGATAACTAAATGTCTCAGGGAACAAAACAGAGAGATTTTAGGTCCATGGCCTGGAAACTCCCGAGATCTTAATCCCATTGAGAACTTGTGGTCAATCATCAAGAGCCGGGTGGACAAACAAAAACCTACAAATTCTGACAAAATGCAAGCATTGATTGTGCAAGAATGGACTGCTATCAGTCAGGATTTGGTCCAGAAGTTGATTGAGAGCATGCCAGAGAGAATTGCAGAGGTCCTGAAGAAGAAGGGTCAACACTGCAAATATTGACTTGCTGCATTAACTCATTCTAACTGTCAATATAAGCTTTTGTTACTCATAATATGATTGCAATTATATTTCTGTATGTGATAAAAACATCTGACAAACACACATAAAAACCAGAGGGCAGCAGATCATGTGAAATATAATATTTGTGACATTCTCAAAACTTTTGGCCATGTCTGTATAGGGAAACTGGCAGTGTTGGACATTCCACAAATGCAACAGTTTTGTAAACTGTAGCATTTCCTCTACAGAGTTTCTCTGTAATGTGCCAGAATCCCATCTACTTTGCATGGACTGTAAAATGCTGGGGTTTTTGCTATGTCATTTCCTCTGCAGTCAAACTGTGGTGTTTATGCTACATAGGGTTCCAGCCTAACAGTTTTTGTAATGTGTGTGTGTCTCTGTGGACACAAGCTGGGCACAACATATTGGGCATTGAAATTGCATATCTCTGGAAAAATTGCAATTTTCACTTTTCATTATCAGCTGCACATTCATTTCTAGAAATTAAATTAATGCAATGCTCAAGGGTTAAAAATGCTCACTACGCAACTTGATAAATCCCTTCAGTGGCATTGTTTCCAAAATGGGATAACGTGTCTGTGGATTCCACTTTGCTGCCAATTCAGGGGCTCTGCAAAAGTGGATCACTATATCCATTCATATGGAGGGGTGTGGTTTCCAAAACTGGATCAATTTGGGTAATTATATTGGATCATTGTAATGGTACTCTAGGAGCTCTGCAAATGCAACATGGCACCTGAAAACTATTTCAGAAAAATCTGCCCTCCAAAAACCAAATAGCACGCTTTACATTCCAAGCCCCACCATATACCGATACAGCAGATTATGACCACATATGGGGTATTACCGTGTTCAGGGACAATTGTTTAACAAACTGTGGGGTGCTTTTTCTACTTTAATCCCTTGTGAAAAGTAAACTTTGGGGATAAAATGATATTTTAGTGAGATAAGTTAGTTTTTTAATTTACACATCCAAAGTTAATAAAATCTGTTTAATGAATATGCGTGTGTGTGTGTGTGTGTGTGTGTGTGTGTGTGGGGGGGGGGTGTCAAAATCCTCACTATACTCCTTGATGAATTCTGTGAGGGATGTAGCTTCCAAAATGGGCTCATTTCTGGGTGTTTCTATTGTATTGGTACTCTAGGGGCTCTGCGAATGAGGCATGTTACTGAAAACTATTCCTGCAAAATCTGCTTTTCAAACACGCAGTATCACTCCTTCCCTTCCTTGCACTGCTGTGTGCCCAAACATCAGTTTACACCCACATGTGGGGTATTTCTGTGTACGGGAGAAATTGAACAACAAACTTTGAGGTGCATTTTTCCTTTAACCTTTTGTGAATGTGTTAATTTTAGGCCTGAATGAATGAGAAAAAAATTGTTAGGAAACAGAAGCATCACCAAGCAAAATAGTTTGTCCCAGCACTAGACACACTGATTAAATGGCACAAAACTGGTTTGAACATCCTGCGCATTCCGAGCCACACCAATACCGACCCTACAGAGATGTTCAACAGAGCCTCTGATGGTGGGGATAGACTTGAAATCCACCGTTGGGCAGGGTACCACTAGTCCCAGCAGACCCAGAAACTGAAATCACTTACCAGAAGGCTTCCAGAGGGAGATTTTAGTAAGTCAATCATTAGCTTTTTTTGTGAAATGGGGAACTTTACTGTATCTGTCTCCACCATGGCCGACAACCATTTTTTTTTTTTTTTAAATGTAGATTGTGAGCCCCACACAGAGCTCACAATGTACATTTTTCCCTATCAGTATGTCTTTTTTGGAATATGGGATGGAAATCCATGCAAACACGGGGAGAATATACAAACTCCTTGCAGATGGTTTTGTGCCCTTGGCGGGATTTGAACACCAGGACTCCAGCGCTGCAAGGCTGCAGTGCTAACCACTGATCCACCGTGTGGCCCCTGGCCGACAACCATTTATGAAGGATTTGAGTTGGAGCAAGAGTGGGGGGGCGTCCTGTGGAAAAATTATTGTGGAGTCAGTGGTTTGGCCTATCAACTCCACAGCACTGGTGGATATGACCATGACTGCAAGAACTTTCTATGGTACAACCCAGATGTTTTTGTCCTTATAATGAACTGGTTATCAGAAAGGGACACTACATACATGAGAAGATAAGTCAGCCAATAAGTAAATCATGGTTTCTTTTCTGACAGGTGCCATACCATAGGAAATTCCTACATTTAAGGTTGTATCCATTGTCAATCTACCAAGGCAACAGAGTGTCTATTTACAAATTGATCTTTGGTTATATGACAAGAACCATAGCCAAGGTCACAGTGTAGCCCTAGTCTTACTGGAGCAGGGAGTGGCTATAAAGGGTGTCTCTATATGACTTTGATTTCTATGAGAACTGTGGTGACTCTGTGAGGAATTAGATACCTCCTTGTGGTTAATCACTAAAAGTCCTGCTTTTGTTGGCCTTGCCCCACTTCTATCAATCAAAGCATTTTTCATATCCATTTTTATTATATTGTAAATTTTTGGCATATGTTTTGTGACACGTTTAATGTCATACGTCAGGGCCAATCTGTCCCTTATTGTAGAAAAAAATAGTAAAGTGGCTCATTCGGTACAAAACCTTATACTTTTGGTGCAAACATGAATAAATGTGTTTGAACTAAATTTTATGACATAGAATGTACCCATATTTATCTAATAGATTCCAAAAGCCATGCATGCTTCATGCTCAGTAGACAAAAAAAAGTTATTATTCTACCTATTATGATAATTATAAATGTAGAAAATTAGTTACTGACATATCGTATGTAATGGTTAAGGCTAAGTTCACATCTGCTTCTTTTAAGTCCATTTTTCTGATCCATCATAGGATCAGAACAATGGACTGAAAAGCTTATATAACAATCGATGCAAATGGGTACATTGTGTCTTCATCTGTCATTCATCTGAAAGCTTTATTCAATCTTATTTACTTTTCAAATGAAAGATAAAGTCTTGCATGTTTTTTCCTGCAAACAGAATGTGCCCCATCTGTATTCATCATTACATTAGCTTTTCAGTCCCTTGTTCTGATTCTACAATAAACTAGAACAAATAACAAAAAGGCAATGTGCACTTTGCAGCCTTTTTGCAGCTGAATAAAAACTTTTTATATGCAATGCCTAACTGTGTATTTTGACTTTTTCACTTGTCCCAGTTTGTTGAATTCGGCATAGAGATGTTATATTGAAACCATTTTGATATGCCATTAGTTTTTTTAAGCATTCATACAGAACATCTGCTGATGCAGACACAAGGCCATGGATATACCATAAAAAAGCTGTACACAAGTACAAGAGGCATTTTCTTTTTCTTTCTTTTTTTTTTAAATGATTTCTGGGATCAAGGTATCAGAAAGAAACATTGTTCTTGCAATAAAAGTCATTTTACGTCTAGAGACAGCAAGTACTTAACATCAAGCCATGGGTTTCTTTAAGAAAAAAACCACAAAGAAGGTAGTTATGAACCCATGTATCCTTTTTTGTCTCAAGCCTGTAAGATACACAATGGGGATCTGTAGAGCCATCCTGAATGATTTTGTTCCATTTCTGAGGTCTGCTAAGGTGAAATAATTCTACACATTGTATCAGTTTCCCCAAACACTTTCATTTCTGAAAATAAAGTAAAGTTTTGGATTGGACTAGACAATGAGAACATATTAAAATATTGCAATAGAAACATTTTAGAAGATATCAGGGGACCGCTAAGCTTTGACCACCACTAATTCTAAAACTGACGTTTCCATAACGTTTCCATAGCTTTTCTAAAAATCCAAACTAGTTATTAATGTATCTACTGACTCTTGGACCATTTACTGTTAAGCTTTTCATGGCCTGGGCCCTTACAATTGGACTACTGAGAATAATCTGTCAACTCATAGCTTTTCCGCTGTCCCACTCCTACATCAAAAGTCAGATACTAAGCAATGGAATTGGAAATTTACTATATTTAACCTCTTACAGGCTGATTGTTAGACTCATGTACAACATAGACAACAGGCACAGAATTATTTTGACATTGTCTCTTGTCATTATCATTTGGTTATTACTAGAGATGAGCGAACAGTAAAATGTTCGCGGTTCCATATTCGTTTCGAGTAGCCCCTCAATATTCGACTACTCGAATCGAATATCGAACCCTATTATAGTCTATGGGGGGGAAATGCTCGTTTCAGGGGTAGGCAACGTTCGATCAAATTATACTTACCAAGTCCACGAGTGAGGGTCGGGCTGGATCCTCCGAGCAGTCTTCTCCTTGCAGCGTCCCCGCGGTGTTTTCCGGCTCTTCATTCACTCTGCCAGGCATCGGGCCTGGGCAGAGCCGACTGCGCATGCCTGCACTACAAGCGGACATGCGCAGTCGGCTCTGCCCAGGCCCGATGCCTGGCAGAGTGAATGAAGAGCCGGAAGACGCCGCGGGGAAGCTGCACGGAGAAGACTTCTAAAGGTAGGAGAAGAACCAGCGTTGATTGGCCGACTGTATAGCATTCGGCCAATCAATGCTGGTTCTGCATCGAACTTTTACATTCGAACAGCGAGTGGTTCTCGATCGAGTACTACTCGCTCATCTCTATTTATTACAAAGTCATATAGCCACTTGGAGTGCATTTTGGATTAAAAATCTTGAAGGCTATGGTGGATCACCAGGCATGGACAGGGCAAAAAGCAGTGGATCACATGGTACAGGTATGGACATTTAATAGCTAGATCATCAAGTACAGAACACCAAATAACTGGAAAGCCATTGTAGAGAAAATAAAAACATCAGGTTATTATATAAACAAAATCAACAAATACCTAGAAACCTGATGTGGAATCTAAAATATAAGGTTTGGAGGTCAGGCCGGGGCTCCAAGTTGCAAATACGCATTTTACAGTATCGGCAAAGTGGGTGGGATTCTGGCTTATCCCATCCACACATTGCAGAAAAATATCCGCAGTAGCAATTCTGCGATTTTGAAAAGTGTTGCATTTTTGTAAATTACAGCATGTCAATTATATCTACAGAAATGCTGGAGTTTCCATATAGGTGTAATAAGGACAGAAAGTCCACAGAAAGTCTGCAGACTATCTACGAAAAGCGCTGCAGAAAAAAAAAAACGTGATGCATTTCCGATGTGGACTTAGCCTCAAAATGGATCATCAGACATGGACAGGACAAAAAGCTCTAGATTATGTGGTATGGACATTTGATATGTAGATCCTCAAGGATTTCTGCAGCAGCTGTAGGGGAGGAGTACATGGAAAAAACTGTCAGTTAGCTTGCTGAGGATAGATGGAGTTTAGCTTGTAAATAGTCTCAAGCTGGATTCATTTTAATCACAGATTGTTGGACCAAACCCAAAACTATTTGGAATGAGGAGGAAGGAACACCACTTTACCAAAAACATTTGATCCAAAAAAATCAAACTTTTTGTTTGCAAGAAAGATAGACACAATACACTATACATTTTGGGGTATAGCCACCCCTTTTTCAAGTGTAGACAAAAGTTGGAATATCTTTTGTGCATGAACCCCATCTTTTTTAAATGTAGATTGTGAGCCCCATATAGGGATTACAATGTACATTTTTATTTATTTTTTTCATTTAAGTATGTCTTTTTAAAATGGGAGGAAACCCACGCAAACACGGGGAGAACATGCAAACTCCTTGCAGAGGTTGTTCCTGGCAGGATTCAAACCCAGGACTCCAGCACTGCAAGGCTGCAGTGCTAACCACTGAGCCACCGTGTTGCCCCATAAACCCCACCTTTTTATAGAGGTGTTTCACATGAAAGCAACTCCCTTTGTGAGGAGCAAATCAAGAGAAGACATATTTGGACATTAAAAGTATTCAAAACACATATTAAATGGAAAAGGTAAGGCTATTTATTACAGACAAACAGGATATACAAAACTCATACGTTATAATGATGTTATGCAATGGATCCTCATGTACATTGGCGTTTACTCTCTGCCTGACTGTATGGACTGGGCGCGCGCGATCGTTACTCCTGTGCAATTTCCGGTAATGAAATCACCATTGGAAGGCATCAGTGTCTCTAGAGACTGATGAACAGATTATAAAAGTGCTTGCATAGTATTTCAAGCATATCACTTAGGTTAGTATATATGCAGAAAGGAGAACCCAGGTGGCTGATAAAATAATGAGTCTCAGAAAGCCCCAGAACTAAGGATTAAAATAATGAGAGGGGAAAATATGAACTGCCAATATATAACTAGTAGAGATGAGCGAGTAGTATTCGATCAAGTAGGTATTCGATCGAATACTACAGTATTCAAAATACTCGTACTCGATCGAATACTACTAGCTATTCGCAGTAAATATTCAATTCAGAGCCAGCGTTGATTGGCCAAATGTTATACAGTGTATAGCATTCGGCAAATCAATGCTGGTTCTGCAGCAGGCTCGTCCTTGCTAGTCAGGAGAGCTGGCAGCTTGCTGTTACGATGAAGCAGACTTTTTCTCATAGGAATGAATTGGCCAGCGTTGATTGGCCAGTGTTCAGCATTTGGCCAATCAACGCTGGTTCTGCCGGAGGCTTGTCCGTGAGGAGGCGGATTGGCTGAATGCTGTACACTGGCCAATCAACGCTGGTCAATTCATTCCTATGAGAAAAAGTCAGCTCCCTCGTAACAGCACGCTGCCAGCTCTCCCGACTAGCAAGGAGGAGCCTGCTGCAGAACCAGCGTTGATTTGCCGCAGGCTCATCTTTGCTAGTCGGGAGAGCTGGCAGCTTGCGGTTACGAGGGAGCTTACTTTTTATCAGCGCAACTGCAAGCACTGTGCAGTTAAAGCGCACGGACCCCATAGACTATAATGGGGTCCATGTGCTTTAACTGCACAGCGCTCCTCCTAAACACTCTCCTCCTGCTATTCATGGACTTGGTGACTCTCTTTTAGTCGAATAGTGGTTTCCCCTGAAATGAGCATTTTTTCCCATAGACTATAATGGGATTCGATATTCGATCGAGTAGTCGAATATTGAGGCTCTACTCGAAATGAATCTCGAATATCAAATATTTCAGTTTGCTCATCTCTAATAACTAGCATAAGGATAATATGCCTACATCTACAATCTGGTATAAAAGATGATCGGCAGCTCATTAGATATTCGGGGGGAAGTAAAAGGAGATATCCTGAGAAATAAATGAATAATAGCTGTTAAAAGTACAACCCAATGCAGATCTCAATTCCCGACAGAGTTTTTAACAGCAAATCGCTCAAAATATTTATAGGCTATCATGATGATCTTGATATAGTTTTAAAGATGATGTACTCATCTTTAAAATGAATCCAAGCTCATCTTCATAGACCTAACGGATCCTGAGCTGAGCTATGGGGCTCTAAATTGTCATCCTCCTTCCAGTCTCAGGCAGCATCTTACAGCTGTGTGAATGAGGAAGGAGGAGGAAGAAGCAGAGCTGCAGACTGAAGAGACAATAATAAATCATTATTGTCTGTGCGTAACCTGTACATACCTCCCAACTTTCAAAGGATAGAAAGAGGACAAAATGTCCAGCGGCTGTGAGCGCTGCAGCATAATGAGCTCCACCAACTTCTAAATTGGATCCACCCTTTTCCATCAAGTTCACTTTGTGCTCTCCACACAGTATAATGGTCCTACAGTCACCCTAATATTATATGTCCCCACATTATAATGTTCTCCTCAAATTGACCCCACAGTATAAAGTTTCTCTTCTGGTGCACCGACAGTTTAATGTCCTCCTTCAGTTGCCCCCAGTTTAATGTACCCTTCTAGTTGCCCTATTCATCTGTCCCAACAGTTTTTGCCCCTCTATTTGTCCTTAAAGTTTAATGTCCTCTTCTTTCTCTCCCCAAAGTTTAATGTCCCCCTCATATGCCTCCACAGTTTAATGTCCCCCACATGCCCCCCCCCTTTTAGTCTTCCCTCACAGTTTAATGTTCCTCTTCATCTGCTAAACTTTAACATAAAAACACTGATACAGTGTTGGCCAAAAGTATTGGCACCCCTGCAATTCTGTCAGATAATACTCATTTCCTTCCAGAAAATGATTGCAATCACAAATTCTTTGGTATTATTATCTTCATTTAATTTGTCATCAATGGAAAACCACAAAAAGAATTGTCAAAAAGCCAAATTGGATATTCTTCCACATCAAACATAAAAAAGGGGGTGGACAAAAGTATTGGCACTGTTTCAAAAATCATGTGATGCTTCTCTAATTTGTGTAATTAACAGCACCTGTTACTTACCTGAGGCACCTAACAGGTGGTGGCAATAACTAAATCACACTTGCAGACAGTTGAAATGGATTAAAGTTGACTCAACCTCTGTCCTGTGTCCTTGTGTGTACCACATAGAGCATGGAGAAAAGAAAGAAGACCAAAGAACTGTCTGAGGACTTGAGAAGCAAAATTGTGAGGAATCATGAGCAATCTCAAGGCTACAAGTCCATCTCCAAAGACCTGAATGTTCCTGTGTCTACCGTGCACAGTGTCATAAAGAAGTTTAAAGCCCATGGCACTGTGGCTAACTTCCCTAGATGTGGACAGAAAAGAAAAATTGACGAGAGATTTCAACGAAAGATTGTGCGGATGGTGGATAAAGAGCCTCGACTAACATCCAAACAAGTTCAAGCTGCCCTGCAGTCCGGGGGTACAACAGTGTCAACCCGTACTATCCGTCGCCATCTGAATGAAAAGGGACTGTATGGTAGGATACCCAGGAAGACCCCACTTCTTACCCAGAGACATAAAAAAGTCAGGCTGGAGTTTGCCAAAACTTACCTGAGAAAGCCAATAATGTTTTGGAAGAATTTTCTCTGGTCCAGATGAGACAAAAGTAGAGCTTTTTGGGAAAAGGCGTCAACATAGAGTTTACAGGAAAAAAAAGAGACCTTCAAAGAAAAGAACACGGTCCCTACAGTCAAACATGGCGGAGGTTCCCTGATGTTTTGGGGTTGCTTTGCTGCCTCTGGCACTGGACTGCTTGACCGTGTGCATGGCATTATGAAGTATGAAGACCACCAACAAATTTTTCAGCATAATGTAGGGCCCAGTGTGAGAAAGCTGGGTCTCCCTCAGAGGTCATGAGTCTTCCAGCAGGACAATGACCCAAAACACACTTCAAAAAGCACTAGAAAATGAGAGAAAGCACTGGAGACTTCTAAAGTGGCCAGCAATAAGTCCAGCCCTGAATCCCATAGAACACCTGTGGAGAGATCTCAAAATGGCAGTTTGGAGAAGGCACCCTTCACATCTCAGGGACCTGGAGCAGTTTGCCAAAGAAGAATGGTCTAAAATTCCAGCAGAGCCTTGTAAGAAACTCATTGATGGTTACCGGAAGCGGTTGTTCGCAGTTATTTTGTGTAAAGGTTGTGCTACCAAGTATTAGGCTGAGGGTGCCAATACTTTTGTCCAGCCCATTTTTGGAGTTTTGTGTAAAATGATCAATGATTTGACTTTTTTTTCATACTCTTTTGTGTTTTTTCATTGCAAGCAAAATAAATGAAGATATTAATACCAAAGAGTTTGTGATTGCAATAATTTTTTTTTGCAAAAATTATTATCTGACAGAATTGCAGGGGTGCCAATACTTTTGGCCAACACTGTATTAACCTCTGCTCGCTCCCCTGCTGCGCAGTCTGCAGTCTCTTGAGTCTTAAGAGTGTTCATGGAGCTGCAGTTGCAATGTCAGAGATGTCATCACATCACGCCTACAGCTCCCGGAGCCAGAGCACATTGGGGGGTGCCACACTGGTGAGTTAGGAGCTGTCCACTCCTGCTTCACCACTGTATTCAACTCATCTTTGTTCTCTCTGGACACAATTAAATCCACAATTGAATGCTGGATATACCCCCCGCCAATCGGGACTGCGGGCAGGACCCGGAATCCGGGACTGTCTTGCTGAATCCGGACCATTTGGGAGGTATACCTCTTGTTTTGCATGTACTAACCTCTGGTTTTTGGCTTTTGATTTCTCTTTGGATTTCGATTTATTACTGTTTGTCTCTGTGGTTTGACCTTGGCTTGCTGACTCCTCTTCTGTGTTGCTTGTCTATAGGAACTATAGCCCAGTTGTGCTCTACCGCCTAGGGCAGTTAAGGCAAGTAGGTAGGGACAGGGGCTAGGTCAAGTTTAGGACTCACTGTCTCTGTCATTCACTTCCTCCCAGATTTCAGCAGCAGCCACTGAGGAATTGCTCAACAGGCAATTCCTAAACATCATGTATTTCTAAGTGGTGGTGATGGGGGAGGCCCCACTTCTGAAACCTTTAGACTGGGCCCACCAATGTGTTAAAAAAGCTCGGATATAGTGGTACTGGCATAATGGGCGACACAATGTTTACGCCTGGTGCTGTTACAAGTTCATCACTGGATTTTGCTGCTATGTCATTTGTTGTGCTAATTGATAGACATAGATAGACAGACCTGGTAATATGAGATGCCTGTTTGCAGTGGAACGACTGTATGCGATACATGTTCTGAATTCACTGAAAATGTATAAATTATAAATTACTGACACGATTTCATGTATCTATGTGTTTTGTATTTGTCTGTAAGTGCATATTATATTAATATACAACTAAGTGTAAAATAGTCAAAAAATCTTAAATTGCAATGTCATATTAGAGCGGCATATGCCATAGGAGTTCAGGTGTCACATTACTACAATAGACTCTTTTGCTTGCTTCCCTCTTTCTTTCCAGGATGCCTTTTGATATATTATTGAATTTATGGAAAGCTGATAAATCCCTCAGGCCCATCATTGGAGATAAAGGGGTTTCCTATGACATTTAGTGATGTTATTTTTTGCTAGTAATGACAGGCATTCCATATCAATGCCAAGGGATAGCTGCATTACCTGTGGATGGAAAGAAATCTAGGTCATGGATGTAGCTATTCACAGCTTCAATTAGACTGCTTCCCACTAGACCAAAGTCTACTCTGTCAAAGTGCAAAAAGGAAATACTATTGACAAGATTTCTCTGGGTGACACCATACATATACATATTTAATGCTACTTTATTATTAAATTACAACAACTACTTCTTTCTAATTTTGGATGCGTAGAACTACTATAAGTGATTTCTTTAGCTAGGAGGAACATTTGGGCTTTTAATGAATGTTTAGTTGTTTCTGGTCACAGGCCAAAGAATAGGGTCTCATACACTCCATCGTTTTCATGCATGGTAAGGCATCTCTTTCGGAACACGCATATTGCCAAGTTTACACTTTATCTAGTGAATTACACATATTAGAAAAATGTGTATCATGCTGCAACTAATGACATCTGACAGTATTATTTTTTGTCTTAGTGCTATATTATTACCAGATACTGAAGCACAAGGACAGTACAAGGTGTTTTTGTGCCCTAAGCAGATGAAGTAAATTGTGCTCTGCCCATGTTCATTTCAAAACAATAATAATAATAATAATAATAATAATAATAATAATAATAATAATTAATAATTAATAATAAAATACATTTTATTATATACCACAGACACATTCAGCTGTACTTTACAAATTGTAGGGTTCAAGTACAGACAAAATGTACAGTGTAAGTAATATGGGGCTTGATGTGTGGTTGGCAAGATTTTGTAGGCATTCACTGAACTATATATCATTGGTCTAAAAATGACTAAAACCTAACTTTTAATGAGTAAGTCAATAAAAAATAATAAACTAATTGTGTTCAAAAGAGTGCCTTAAAACGAACTAACAACAGAAATTTGTCTGGTTCAGAATACTGTGTTAGTGAACCAGACTGGCATAGTATACATATGACAACATTCAGGTCAGCCCATAATAGTGACAGAATCCACCAATAGCATCCAGGCCAGTTCACTGGGCTTTACAATCAAGCCACGGGGAAGCCTTATTAGAATGGCTAATATTAGGTGGTTCAGCTGGACATTAGCTCTAGCAAGGAGAGTCTATGCTTTTCTCAAGATCATCAGGGGTCTGACAGATAAACTGTAGATGGTTAAAGGGGCTCTGTCAGCAAAATCATGCTGATAGAGCCCCACATATGCGTGAATATCCTTTAAAAAGGCTATTCAGGCACCGTAAATGTTATATTAAACTACCCCCCGTTTTAAAATAAAACCCTAAAACAGAATGTGATAAACTTACTGAACGTGCACTGTGGGCGGGCATTCAGGGTCCGACATCTTCTTCATCCACGCCTCCTCTTCCTCTGATGTCCTCGGGTCCCGTCCTCCTCCGGCGCTCGCGAACTGACATTTGCTAAAAAAAAAATGGCCTGGGCGCCTGCGCAGTAGCCGTAGTAGAAGCAGCATGCTACTGCGCAGGCGCCCAGGCCATTTTTTTAAGCAAATGTTAGTTTGCGAGTGCCGGAGGAGGACGGGACCCGAGGACATCAGAGGAAGAGGAGGCGTGGATGAAGAAGACGTCGGACCCTGAATGCCTGCCCCCCGTGCACGTTCAGTAAGTTTATCACATTCTGTTTTAGGGTTTTATTTTAAAACGGGGGGGGGGGGTAGTTTAATACAACATTTAAGGTGCCTGAATAGCCTTTTTAAAGGCTGTTCACGCATATGTGGGGCTCTATCACCATGATTTTGCTGATAGAGCCCCTTTAAAATAAAATAAAAAAATCATGCAGAGTGTCACTCGGACTACATGTAAGTGAATATGTTATGTATTACGGAGAATTAGTTGTGCTTATTGTATATATTGTGTATTGGTGGCTTGGATGTGGGCGGCTCTTGGAGATTTGAACTAACAAGCCTGGTCCACTGGACATTATCAGGACAATGATGATGAGGGATCAGGCTTCACTTTGCGGTTATTAGGTTAAGGTAAATTTATTTTTGTGTTACTGTTGATTTATTGTTATATTGCATTAAAAAAAAGTATTGATTTGTAAAGTGCTGCCGAATATGTTGGCACTATATAAATAAAGTTGTTATTAATATACTGTATATATATTATATTATTGTTATATTACTGTTTCTGGGAATGTCATGATTGTACAGTACATTTGTTATATGTCACTATGCATGTTGTTTATAGTGCATTGTTATGTTTTATATTTTTATAATAAAAGAAGTACAGTGGAAGAAATTAATTCAGTCGATCAGTAATTTCTGTTGAAAGGTTACTTTACACAAAGAATCCAGGATCCAGAGTGCCTGGGCATACAGGGTTACAGTCCAATAAAGACATCATGTATCATATCCTGTGGGATAAATTGAAGGGGGAAGAGGGACAGAGAAAGATTGGTTTGAGGGAGCATAACTAAAGAAGTGTTTAGATTAAGAAAGATTTTAGCCCTGCTTGAAGATGTGTGTCTTAAAGGGGGTTTCAGGGCAGATTTTTTTTTATTTTTTTATTATAAAGGTCTGTTAGTGTTTGTAATGGGTTAAGAAGTACACCCATATACCTTTAGCAGGGCTTGGAGTGATTTCAGGGTGTCTTTGGATTCTGCTGCATCCTCTGTGTTTGTTTACATTATGTTAGCTTCCTGATGTGCAGCTTCCTGTGCAGCAGTTGCACTAGTTCTCTCTCACTCAGCTCCCCCCTCCTCTCTCACTCTGCACTCCCCCTCCCTCTCTCTCATTAGAATAGTGATCCCGCCCATTGCTAACCCCTCCCACTCTCCTCTATCTCTCTTTCAAATAGCAATCCTGCCCATTACTATCCCTCCCCGTCTTCAACCCTCCCCCCGTTTTTCCTTGCTAACATATTCCGCCCACTACCAGAAAACAAGAAGACACAGAGGAGTTGTCCTGGACACAGGATGTCTTGGCAAATAATGCAGGGGATATGGGAGGGGGAAATGTAATGCTGAGGTTCCATTTCGGAAGCGGTGAAACGGAACATCACCGGATGTCAGAAAGTGTCTCTGGGTTGGTCACTTGACTGCTCCAAGGATATGGGTAATTATAGATTTTCTTTTTAGCAAAATTTAATTGAAATGTAAGTAAATTAGAAGTTAAATGGGGGATTGAGTTTAGGTTTAGGGGTTAATTTTTAGTTTATCCTGCACAACCCCTTTAAAGATGCATGTGAAACTGTTGAAGTTCGGAGGTAATCTCAATGCCTAGGGTACAGCATTCCAGAAAAATGGGGAGAAATCTCGGAGATGAGAGTGGGAGGTTCTGATAATAGAGCATGTTAGTTTTGGGTCACTGGCCAAATGGAGAACAGAGATGGAGATGAGGGAGAAAAAGTAGGGAGGTGCAGCATCATGGAGAGCTTTGTGTATGAGGGTGATAAGTTTACATTCTGTAGTGAATACGCCCTATCAAAGGTGAGTACATAAAACACTATTGACTATATTGTTTTGTTTTATTTTAAATACTGATTTTATTAACATTTTATTATTATTATACAATTGTACAATAAGTTCATATAGAGGACAACGTGAAATAAAAGTGTAACAAGTACTAACAATTTTGAGTAGTAGGGCAGACTATATGTATACTACTTTATATACTTTAGGATCATTACAATGGAGAAGTTAACACTTTTAGAGACTTTAAGGAGAAGACATTGGCTATGTTCAAACTGTATACCCTCTATGAAGAACAAAAGGTAGAAGTTCAGATACAGTGGCTTACAAAAGTATCTCTTGAATTTCTTCACATTTCAACAACCATAAACTTAAATATATTTTATTGAGATTTTAAGTGATAAACGAACATAACACAAAGTAGCAGATAATTGTGAAGTGGTATGAAAATGTTACATAGTTTTCAAGATTTTAATCAAATAAAAAATTATTTCAAAATTATTCAGCCCCCTGTACTCTGATACCTCTAAATGACATCCAGTGCACACAATTGCCTTCAGAAGTTACTTAATTAGTTAATAAAGTCCAACTGTGTGTAATTTAGTCTCAGTATAAATACACCTGTTTTGTGAAAGTCTCAGTGGTTTGTTAGTAAACCTTAGTGAACAAACAGCATCATGAAGACCAATGAACTTACCAAATAGGTCAGAGATAAAGTTGTGGAGAAGTTTAAAGCAGGGTTAGGTTATAGAAACATATTCCAAACTTTGAGCATCCTGAGGAGCACTGTTCGATCCATCATCCAAAAATGGAAAAAGTATTCTACAACTACAAACCTACCAAGACATGGCCATCCACCAAAACTAACAGATCAAGCAAGGAGAGCACTGATCAGGGAGGCAGCCAAGAGGCTCATGGTCATTCTGGAGGAGCTGCAGAAATCCACAGCTCAGGTGGGAGAAGTGGTAAGAGGAAAAACATTGTTAAAAGAAAGACATAAGAAGTGCCATTTGCAGTTTGCCACAAGCCATATAGGGGACACAGGAAAGATGTGGAAGAAGGTGATCTGGTTAGATGAAACCAAAGTTGAACTTTTTGGCAAAGCGCTATGTGTGGCAGAAAAGTAACACTGCTCAGCACGCTGAACACACCATCCCCACTGTGAAACATGGTGGTGGCAATATCATGCTGTGTTGATTGTGAATTGATGGGAAGATGGATGGAGCTAAATACAAGGCAATCCTGGAAGAAAACCTGTTGGAGACTGCAAAAGACTTGAGACTGGGATGGAGATTTATCTTCCAGCAAGACCCTAAACATACAGCCAGAGCTACAGTGGAATAGTTTAGATCAAAGAATATTCATGTGTTAGAATGACCCAGTCAAAGTCCAGACCTAAATCCCATTGAGCATCTGTGGCACGACATGAAGATTGCTGTTCACAGACGCTCTCCATCCAATCTGGCTGAGCTTGAGCTATTTTGCAAAGGAAAATAGGCAAAAATCTTAGTCTCTAGATGCACAAAGCTGGTAGAGACATATCCCAAAAGACTCGAATCTGTAATTTCAGCAAAAAGTGGCTCTAGAAAGTATTGATATGGGGGAAAGGGGGCTGAATACATTTGCATGTCACACTTTTCAGATATTTATTTGATGAAAATCATTTTCATTCCACTTCACAATTATCTGCTACTTTGTGTTAGTCTATCACTTTAAAATCTCAATAATATACTGTACATTTAATTTTGTGGTTGTAAGATGACAAAATGTGTAAAAGTACAAGGGGTATGAATACTTTTACAAGGCACTGTAAGTCAACTAGAGGGTGCTGTCCAAAGGCAAGTCAAGTTATGGCCCTGCACACATAAGCTGACTGGAACAAGTCTTGCAACAACTCTGAGGCCAGAACTGCTTCAGAATTAAGAATGCGCTTCTATAGCAAGAGACAACAACCTGATGAGCCTCTCAGAGACTTTGTATTATCATACAAGAAACGCGCTCATGAGACTGAAGATCCTGATGCTACCCTGAGAGAGCAATTCATCGAGGGTTGTGCAACTGATTCTTTTAAGAGAAAGTTCCGAATGCTCTCTATTTCACACCTTGGTGTACCCTTCCTACACTTATCCTATGACCAAAGACTAACAACCCTACGAGTTGCTACTCCCACTCAGATACTACTATGGGACCAGAAAATATGCACAAACAAATCCCCTGCTGCGGAGTAGAGGTAAACTCCTGAGGAAGTACCCAAAATAAGACTGCCATTTGAATTGTACTATGGACCAAGGAGACCTGTCTGCAGATAATACCATAAAGTGGGATATCTTATCCATAACCATAGTGCTGGCAGTTAGATCGGCATCCCTTGAGGCCAAGGACCACCCCTCAAGAAGAGGAACAGTAAGTCCATCAGGGTCAGTCTGGCTTCCTAAATATGTGGGCCCCCATCCAGAAGTCATCATCTGTATAAACAGGGTCTTTTCACTGCACTTCTTGATACTGGCTCCCAAGTCACCACTATCCAGAGTGGGATGATAATCTGCTGGTGCAGCCCAGTGAAACCTGGTTAAACGTGCTAGCCAGAAATTAACATGGCAACCCAACATTCAGGGGGATGAGTGAAGTTGTATGGACAAGGTGTATTTGTGGCAAGCATGCATGATAAAGAGGTTCCTCCCGTTGTGTTGGGTATTGATGTGCTACACAACTGCTATCGTGAAATGATTGAAGCCATCCAGAAATCTCTACCCACATCCTCACTATTCTGCTGGAAGATGATCCAGTGAGCCACTCATATGCTTGCTGTCCAGCAGAGTGTACATATCAATTCCACCAGCGAATTATCAACAAGTGAAGAAACTGCTTGCTGAAATGAAAGATGCTGATGCGATCTATGACAGCCATAGCCCGTGGGGCTGCCCCTCTAATATTTGAGAAAAAAAAGAAAATGGAAAAATCCATTTCTATGTGAAATACTGAAAACTGAATGCTATCACCCACAAAGATGCCTATCCGCTTCTCAGAATAGAGGAATCTTTGACAGCCTTGAAAGAAGCTGTATACTTTTCATTCTTGACCGGACCAGTGGATACTGGCGGGTGTCTGGAGCTGAAGTTCAAAGGACTGCTTTCATTACACCTATGGGCCTCTACAATTTCTGTATCAGCAAGCCCTTTGGTCTCTGTAACACATCTGGAACCTTCCAACACCTGATGGCTCACTGCCTGGGACAGAAGAATATTGCAACAGTTCTGCTGTGCCGTGATGATGTGATCATCTACTAAGACCATTTCCAGCATCCAACTGAAGTCTTTCAAATTTTAATTCAGCAAGGGCTTAAAGTGAAGTCATACAAGTGTTCTTTGTGGCAGTCCCAGGTCATTTGAGTGCAGAGGAAGTTATGTCAGACCCAACAAGATGATGATGGTCAAGAATTGGTACATCCAACATCTGTGAAGAAAGTGAGAAGTTTCCTGGGCTTTGTAGGTTACTACTGGCGGTTCATCTCAATGTTTGCTCAGATTTCTGAGCCACTGCAAGAATTTTTGTGAGGACATCCCAAAGAGGAGATGAAAAGGAATATCCCTATAGAGAAAGGAAAAATATATCCTTGTACCGTGTTAGCCAGTGGATATGAAATGAAAGAAATTTTTTGAGAGAAGTCCTCAGTAGTTGATACCTTTTTTAATGGCTAACTCAAAAAGTTTTTTGATGACATATCGAGCTTTCGGGACTACTATAAAGGTCCCTTCATCCCATCCTGATGAAGGGACCTTTATAGTAGTCCCGACAGCTCGATATGTCATCAAAAAACTTTTTGAGTTAGCCATTAAAAAAGGTATCAACTACTGAGGACTTCTCTCAAAAAATTTCTTTCATTTTATAGAGAAAGGAGAGAGACAGGAAGGAGCCTTCTTGCGACTGAAGCAGCTGCTTACTGCACCACCTATCCTGGACTATCCAGTTTACCTTCCCAGTTGCACATGGATGCCAGCACCATCGGGGAGAGAGATGCTCAAAATGCAGTTCCTTCAAATTGGATTTCCTGGTACTTGTCTGGGATGTCACTGGGGAAATCAATCTCAACACTACTCCATGTAAAGTCTACACTGGCAATAATCTATTGGCGCATCTTCCCACCGATCATCTAGCAGCTCTGGAGCAATTTGGGCACCCGACTTGCCAACTACCACTTCATCATCAGTGACTGCTGTTGCTTTACTTCCTTGCTGTATTATTTACATGCGGTCATATGCCTGATCACTTGGAACTTGCACCCACTGACTGGGTCTGGTCTTTTTCTGGTGCCTCCACATAACTGTAGGGCTAAATTGCATAGACAGAGCACTGTGTATGTCACAATGAAGCTCCTTCCCTTAGAAGTATGACAAAAACAGAGGCCTCTGTTTGAGAAGATCCTCGCTCCCTGGTAGAGGCCAGGGAAGGAAACACCAAAAGGATTATTAGCCAAGAGTACCAGGTTCTCCAAGGCTAGTTCAGTGCAATAAGAATGACCTCTGCTCTGTTCTCATGAATTTTCTTCATAGTTATCGGAATCAAGCAGATAAGGGGAAAAGCATAGTTTAGACCCTGTCTTCAATTCTGACTAGGGGCATCAACTGCCGTTGGCTTGTCTGAGGGATTTAATGAAAATAACCTCCCCACCTGCCTGTTGACAAAGGGGTCTACTATTAGAAGACCCCATAAGTCCACTATCAGAAGAAAAATCTCTGTGTAGACACAATTCTCCTCTGAGTTTTGCTGAGAAAAGCTTCCCTTGTTGGTGTACTGCAGATAGGCTTAGAAAACAGTTCTCTTCCCAGCTGAAATTGAATCAGATATGGATAAAAGGGATGCTGACCGAGTTCCTCCTAGGTGGTTTATATAAGAGACTGCTGTAGAGTTGTCTGAAAGGATCCTAAACTGTTCTGAGCTGACAAGAGGCCTTTCTGAATAGTCAGGAGTTCTTTGTAACTTGAAGAGGAACTCCTTACCCCTATTGGCCACCTTCTCTGACAAAATTTGTTTCCCTAATGTGTAAACCATCCCCAAGAACTAGCATCCGTGTATAGGACCAGGGGACTTCTATCCTTAGTTGTTCTAGTTTCGTCCACCACAGCAGAGAAATTCTGACCCTGGAGGAGTCCAGGGTCGAGGAAGAACTGTCTCAAAGATTCAAGTTCTCCTACTGAAGGGGTTACAAAGGAATCTGGCCCATTTTATCGCTGGTATTGTCGAGGTGAAGACCCCCAAGACCGACATAGCTTGTCTTCCTGAACATCTGTGAGTCAAGTACAGCTCCATTACCCTGTACCCAAATGACAGAACCTTCTCTGGTGCAAGGAAGGACATTTGACTGGAAGAATTCAACTGAATGCCCAGGAATGTTCTGATCTTTGAGGGAAGAAAACAAGATTTTTCTCAATTTATATTCTCCTCTGAGGTGGTGCAGAGAAGACGGCAGAGATCTACCGATTCTTGATAGGAAGATGATAACAGCATAGCTGTGCTAGTCCCTTCTTTACCTTTGGCTATTGCTTGTTATTCAGCTGCATAACACTCAGCATATACCTGAACAGGTTGTGTGCCATAGTCATGACTTAAAGGTAAGTTATCTACAAAACATGACAGTACATTAGTCTCATCCCTTAACAGTGGTGTATCATTGTCATCAGACACTATGGCATGTAACACATTACATTTTTAGCATTAAAGGGGTTCTCCTGGATAAAAATTAATCTTTACACTAATGTAAACACCCAGAATTTTCTCTTCCACCCAGCTTTCCCAGGGTGAAATACACACTTTTTTTGTTCTTCTATTGGCATAAATATACAAGTTCATCTGTCACACTGTCACAATATATATGTGTGTGTGTATGAGAAGAGAGTATATTAAGTATATTTACAGTGGGGCAAAAAACTATTTAGTCAGTCACCAATAGTGCAAGTTCCACCACTTAAAAAGATGAGAGGCGTCTGTAATTTACATCATAGGTAGACCTCAACTATGAGAGACAAAATGAGAAAACAAATCCAGAAAATCACATTGTCTGATTTTGTAAGAATTTATTTGCAAATTATGGTGGAAAATAAGTATTTGGTCAGTAACAAAATTTCATCTCAATACTTTGTTATATATCCTTTGCTGGCAATGACAGAGGTCAAACGTTTTCTATAAGTCTTCACAAGGTTGGCACACACTGTTTCTGGTATGTTGGCCCATTCCTCCATGTAGATCTCCTCTAGAGCAGTGATGTTTTGGGGCTGTCGCTTGGCAACACGGACTTTCAACTCCCTCCAAAGGTTTTCTATAGGGTTGAGATCTGGAGACTGGCTAGGCCACTCCAGGACCTTGAAATGCTTCTTACAAAGCCACTCCTTCGTTGCCCTGGCGGTGTGCTTTGGATCATTGTCATGTTGAAAGACTCAGCCACGTTTCATCTTCAATGCCCTTGCTGATGGAAGGAGATTTGGACTCAAAATCTCACGATACATGGCCCTATTCATTCTTTTATGTACCCGGATCAGTCGTCCTGGCCCCTTTGCAGAGAAACAGCCCCAAAGCATGATGTTTCCACCCCCATGTTTTACAGTAGGTATGGTGTTTGATGGATGCAACTCAGTATTCTTTTTCCTCCAAACACAAAAAGTTGTGTTTCTACCAAACAGTTCCAGTTTGGTTTCATCAGACCATAGGACATTCTCCCAATACTCTTCTGGATCATCCAAATGCTCTCTAGCAAACTTCAGACGGGCCCGGACGTGTACTGGCTTAAGCAGTGGGACACGTCTGTCACTGCAGGATCTGAGTCCCTGGTGGCGTAGTGTGTTACTGATGGTAGGCTTTGTTACATTGGTCCCAGCTCTCTGCAGTTCATTCACTAGGTCACCCCGCATGGTTCTGGGATTTTTGCTCACCGTTCTTGTGATCATTTTGACCCCACGGGGTGAGATTTTGCTTGGAGCCCCAGATCGAGGGAGATTATCAGTGGTCTTGTATGTCTTCCATTTTTCTAATTATTGCTCCCACAGTTGATTTCTTCAATCCAAGCTGGTTGCCTATTGCAGATTCAGTCTTCCCAGCCTGGTGCAGGGCTACAATTTTGTTTCTGGTGTCCTTTGACAGCTCTTTGGTCTTCACCATAGTGACTGACTGTTTGAGGGTGTGCACAGGTGTCTTTTTATACTGATAACAAGTTTAAACAGGTGCCATTACTACAGGTAATGAGTGGAGGAAAGAGGAGACTCTTAAAGAAGAAGTTACAGGTCTGTGAGAGCCAGAAATCTTGATTGTTTGTAGGTGACCAAATACTTATTTTCCACCATAATTTGCAAATAAATTCTTACAAAATCAGACAATGTGATTTTCTGGATTTGTTTTCTCATTTTGTCTCTCATAGTTGAGGTCTACCTTTGATGTAAATTACAGACGTCTCTCATCTTTTTAAGTGGTGGAACTTGCACTATTGGTGACTGACTAAATACTTTTTTGCCCCACTGTATATCTCTACAGTACAGTATCAGTCAAGAGTTTTATGTATTTGTGAAGTGTATAAACTATATCAGTCAAAAGTTTTATGTGTGATGAAGAGAATATGTGAAGTATATCTATATCTCTATATACAGTATCACTCGAGTTTTGACCTTTTCATTCCATTCTTTTTCTTATTTGATTTTTCTTCTCTACATTGTAGATTCATATTGAAGACAAGAAAACTGCGACAAACATATGGAATCAAGTAGTGAACAAACCAAAATGTGTTTTATATTTTTGAATTCTTCAAAGTGACCCCCTTTTGCTTTGATGACAGATTTGCAGCACTCTTGGCATTCTCTCAATCAAATTCATGAGGTAGTACTAGTCACATGGAGTCAGGGCCGGCGTCAGCGCACGGCATAGTCGGGCAAGTGCCGGGGCCCACAGAGCCTCTGGGGGCCCCCCGGCACTTGCCTGTCACAATTTCAGCTCATCGGCGTCCGTCCGCCGATGAGCTGGAATACATACGCGATGCAGGAGCTGCGAGATCAGCTCCTGCTTTAAAGCTCCGGCCCGGCTTGCGTGTGTAGGCGCGATGACGTCATCGCATCACGCCTACACACGCAAGCCGGTCCGGAGCTAAGCAGGAGCTAATCTCACAGCTCCTGCATCGCGTATGTGACTGGAGGGAGGAGCGTCGGGGGAACGAGGGAAGGTGAGTGATAGAAGGTGAGTGTAAGTGTTTGTTTTGTATTACATATTAAGGTGAAACATAATGAAGGGGGCCCATGAAACTGGGGGGCAAATGAAGGGGAGGGGGGGAACGGCATGACACTGGAGAACATGAAGGGGGTGGGGAGAGAACGGCATGAAACTGGGGACAGAGATGGAGGGGGCCCAAAGAAACTGGGGGGCAAATGAAGGGGAGGGGGGAACAGCATGACACTGGGGCAGATGGAGGGGGGGAGAACAGCATGACACTGGGGCAGATGGAGGGGGTGGGGAGAGAACGGCATGGAACTGGGGACAGAGATGGAGGGGGCCCAATGAAACTGAAGGGGCAAATGAAGGGGAAGGGGGGAATGGCATGACACTGGGGCAGAGACGGGGGACATGAAACTGTGGGCAGATGAAGGGGGAGAACGTGATGAAACTGGGGACAGAGATGGAGGGGGGACATGAAACTGGGGGCAGAGGAAGGGTGTATATGAAACTGGGGGAGAGATGGAGGGGGGGCATATAATTTACAGGTGACTGTAGGAGGATTATACTGTGTGGGAGCACATAATGAATGAGAATGGGTGGAATCAACATAAAAGTGGGTGGAGCTAAATTTGCAGCGGCGCGCACATTTTGCCCCTCTTTCTACTCTTTAAAAGATTGGGAGGTATGGCATTGGTGACGCCACACTCCTGCATGATGTCACTCGCTTCATCTGCAACGCACAGTGTCTCGACTCCCCCACCTCCTTTACAAGAGGGCCCACTGAGGCTCTGTCGCCCAAGGGCCCATAAAAACCTGGAGCCGGCCCTGCATGGAGTGGTTGTCCAAAAGTCTTGAATGAGTTCAAGGAGTTTCTGAACACTTGTTGGCTGCTTTTCCTTTACTCTGGGGTCTAAGGAAAATGTTTGTTCTCGTACCATGTTAGCCAGTGGGTGGGAAATATAAAAAAACAAAAAACTTGATAGTCTTCAGTAGTTGATACCTTTTTAATGGCTAACTAATAATGATGACAGATTACAACGTTTCGGAACTCTAGGCTCCTTTCTCATGTAAATTTAAAAACCATTTCTGAAGGATGCATATTTGTGTACAAAAGGACACATAGGGATAGAATTCTAGGAGGAAGGGGAGAGAAGAAGGTTATTATTAGTTATTGGTAGAAACAATGTAAACAATTGCAGGTTCTCAGGTTCTTATCAGTTCACAAGGTCTCAAGTCAGTGATTTCTGTAGGATGTCATAAACCCATGTGACAGATTTAACCCCTTCTCGAGTGTTTGAAGAAGGGTCATAAGTTTATACTCATAAATCCGTTGCCCTTTCCTTGATTTAAAATTCCCTCTTGAAACCAAAATTTTCATGTCATCGGTGATATTATGATCCTCATTTCAGAAATTTTTTTTTTTTTTTTTAAATGTAGATTGTGAGCCCCACATAGAGCTCACAATGTACATTTTTCCCTATCAGTATGTCTTTTTTGGAATATGGGATGGAAATCCATGCAAACACGGGGAGAACATACAAACTCCTTGCAGATGGTTTTTTTTTTTTTGCCCTTGGCGGGATTTGAACACCAGGACTCCAGCGCTGCAAGGCTGCAGTGCTAACCACTGAGCCACCGTCATTTCAGAAATGTTTTGACACGGGAAGGTCCATTCTTCGTTCTCTAATTGTATGGCGATGTGAATTCATACGCATTCTAAGCTGCTGTCCGGTCTTTCCAACATACAGATTTTCAGTGGGACATTTGGTGAACATTATTAAATACACTACATTAGGTGTGTTACAGGTGAACATACCTTGGATTTGATATTTCCTGTTAGAGTTTGGTATCTCTATCTTGTCGGTGGTCAGTATGTGAGGGCATGTTTTGCACCTCTTCTGTCCACATGGAAATGTTCCTTTGTTAGTTGGAGGTGACAGTGAGCTGCTAATAACCATATTCCTGAGGTTTGGTGGCTGTCTGTAGCACAGGAGAGGGGGGTCTGGAAATATGAATTTTAGACGGTGGTCTAAAATTGGGATTACAATCCCAACATCATTGCAAACAAAGGCCTCTGAGAAGGTCGGCATTGTGTTAAAGAGAGCACCCTCTATTGGTTTGCTTGACTGAGGCTCTGTCTTCCTAATTACATCATGGAAGTCAGATTTGCATATTCTTCCCATGTTCCTTTGCACATTGGAGCGCTCATGGCTTAATAAGACTCCACACACCTAATTGGTGGTCTCTCCCTATGGAGTGACGATATCCCCTTAACTAAATAAAAAGTGAAATTTTATTAAGTATTTTTTTCTGTTTTTCTGTGGTTACTGATTTTTACTGTGTTTTGGCATTATTATCCTTGCAGGCAGGAATTATTCAGAACTGTGATTATCATTATTAAATTATCATTATTATATAATCAGTGAAGTAAAATCACTTGTACTGTCATACCATCTGCCAGTGCAAGTATTAATACTAACAATAAAAATGTGGGTGGTAATAGCAACACTACTTCTTGCCTTGGCAGCCCCGCCATTTGGGTTGCTGTTCTTCCTAAGGTGAAGTTTTTGAAAGCAGTGAAACACAAATGTTGAGTCAGGGATCTGTGTGTGTGAAGGTGAAGCACACATAGGGTGGTACAGTGGCACGTGCACATGTGTTTTTGCAGCAAAAGATGTTGAATGATTATTGCTTGCAGAAAACCTCAAGGACAATTGTGTTATTGTAAAACCCCTTGGCTAGCTGACCTCCCATTTGTTGTTGTTTGTTTTGTCTGCATTCTTTGTTATCACCTATATCATAAGAAGGGACTGTCACCCAGTTGTCCTCTGCTGCTTAGGGCATTGAGGCAAGTTGGCAAGGACAGGGGAGGAGTTCAGCTTAGAAGTCACTTTCTTCTCTTTCCCTTCCTCACAGTTTTCAACAGCAGTTACTGGGGAATTGCTCTTCTAAAAATTCCTTTACAGAATAACAAAGCCAAACTTAAAAACCCTTCTACTCTGGAGTTGAATGGCTTCTATTCAGGACCTTGCGACTCAGATGTAATCTTTGGCAGGTTTGATGTCTGAGCTGGCTAATCAGGTACACACTCTTACCCAGAATCAAACTGAGGCTTCTGTAACACCACCTGCTGTGGTGGGCTGATTTGGAAATTTTTTCCAAATAATGCTGTTTATGTTGAGCCTGACCACATTGGACTTGCTGAATCACAACTCCTGACCCCTCAGGAGGGCAAATGCTCCATTGAGACCTATTGCTCTGAGCTTCGGAAATACAGCATAATGACAGGTTGGCATGACTCAACTTTGAGGGCTCTTTTCAAGCAGGACCCGTCCATTGAACATCATGCTCTGTGACAATGGGGACTTCCTGGAGGCTGAAAAGGAAGGGGAAGAGGCTGTGGGTAGTAAGGGGCTGTGGCCTTCTAAATAGCAGCCAGGGGCCAGTAGAGCCTGTAAAGGGATCCACTAATTTCTCAGTGGGCCAGTCCGAGCCTGCTCCTACCTATGTTATGCCATTTAGAACAGTGATATTTCAGTGCTACCGCTGAACCCCCTATAGCTACCTGACAGGCCCTGCCTTCTCTTTATCTGAATATTAGGATGATATGGTCTTGGTTCTTCCCCCCATCTCTAGGGCATGTTAGTTAACCATCTATCCACCCTGAACTGAGCTGCTTTGGGGGCTATATTATTTGTGCCAACCCAGATATATTGCCTTGCTTACACTATAAATAGCTTTATACACTCTAATACTGTGAAGCTTAATTTTAACATAGGAAATATGAAAAGTAAGTGCACTGTAAAATCAAATTGGAATATTAGAATACCATGTGCGACCTAGTACTCCCCCCTTCCCTTTTGTCTCTGTCTGTCTCCCCCAATTCGTTTGTCTATTACTGTGCTTCCTTATCCTGACTTTCTGTTTGACTTGAGCCATAGGTGGCGGTATTACCTCTCCTTGGTTTTTGTCTCTTTTGTTGGATTCTTGTTATGTTAAAATTTTCAATAAACATTACAGTTAAAAAAAAAAGAATACCACGTGCAATATCCAGACATTATACCATATACACTTTCATGAAGGCTGATGTAAGTCTAACATTATCCAGCAGAGGGCGCTACCAATACAACCATTTTGAGTTCACAAAGCAGCAGTTCAACAGAATTTCGCTGCTAAACCATTTAAAAGATTGGGTAGAATAACTGAAAATTGTACTGTTTCATATAAACTTATTTATCTCTCTACAGATATTTGCTCAAAAATGTCAGTTGTATTAGTTTTCAATTTGTAATGTAGTAGGTGGGTGGCATAAAATTGAAAAACATTTTCAGACCTATTTCAAGATGCAACAAATTCACCAAAACTGTGCTATGATATGTTTGCTGTAATGTTGCTTCCAGCAAAACTTACTTGAAAAATACTGTACATGATAAATCTGTTTATCCTTTGTCTCCACACATGGACATGCTCCGTGTTACATCTTAGTGGTGTCAACTGGGAACTGTACCTAATTGTTGATGCTGGAAAGTACTCTAAATTTATCATAAATCTAGTGTAACTGTCTAAGCATGTTTGATTAACAGTTTGCACTAAAATATGGCACACATCAAATTTGCGCTACAGCTTTTTCAGGAACACTTTTCAAAAGTGGTAGGGTAAGTTCACACAGGGTTTTTTGGACAGGATTTTGAAGCATAATCTGCCTCAGAATCCGGCTCCAAACAACGCCTCCCATTGACTTCAATGGGAGACGTTCACTACTTCTTTCTGCTAGCATTTTTTTGCCGTTCGCGGAAAAAAGAAGCAACATGACCATTCTTGCTGCGGATTCCATGGCTGAATCCACCATGGCGTCTGCGGTGTCAGGCTCCCTCCTGATTAGGCCCATTTATTTGAACCTAATCCGGAGCAGAATGCTGCAACTGGATGTCATGCACTGCGCCGGCATCCAGTCGTGGCTAGCCGTTTTTGGACGTGATTCTGAGGTGGCCTCTGCGTCAAAATCTGGTCCAAAAAACCCCATGTGAACTTACCAGTAAGTGGAAAAAGTACAGGTATCTCAAACAGTATAAATTTGGTGTGCATAAGCCCAAATTTAGTAACAGACAGTGCAATCTTAAAGGGGTTTTCCGGGCAAAAAAAGGTTTTTAAAAAATGTCTGTTAGTGCTATTAATGGGTTAATAAATGCACCTATATACCTTTAGCTGTGCTTTGAGTGATTTCTGGGTGTGTCTGGGAGCTCATGTTATCTCCTGCATTTGTTTACATGGTTCAGCTTTCTGCTATGTAACTTCCACACTAACCCCTCTCACCTAACTCCACCCCCTTCCTCTCTCCCTCCATACTCTCTCTATCCCTCCCATACACCCCCTCCCTGTCTCTCTAAGCTATCTCACCCACTACTGACCCCTGACTCTATGATATACTTACCTCTCTTTCTTTCCCCCAGGCTTCTTACTGAGGGACTGCCCTTCCTTCTTATTCTGCAGGCACGTATTCTTCTCCCAGCGCTGCTCTGTGTGACAAGTGCACAGTAGAGGTGTATTACTGGCAGCAAAGCGCAGAGAAGCGCTGGGAGAAGCAACGGCAGTCAGAAAAGAAGGAGCAGCCGTCTCGCAGGAGGAACCCTGAAAGTTAAGTATGATGGAGTAGGGAGTAGTGGTGATGATCCATTTCCAGAAACAGGAAAACAGATTGTCACCGGATAATCAGAAAATGTCCCTTGGTAAATACATTTTTTTTTTTAAATTATGTCATTTAGAAAGTAGGAGGGTGTTTAGATTTGCATAGGGATTGCCATTTATCCCAGACAACCCCTTTAAGTTGGATATACACCACAAACCATCGGTGTAGCTGGGGGGGGGGGGATAGGTGTTGCTCACTCATGCTGCAACACATACTCTGCACATAACTGCATCAGCATCTGCATGATATCAGTGCAGTTGAAATGCATAGTAGAGGAGGAAACCTATACACACAAGACAGAACATATACAGGTTATACTATGTGGGGGCCACTGTGGAGCATATTATACAGTGTAGGGGTTAGTGTTTGGAAGTCTCGACTCTACAAACCATCAATGAATGTTCATTTCAGATGAGCAATAGCAGCCTGAAATCTAATGTGTATGGCCAACTTTATACAGACTGTCTAAAAGTTTGCCTCACCAATCAGCTGGTTTGCGCCAACATTTGGAGAAAAATACACCCCCCTTTCCACTAACATAAACACCCCTTTTCCAGCTAAGTCGAGCCTCCTATTGATGATAATCAGATAAAATCAATTAAAAGTAGATGCCACATTTTGTTTGTGTATTGCACCAGATATTGACGCATTTTACCGTACATTCTAGAAGCAAATACAATAATAACTATGCCTCATTATGTATCATTTTGTGCAATTTTTACCAGAATTTTAATTTTGGTGTATTTTTTTTCTAGTAAATCTCTATCCCTCGCAAATCATAATCAAAGAAGTTGAATCTTTCCATTTTGTCAGTGTTGAATGAATTTTACACACAGTTCCCATCTATAGTAAAAGTAAATTGAACTGATGACTATAAATACATTTCAGCAATAGCATCACTTACAAGCTGCAGGATGAATAATTGATAAATATCACCATCTTATATAGATAATGATATTCAGTTTTGATCTGATATAAATATAAGTTTTAATGAATGATGAATTTTACCTTTTGTGAAATGATACTTCTTGTATACCTTTTGGAAGGAAAATCTGTACAATAATAATTTTAGATTTCTTTGATAAAACTTTTTTTTTTTTTTTTTTTTTTAAATTGTAATCTAATTATTGGTTTCTATAGAAACTGAAGTTGTAAAGGAGGCTGGATCTGAAATGTTCTTGTTAAACATATGGATCCCATCATTGATTTACATGGAAAGGTGATTGTACCTATACAGTCATATATTTATTAAAATCAGTAAGATTTGGAGGATATGGCGCCATAATACTGTCCATTGCCCATAGCGTTCTACTGGTCCTTTTATTGTACCTTTATATGCATCTGATTTCTTGAATAAAATGAATCATGACATGCTTCTTCAGATATCATATGCTGGAAATATTCTCCCTTAGTGGATTTCTTCTAAAGGGAGAATAATCCTAAAATATGAATCTGCCTAGAGCTCTGTAGTAGGAATTTGCAAGGATGTCTCCTTATAGAATCCTGTGCAAGACTGTGCCATGTGCATGTGGCCTTAATGAGAATAGTATACAGAATGACTGACATTTCATGAATGCACATCATCAGAAAACTCCATTAGAAAAAGTAGATGTCCATTACGGCTGGGAAAAACATTAAATACAACGCATTTTGAGCACCATGAAGGTACTGCATTTACTGTATTGCTTGACTATTGTTTGAATTAATTTTACAAGAAGCAAATCATAAACAATGGCGCAGATTCATGAAAACTGCCTAAGGCTGAGGCAAAAAAGCTGCATTTTTTAATTTATATTTTGCTCTGTTTTTTTTGAGTCAAAGCCAAGAGTGGCTTCAAAGGAATGGAAAATATAAAGGAAGTACTTATACTTCTCTCCTTCTGCTAAATCCAGTTCTGGCTTTTGCTTAAAAAACCCACAGTAAAATCTGAAACAAAGAGCACAGTTTTTTCCCAATGTGTGGTGTCAAACTAAAGATCAAATATTTTTGTTGCCCTCAACAACCTATCAAGTGTAGAATACAACGTGAGTGACCGCATGGTTGCTGTGGACAACAAATAGAGCGTTTACTTTTGACACTTTTATAATTCTCTTTTGACTGCTTAATTATCCATGAGGTAACAGTGTATCAAAGGCGGGAACAGGTTACTACAAAATAATGTCCTCTCCAGATGGCGCTGGCTCATCAGGAGCTTAGATGGCACCATTGGAAGAGGATGTCAGCTGTAGCCTTCAGCTGACATCCTTTTCTAATAGTTACAAGTAGCGAAAACACCATTTAACCTAGGGGTCCCAAACTCTCATCTTTAAAATGATGCCAAGTTCTTCATGTTAACCCTTACTGTGCCAAAGCGATTCCCTGTTGAAAACGCTATTGGGGATTGAAGATCCCAATTCCCAACAGCGTTTTTAACAGCAATTCGCTAAAAATATGTAAGGGCTATTATGAAGATATAATTTTAAAGATGAGATTCTCATCTTTAAAATTAATCTAAAATTATCTTCATAGCCCAAACGAGTCCTGAGATACAGGACTTTAAAGTGTCCCCCCTCCTGTCTCAGGAAGCATTAGTGGGGGAGGAGCAGCTGCAGCGTGCACAGAGACAGAAAAGCATTTTCTCTGTCCCTGTGCACAACCTGTATGTGACCCCAGGAGGGGGGGGGGGGAGAAGGGATTCAGTCCCTATTTCCCCCCTCCTGTCAATCAGAGCGCATACTGTACTTTTGCACTCTGATTGTCACATACAGGTATAATATAATTCCCCCCTGAGCTTTACTAGTGGGGTATTCTTATGTTATGCCCCCTGAACATAACCAGGAAGTTTATTGGCGCTATGACCCAGACATTTACCATTGTCCAGGTCGCAGTGCCAAAAAAAAAAGTCGCACCAAACACTTACACAACATATTCACAAAATTATGAATAAAGTTTACATTTTACTCAATATAGGTGTGGGAGGGTTGGATGCTTTTTTAATTTTGCAAATTAGCTTTGATTTATCCATCTCAAAACTGTGAAAATTGCTCTGGCTACTGGAGGTGCAAAATTTCCAGAAACCCTTGACAGTGAAAGGGTTAATGTTCTTAGAACCAGGAGTTCTTTTCTCCCTATATGACAGCTTCATCCATATGCGGCTCATGTATTTGAGACCACTGGTTTAACACTTAGATGTCATCAATAATGACTGTGGCAACCCTAGAATGTGACAATGGATGGCAGATGCATGGTCAAGGTAATCAGAGGCCTATTGAAACCCTCACATCACTATCATACAGTCCTATGAAAAAGTTTGGGCACCCCTATTAATCTAAATCATTTTTTGTTCTAAATATTTTGGTGTTTGCAACAGCCATTTCAGTTTGATATATCTAATAACTGATGGACACAGTAATATTTCAGGATTGAAATGAGGTTTATTGTACTAACAGAAAATGTGCAATATACATTAAACCAAAATTTGACCGGTGCAAAAGTATGGGCACCCTTATCATTTTATTGATTTGAATTCCCCTAACTACTTTTTACTGACTTACTGAAGCACAAAATTGGTTTTGTAACCTCAGTGAGCTTTGAACTTCATAGCCAGATGTATCCAATCATAAGAAAAGGTATTTAAGGTGGCCAATTGCAAGTTGATCTCCTATTTGAATCTCCTCTGAAGAGTGGCATCATGGGCTACTCAAAACAACTCTCAAATGATCTGAAAACAAAGATTGTTCAACATAGTTGTTCAGGGGAAGGATACAAAAAGTTGTCTCAGAGATTTAACCTGTCAGTTTCCACTGTGAGGAACATAGTAAGGAAATGGAAGACCACAGGGACAGTTCTTGTTAAGCCCAGAAGTGGCAGGCCAAGAAAAATATCAGAAAGGCAGAGAAGAAGAATGGTGAGAACAGTCAAGGACAATCCACAGACCACCTCCAAAGAGCTGCAGCATCATCTTGCTGCAGATGGTGTCACTGTGCATCGGTCAACTATACAGCGCACTTTGCACAAATAGAAGCTGTATGGGAGAGTGATGAGAAAGAAGCCGTTTCTGCACGTACGCCACAAATAGAGTTGCCTGAGGTATGAAAAAGCACATTTGGACAAGGCAGCTTCATTTTGGAAACAAAAATTGAGTTGTTTGGTTATAAAAAAAGGCGTTATGCATGGCGTCCAAAAAGAAACAGCATTCCAAGAAAAACACATGCTACCCACTGTAAAATTTGGTGGAGGTTCCATCATGCTTTGGGGCTGTGTGGCCAATGCCGGCATCGGGAATCTTGTTAAAGTTGAGAGTCGCATGGATTCCACTCAGTATCAGCAGATTCTTGAGAATAATGTTCAAGAATCAGTGACGAAGTTGAAGTTACGCCGGGGATGGATATTTCAGCAAGACAATGATCCAAAACACCGCTCCAAATCCTCAGGCATTCATGCAGAGGAACAATTACAATGTTCTGGAATGGCCATCCCAGTCCCCAGACCTGAATATCATTGAACATCTGTGGGATGATTTGAAGCGGGCTGTCCATGCTTGGCGACCATCTAACTTAACTGAACTTGAATTGTTTGTCCAAAATACCTTTATCCAGGATCCAGGAACTGATTAAAAGCTACAGGAAGCGACTAGAGGCTGTTATCTTTGCAAAAGGAGGATCTACTAAATATTAATGTCACTTTTCTGTTGAGGTGCCCATACTTTTGCATCGGTCAAATTTTGGTTTAATGCATATTGCACATTTTCTGTTAGTACAATAAACCTCATTTCAATCCTGAAATATTACTGTGTCCATCAGTTATTAGATATATCAAACTGAAATGGCTGTTATAAACACCAAAATATTTAGAACTAAAAATGATTAAGATTAATAGGGGTGCCCAAACTTTTTCATAGGACTGTATGTTAACCTACAAGAGTTTTTCAGGAGCATAGTTTTATACATTTACTTTCTAACTTATACTAGATTGCAATAGATAAATATTGCAATGTCCTCAACTAGCAATCACACCGCATAGTGATTAGGCCCCATACTAGGAATAAGTACAAATGTAAAAAAATATAATAAAATGCTATATTTCAAAAATGTAAAAAAAACCTACATAAATAGGCCTTTATCCAACTCCTGTTCTGCAACACAAAAGTAATATTGATAAAAATAGCCAAATTTGGTATTGATGCATCCATAATGACACACATTACAAAAATAGAACATTACTTATCCTGCATGGTGAACGTTGTAAAAATAATAAATGAAATATAACAAAATTACTCTATTTTTGCTACTTTGCCTCCAAAACAAATTCTAAATAACTAGCAAAAGATCACATATAGCCCAAAATGCTGCAAGTAACCCCACATAAAACAAATCTTCACACAGCTGTGATGATGTGAAAATAAAAAAAAGTTATGGCTCACAGAATATGGTGGAAAATGAGTATCAGCAAAGAAGTGATTTTTTTGTGTGCAATACTAGTACAACTTTCTAAAAAAAATACTGTTCTCCAACAGTTGGGTTGGATTATTAGTTGGGAAAAGTCCCAAATATTCCCATCAAACCAGAAGACATTTCTAGGGTTTATTATTTTTCCCCTGAAATAGGGCAATTGGCATGAGCCTCATGGGGTTTTTGCCTTCCCTTGGATCAACACTGTAGGGGATTGTAGGGTTATAGGTTGGACTTGATGGACTAATGTCTTTATCCAACCTCATCTACTATGCACAGTATGTATCGCTTCAGGCTTAATGAGAGTATCTCTTCCTTTCTCCAGAAGGGAAGAAATAATCAAGGCCACAAAATTCCTACTGGTTCCTTTGCCAATCACCAGCAGGACAGGCATGAAAGCATTGGGACTGATGTCTTTGGCTGCAGAGGCAACTCCTTGGGCATTATGGCATCTTCGCTTCCTGCAGAGAGACGTCCTGTTGGCCTGGAATCACAAAACTAGCAGTCAGGAAGTCTACTCATCTCTCAAGTGGTGTATTCTGCTAAGAGACGGAATGTCCACAGTCTGGCCTCGCTGGACCCTGTTGACTACAGATGCATCACTCACAGGTTGGGGATCCCACCTAAGCGCCATTCCAACCCAAGGTTCTTGGAATTTCCTTGAGGAAATGATGTCTTCCAATTGAAGAGAACTCCAAGTGATGCATTTGGCACTACTTTATTTTGTCGTCCAGTTGAGAGAAAAGGCAACCCGAGTGAGATCGGACAGTATAACAACCATCCTTTACTTGACTAAGCAGGGAGGGACTCAGTCACAACTCGTTCTAAATGAAGTGGGGAAGATCTTCAGTTGGGCAGAGAAGAACCTAAACCCATCTTTCTGCTGTACATATCCGAGGGTCACTGTATATAGTGGCGGATCAATTGAGTTGTGGCATCACTGTTCCAAAGGAATGGTATCTCTACCCAGAAGTCCTTCAAGCAATCACCCTGAAATAGGGTCATCCAGAGGTAGACCTGATCGCAACCAGACTCATTGCCAAGGTAGAGAAGTTCTGTTCTCTATACAAGGAAGACAATCCCTTGTCTGTGGATACCCTGTCTATCCCTTGGAGGTTTAGGCTGGCATACATATTCTCTCCAACCTCCATGATACCAAGGGTATTGATGAGGATCAAACAGGACCAAGTCTCTGTAATTGCCATTATTCCATTCTGGCCAAAGAGAGATTAGTTATCCAAGCTCATAAAGATGAATTACAGGATATATTTGAGGTGTTTCAGGGATGAGGGTCTGCCAGGATCTGAAATCCTACAATGTAACAGTCTGGAGGTTTAGCAGTCCCCATTATATTCTAAGGGATTTTTGGGAGCTGTGCTAAGTACTTTCTCTTACACTAAAGCAGAGTCTACGAATAAGAACCATGCCCGGATTCATAACATCTTCATCTCCTGGGCATCAAGCAAAGCAAAGGAATCGAGAGCTCTGATCCTTCCATTCCAGAGATCCTGCTATTCCTTCAGGACGGCTTGGACAAAGAACCTTCAAATGGAGTTCTCTGCCCTCCTTGAACCTCTCTTTGTCTTTGCTGGGAAGAATAAAGGGTTCAAGGCTTCTAAGACCCTCTTGGACTGCTGGTTTAAGGAAGCCATAAACCTGGCTTTTACTTCACAGAGGTTAAACCCCCGCTTAGTCTGTCAGGCTTATTCTACAAGAGCCATTTTTGCCTCCTGGGCAGAACAAATAATTTCTGCAGCTTCTTGAAACTCTCTCTATACCTTTGCAAATCATTATAGATTTAACACGCGGGAAACTGAGGCCATTTCCTTTGCCCATTCCATTTTAAGTTCTATTCTTCAAGATGGCTCTTCCTAGGGGTTCTTGTTGCTAGATCCCCAGTATTGTGCTACTGGTGGGATGAAAGGGAAGCATAGATTATGGTATTAATCTATGTTCCCTTAGTTCCAACAGCAACACAAGGCTCCCTCCCTATGTGTTATATAATATTTCTTACATATTTCTTTCTTAAATTACACATTGGGCGGTTGGTACTTCTTTCCTTATATTAAGGAGGAGGAGGGGTCAATGTATAACCATTTAATGGTTCATTAAAAAAATCAGCACACAGGGGCAGAAATACCCAAGTATTGTGCTGCTGTTGATACTACCATAAAGGAAAACAGATTTACATCATAAATTTGCTTGTGCAAAAAATAAGCCCTGATTGAGCTATTTTGAAATAAAAACAGAAAAGTTATGGATTTTAAAATGTAACAATAGAAAAAAATGGCAGACTAGGCTGTCCTAAAAAAGTTAATACTACAGTCTACAGGATATATTATCCTCTACTTCTAATCTGACGTAACATGAAAATCTTGTAGCCACCTAAACTGTTGTGACCCCTTGATATATGGACTCCTTCAGACCTCTGAAGGTGTCTGACACCAAGGCATTAGTCGTAAACCTTTTGTGAGTTGCAAGGTGGAACCTCCATGAATCAGACTTTCCAGCATATCCCACAGATACTTAATCGTAACTTTGTAGGTCCAGTACACCAGCAATGCTTTTACATATTCTGTAAGTGATTCTGGAATGATTTTTGTAGTGCGGCAGTCTGGTATACTTGTTCTGCAACAATGTTTAGGTAAGGGGTATGTGTCCAAGTACAATCTACATAAATGCAAGGATTCAAGATTTCCCAACAGAACATTGTCCGGAGCATAACACTGCCTATGCAGTCTTGTCTTCTTCCTATAGTGCACCCCGGTGCCATTTCTTTCCCAGGTAAATTATACATGAAACCCATTCATCCACCTGATGTAAAAGGTAACACAATTTTTCAGACCATATCACTTCTTTCATTGCTCCATGGTGCAGCTGCAATGTAGTGTGTGTTCTGACACTTTTTTGTCTTATGCAGGATTAATTTTTACAGCAGTTTGTGCAATAGCAGCTCTTTCCTGTTGTCTGTTTAGCAGTTGTACTTACTCGAGCTATCAATTGTAGGTACAAAACACTGTGTACCAGGAATACAAGACCTGTCATTTTGGAAATTCTCCAGGCCCTAGAATAGATTGTTCACCTGCTGACTAATATACTCTGTAATGTCTGATTTTGTTTGCACATGTACCTTCTGAATTGTAAAGGTCACATTACATGGGCCAATTGTTGGGCCAGTGATTCCTAGGAATTGGTGAACACATCTAAAATCATTGTTTGTTGGCAGCACTTTGAAAATGCAAACTGTCGCTGCTGTATGTTGATAAATGAGTCATTAATCCCCATACAGCAGGAATGATCGTTAAATGTAAATGTAGTTAAAAAGAGAGCATTTATTAGGAACTAATTTTCACAGATCTGTCCTTTCCTGATCATTACTCACTGGAGGGAAAAGAGAAAAACAAGGTGCTGCAACTGTGTGGATCATGCAAAAACATACACAAACACCTGGTGATTTATCCACCTAGTTAATCGCTGTAGTGCAAGCACACTATCTCTGTAGGTTTGATATAAAGCCTCAGTCATGAATCTGCAGCTGAACCACCTGCTGTCTGAATAAGTAACAAAATATGTCCTTGTCCTAAGTAATTAGAAAATCTAAAAAAATTTTCAACTGTGGCACTGATAGATGTATATAAATGGAGCACAGAAGTGCAGGTAAAGGTGTTTTCCCATCTCCTTGTATTCTTCAAAAAGCTGGTGGGTGGGCTCTGCCTGGTTGATGGACAAGTCACTATGAAATACCTAGATATAGTACCAGTAGATATAGGCATTGCCTTTAACTAGTTACTTATTCTGATTACTAAAAATCTATAATAATGCAGATCAAATATCCACAGTAAATGTATATTACATTACACAGGTTTGGAGAACACTTACATTCCACAACTACTGACAACAGACTTGCAGTAAACTCGATGTTATATTTGTGTTTACATAAATAGATAAAAGACGCTATCCAAACCTTTAATAAAGGTGCCTTCACACGGAGTTATGCTCTGCGCATTTTGTCCAATTTACACGTGTAAAAATACACATGTAAAATGTAGTAAGCCATTGAGCCCATGACAACCACAGATGGAATAGGCAATGGGAAATCCAACAGTACCCACCTTTAACTGTCCTTGTGGATGTGTGTGTGTGTGTGTGATGTGGTAAGACCTTCCAAAATTCACTTTTCTGGCCCTTAACATGAGCCTTTCCAAATTAAGTTAGAGTCCCATAAGCTGAGCTCTTACCAGCAGAGTTTTAGGCCCTTTAAATTAGTTCAGCCTTGCACCAGCAGAGTTTTTTTGCCCATTGGATGAGTTGAGACTTGCACCAGCAGTGTTTTTGGCCCTTGGAGTGAGTTGAGCCACTAACCAGCAAAGTTTGGTGAAATCAGGGTTGATTCAGCCTCTAACCAGCAGAGTTTGGGGAAATCAGGGTGGATTCAGCCTCTAACCAGCAGAGTTTGGGGAAATCAGGGTGGATTCAGCCTCTAACCAGCAGAGTTTAGGGAAATCAGGGTGGATTCAGCCTCTAACCAGCAGAGTTTGGGGAAATCAGGGTAGATTCAGCCTGTAACCAGCAGAGTTTGGGGAAATCAGGGTGGATTCAGCCTCTAACCAGCAGAGTTTGGGGAAATCAGGGTGGATTCAGCCTCTAACCAGCAGAGTTTGGGGAAATCAGGGTGGATTCAGCCTCTAACCAGCAGAGTTTAGGGAAATCAGGGTGGATTCAGCCTCTAACCAGCAGAGTTTGGGGAAATCAGGGTAGATTCTGCCTGTAACCAGCAGAGTTTGGGGAAATCAGGGTGGATTCAGCCTCTAACCAGCAGAGTTTGGGAAAATCAGGGTGTATTGAACCTAGAAGGATCAGAATTGTGCAACGCAGATGGTGGAGGAATATGAGGAGGAATTGTAGAGGTTGAGCGCAGACATGACAATTCATGTTGGGGTGCTGACACTGGTGGGCACGAAAATGATGGGTCTATCCAGTGGCTGTTCATTTTGATGAAAGTCAGCCGGTCGGCACTCTCAGCTGACAGCCAGCTGCACTTATTCGTGATGATATTACCGGCTGCGCTGAAAACCCTTTCAGATAGCACGCTGGTGGCAGGACAGGACAGCACCTCCAAGAATAGGGCAAGTTCAAGCCACAGGTCCAACTTTGACACCCAATATGTGTAGGGCACAGAGGGATCGGAGAGGACAGGGCTGTGGTCGGACAGGTATTCCCACAACATGCACCTATACTTTTCCCACTTGGTGACACTAGACCCCTCAGTGGCAGGAGTTTGGCGAGGGGGTGCCATTAACGTGTCCCAGAATTTAGACAGTGTACCCCTTGTGGGTGTGGACAGGACGGCACTTGTTCACCTCATGGAGGAACTGTCCTCTCTGCCGCTAATGACACTTGATGGAAACATCTCCATCATGTTCTGCACCAATTGCTTGTGGCAGTCATTAATGCGATTGGCCCTCCACTCTACCGGAATAAAAGACGAGATATTATTTCTATACCGGGGGTCAAGGATTGCAAATATCCAGTATTGGTTGCTCTCCATTATTTTGACTACGTGCTTGTCACTTGAAAAGCACCCCAACATGAAGTCAGCCATGTGTGCCAGAGTGTTACTTGGCATGACTTCGCTGCCCCCACCGGAAAGGTCACTCTCCATTTCCTCCTCTTTCTCCTCCTCCCTTTTGCCCCATCTGCGCTGCAAGAATGGGACACATTGAACTTCCCCGGTAGCCTCCTGTGTCACAATCATATCATCTGCCACGTCTTCATCCTCCTCCTCCTTCTCCGTCATTAAACGCTATGAAGCGGACAGGTGTGTGGAACTACTCTCCTGCTGTGACGGTTCTGCTGCTATCCCTGACTCCTCAGTGTGATCTGTGTTATCCCTGATGGCAATGAGGGATTCTCGCATCACACACGAGAGCGGGATTGTTACGCTCACTAATGCGTCGTCACAGCTGACCCTCTTGGTGGACTCCTCAAACACCTGTAGGATTTCACATAGGTCTCCCATCCATGGCCACTCATGGTTGAGAAACTGAGGGAGCTGACTTTGTGGCACCCTAGGGTTTTGGAAATGGTACTCCATCAAAGGTCTCTGCTGCTCAACCAGTCTGCTCAACATATGATATGTTGAGTTCGAGCGTGTGGGGACGTCGCACAACAGCCGGTGTTTGGGCTGATGGAGGCGTTGCTGGAGTTTTTTGAGGCTACCAGCGGCTACTGTAGACTTGCGAAAGTGGGCACACAAGCACCGCACTTTCATCAGTATCTTGTGCACATTTGGGTATGTCTTTAAAAAAAAATTGCACCACTAGGTGAAAGACGTGGGCCAGGCATGGAACATGTTGGAGGCTGGCAAGCTCCAGAGCTGCTACCAGGTTCCTGCTGTTATCAGACACGACCATGCCTGGGCCCAGGTGCAGCGGCTCAAACCATACTGCTGTCTCATCAAGGAGGGCATCCCTCACCTGCTGTCTGTCCCCCAAGCTGATGAGCTTCAGCACGGCCTGCTGAAGTCTACCCACGCCAGCGCTGCAACGTTTCCAGCTCGTAGCTGGAGTCAATTTAATGGCGGTGGAGGAGGAGGGTGTTGTTTCAGAGCCCCTGCCAGGAATGATAGGCGGGGAGACGAGGTACACCGGCCCAGTTTGTGACCCAGTCCCAGCCTCAACTACATTCACCCAGTGTGCCGTCAGTGAAATCTAGCGTCCCTGTCCACGCGTCGGTGGTCAAGTGGTCCTTTGTGCAAAGCGCGGAACTTAGGGCCCGCCTAATGTTGAGTGACACGTGCTGGTGCAAGGCGGCGATGGCATACCGGGAGAAGTAGTGATGGCTAGGGACGGCATAGCGAGGTGCCGCACTTGCCATCAGGTCCTGGAAGGCCGGAGTTTGCATAAGCTGGAACGCCAAAATCTCCTGGGCCAGGAGTTTGGAGATGTGCGCGTTCAAAGCTTGTGCATGTGGGTGGTTAGCGCTGTATTTTTGCTTGCGCTGAAATGTCTGAGAGATGATGGGTTGCTGGGAGGAGGCGCATGATGATGCAGGAGAAGGAGCTGAGACAGGAACAGGGGAGGATGAGGGAGAAGTCCCCAAAGTGGCGGAGCCAGATGTTGCGGTGTCCTGGCTGGTGCTCTGGACTGCAGCGCCAGCACTGGCAACAGTGGGAGAGGCAGTGGCGGCAATAGTCCTGTGTTTGCTCTCTCCCACTGAGCCCAGTGCTTGGATTCCAAATGATTACGCATGGAAGTGGTCGAAATGTTGCTCTTTTCAGAGCCCCTACTCAGTTTAGAGTGGCAAATTGTGCAAACCACACTATATTTGTCCTCTTCGCATTCCTTGAAAAAGCTCCACACCATCGAGGACCGTGCCTTCGATGGGGGAGTTTTTCTGGGCTGGCAATGATAGGGAACATCTTGGGCCATTCTGGGTGTGGCCTGGCTTCGGCGAAGCAGCTGACCTCTGCCTCTGGACATGGCTCTGCCTCTAGCTACCCTCTTTGGTGCTGCACCTGCCTCAACATCGACACTGCTTTCCCCGCTTTACATCGCCCCTGTCCAGGTCGGGTCAGTGTCCTCGTCGTCCACCACCTCCTCTGCCAATTCCTCTCTCGCCTCCTCCTCCTGCACACCGCACATGGCAACAGGCTGCCCTGACGGCAACTTTGTCTCGTCATCATCACTGAGGGTGGGTTGCTGGTCAACCACCACAAAATCAACAGGAGATGGAGGAGACTCCAGTGTTTGGGCATTTGGACACAGAAAGTAGTCTGGTAGCTTCGTGGAATCGGGAAATGGAGGGACAGGGAGAGGGACAGTTAAAGGACCAGAGGACAGCTCCTGGGATCAGGGAAAGTTGGGATTACTCTGCTGGGAAGATTGGGCATTTTGGGAGGAAGGCTGACCAGAATGTTGTGTAGGAGGAGGAGTTGAGGTAGAGGCTGACTGGCTGATGGATAATGTGGTGGAAGCATTATCCGCCAGCCATTGTAACACATGTTCCTGGTGCTCGGGCCTAGTTAGGTTTGTGCCCTGCACCCTACTTAATGTGGCCAGCAAGCCGGGGACTGTGGAGAAGCGCAATGCTTGCTGCCCCTGAGGAGTAGGCACGGAATGTGCTGTGGCTTCACCGCGACCTTGCTCCCCAGCAGCATTCCCACGCCCCGACCTCACCCACGGCCTTGTCTACGACCCTTACCGCTAGTTTTGCGCATTTTTAGATGGTATTGATGGTTTAGTGGGTACACACCATGACAACCTGGATGAAGCGTGTATAGCCTGAGAATTAGAATATATATCCCACTGATTTTTGTGGGTACACACTGTGACAACCTGGATGAAGCGTATATAGCCTGAGAATTAGAATGTATAGCCCACTGATTTTTTTGTGGGTACACACCGTGACAACCTGGATGAAGCGTATATATCCTGAGAATTAGAATGTTTATCCCACTAATTTTTTGTGGGTACATACCATGGCAACCTGGATGAAGCATATATAGTGTATATGGGATGAGAATTTCAGTGTATACCCCTTAGTTTCAGGGGGGGCGAAACTGTTGAACCCTGGATTAAGCGTATATAGGGTATATGGGCATACAATTTCAGTGTATCCCACTTAGCTTAATCCCCACCTGGATTGTGCAGATAAAGCCTGGCTTAATTGCTGTGAATCCCACTTTAGCATTTGTGGGTAGAGACTGTGCCAAGCTTGTTTGAGCTTCTCCCTTTAGTGTAGCTCTCTAACTAAGTGTAAGCCGCAAATGAATCAGAGATGATGCCGCCTGTTTGTTTGAATCAGAGGTCACATGCACTCGGCAGCCAATGGCCTTATCCTAGTTTTTTCATGGCCTCCGTTGTCATAGTTCCTGTCCCACCTCCCCTGCGCTTTATTGGTGCAGAAAAAGCCCCAGGGAAGGTGGGAGGGGAATTGAACTTTAAGTGCATTTGCAACGTGGTGTTCGTATAGAATCTATCATCTCTATTCTTGACTGTTTGTACCTGATGAAGGCTCCAATTTGGTGCTGTAACCAATAACAGAAAATTAGCAGCTAAAGTCTATGTCTGGGAAGGAATACAACACAGGAAAGAGGTGAACAGGAAGTTGATACCAACAGTAAAAGTAAATGGAAACTGCTTATAACAGCTGTCTTTTAAGCTTCCTGCTATCATCAGCTTCCATTTGCATCTTTTCCTCTTGGTACCAACTTCCAATTGACCTTCTTTGCAGTATTCTCACCTAAACATGTATTTAAACTTCTGATTTTCCTTGATTGATACTCAATGAAGACACTAGTTGAGTTCCATAAACCATAGTAACCAATAGAGGATACAACTGCACAACTTTGGCCCTTGCATCTACATCCATCAGCGCTTGAGGTGACCTTCCAATTTTGAACTATTCCATTCCTGATCATGAATACACGTGTCAGCCCATGTCAAAGGGTCATAAATACTGTATAAATAGTGGTTATTATTAATATGTTCCAGCTACAAGATAATACAGGTTATTCACTTTACCTGTCAGTGGTTTTCATATTATGTACTTGGGTGCTTACTGGCCTTACAAGTTATTGTACTAGATTTCCAGCATTCTCTAAACTAGAAAACTAGAATCATCTCATCATGATATTAAAAAACAGTGTAGGGGCAGCACTTAATCAGGAGGAATTCCTTGTCAACAGTCTTCAATGTCGGCAACGAATATCTTAGCAACCTCTAAGTGTGGAAACAGAGAAGTGTGAACACCAGAGAATAAATGAAGCTTATGCAAGTGATCAGAATCACATGGCAAGTCATTCTTTTATCTTCACTTTGCAACTACAGCTGGTCCTACACTTTAGTATATCCCAATAAAATACTAAAGGTTATGTGACTTATTAAAAACTCCTTTTAATCTGTTCCCTCTAAGAAGTCAATTCCAAAAAATTGTCTTATTCGCTTCTTATTCTAACAGATCTCCATTAATAACCTCTGGAAAAAATGACATACCTATTTGTGAATTATATTTACAGAACTTTTTATAAATTGTGGACTTGGAATTTAGAAATAGGAAGACTGTTGGACTGCTCATGAAATCCTTTCACCAGAACCATCCGTCACCCAAACCCAGCATATCAACTAAGCACTGCAGATAGATAGATCAGGGTCACCTGAATCAAACTGTGTATTCTTGTGAATCAGTGCCTCCATTGCTGAAAAGGAGCAGTTTCTATCAATATGCAAATGAGCTGTTTGGAGCATTGAGGGCATTGTCGATTACCTCTTTGGAGCAGCAGCAATGCCCTTTTTGGTCGAAAGATCTCATTTGCATATTAGCAACAGAAGCCCCGATTCACAAGGGGAAATACATTGATTCAAGGATTTACAGGGCTGGGTTAACATGCTGGGTTATGGTGATAGACTACTTTTTAGGGAGCACTATACTTACTGGTAGGTATCACTTTTGAAAGTAGCCAATTTCTTAGTGGTACCAATACTTGGTAAAGAAATGGCGCAGAGGATGCTGATAATTTTTTCTAAAAATTTTTGATTAACTTTCTTTACACAAAAATTTATACGGACCCGGTGCTCCATTTTTCTATTTCATAACTACAAATCATAAACATAAATAATTGCAGCTTTGTAACAGCAGGAAACTGGACAGAATTCTTCTCAAAAGCTTCTCAATTTCTCAAAGTCACTCTTAGTAGATTATAGGAATGTTTTTGGATCAGTGAGGGCTTAAGACATCTTTTAGTTTATCTAGGGCGTTGTCATAGTGTAGCATACAAAGGAGAGCACTTGAACTGAAGTGGTAGTTTTAATGGAAGAAAAGCTGTCTAAGGTTGACCCAATGCAGTAGGGCAAGTTTGAGAAGTTCGCCCTCAAAAGGGAATGGCCCTTAGCCCTGGGAGTACTGCTCTTGCTGCTCAAGCAGGATGGGTGATGGGAAGGATCAACTCTCATTGCATGGAGTGGTTCACGCAGGAGTTAGGGATTCTGAGTGACAAGAATAGCTCTCCCAAAAGCTGAAGGGCCAGTGCACCAACTGCCTCAAGGTTGTTTTTCTCCAAATTTACAAAAGTGACATATATAATAGAGGTATTGTAGTCTACGTGGTGGCAGTTGAATACATTGGGGGAGGTGGTAGACTTCCTTTCTATCCATTTTTGACCAATTCATTGTTTCCCCCCCCCCCCCCCCCCCTTCTTCATTCTGAACATGCACAGAGGAAAAAACAGATTGCAAAATGGACACAAACTGATTGCTATCCGTTTGTAATCCATTTTCCATAGACCTCAATGTTAAAAAAAAAAAAACGGATTGGTTGCTGTCCGTCTGGAATCCTTATTTTTAATACAGAGACAAAGTCCTGCAATTTCTACTTTTCTCTCCACACAAAAAAGTAGATACCAGATGGAAATGGGCAGACTGGTACATGCCAATACTTTTAAAACTCATTGAAATCAATGGGTTTTAATCCGAACTGTTTGAAATCAGTTTTTGAAGATTTCAAATACTGATTTCGAATGGATTGTCTGAATGCAGATGTGAACCAGGCCTTAGATTGAATCAGTGCAATTGAATTAACCTTGTGGAGATGCACTTGGCCTGGTTTAGCAAGTACAGTTTATGTGAGAGAAATGCACTTAAAGGAGGTCTCTACATAAGAATTGCATGCAAAACAATCCTAAATATCTAATGCTGTGGATGGGGGGTGACTAGCTCCTGATTTTAGGACATAACATCCACAAGAAATTTATTTATACACACACTTTGATAGCACAGTGGTGACTTACATATTCTTATTCAGCTTTTTTTAATAAAAGTTACATTTTAATGACCTTATACGAATTATAGGTTTCTCCCATCCTCTACAGCAGCTTTCAGTGCATGGAGGCTGTCGTAACAGCTGATCTGTGCTGGGTCCATGTGTCAGACCCCCACAGATCAAATAATAATGTCCTATCCTGTGATTAGTTCATCAGTATGAAAACTCTGTTTGGGGCCAGAAAGCCCCCTGAGACCAGGGCCCACATGGCGCAAATGCTGCAATTTGTCTATGGCAGAAACACAGCTGAAAAAAATGTGGCATTTGTTAGGCCCCTGGTTGTCATGATAACTCATTGTGGAAGAACGTGGAAATAGGGTGACAGTCGGAGTCCTCTGTCAAATCACTTTATTTTCAGAGTCACATGGTGATAACAAAAAGATAGACAATACAGTACATGGCTACATCCAATGTTTTGTTTTCTATGAAAATATATTGTCATACAGATTTCTTTCTCTTTTCTGATGGACTCCTGCTTTGGTAAGGAGTAGTTGTAGACTGTTTATTTCTTCAGTAAATAGCACCAATCTTCTAGTACTGGCTTTAGTATATACTTTAAAAGAGAAAAAAAAATCTGAACCTGCAGATAAAAATGGTCATAATGACTTTCGTTAAAGCGGAACTTTTACGACTTCCAACAACTCCAACTCTTTGCATTGTTTAATAGGCAGCACTGCGTTGCTTCTGCCAGCCCTGTTGAAGTATTTGTCTCAGAGCTGTAACTTGTAAGCCCAAATATGCTAATGTGGTTCTCTAATTGTCAGGTGGGTGGTACTGGAGAAACACCGACTTGATAAAATAGAGCCTAGGATATTAGGATATCGGGGCCTGAAGCTAACGACACTGATTGCTCAGGAATGGTGGGGTTAGACAAAAATTCCAACCAACTGCATGGGAATCAGTGGATTTGTACCTATTGAATGGATGCAATTAGGTGAAGATGGTCGAGGTTTTGAAATGTCCTCATTAAGTAATTTTGTGCACCAAGATGCAAGGACTACTGAGTATAAACATGTATTAAAATTTAAAAAAAATAGTCTTACAGCGGTAGAAAAGTTAATATAACAAAAGGATCTGATAGTCGTCATTTATTAAAAGCAGCGTTCTAGTCATGTTGTTTTTTTACTTGTACATGAAAAATATACATAATAATTCCATTTAAAATTGGCCTGTCATTGTAAATTGACATTGTGGGATTCAATGAGTAGTTCTTGTCATCACTGGTTTGCATTCTTTTCTGATCTGCGGTAGAATTCTACTGAAATGAGATGGAGGAATTCAGTATATTTCAGCTGCATAGAGATAAAGCGGACGTCCTCTCCAAGTAGAAATTATGTGTAATATGTCTGCTTTCTGTCTAAATGGCAATTTTCGCCCACCTAAGATTTCAGATAAATGTTCATATTTTTTATTAGCCGTAGTTCAAGATTGATTGAAACAAATTAGACACTGGTCCACACACAGGATACACATTTATGAGTTGGGTTAATGGGAACCTGTCAGCAAATTTTGGTCTATCAAACTGTCAGCATGATGCTAAGGAATATTTTGACACAATTGTGACTATGTTCTTATTGAAATCTTCTGGTGGCCCATTTTGGAGATTTATGTTTAAAAATGTGGCATTGTCTATGCAAATAGCGCGGCTGGAGTTATTGGGGTGGAAGTTGTATGGCAGAGTCACAGATTCAGCATGGTGAACACAGCCAGTCTACACTGATAAGAAAGGAAGGGAAATAAAAAAGATGTAAAAACTGACAAAATGTAAGGTGCAAGGTATTTGCTTACTACCATCATACACAACATGTCTCTGGTGTCCAGTCATAAGTAAGTTGAGATTATATTTTGTATCTGGAGAAGGAATATAAAGGAGTAATGGTGGTAAATGGTTGGACTGCAGTAGGGGCAGATTGGAATGAAACAAGTATTTACTGCCTGAAACTAAAATATGAAGAAAACCTTTACTGTATTATTCTTTTTTAAAAAAAATTAACTCATAGGCAAAGGCTATGTATTCCTGCCAGTCACATTGCCCAGACACAGCCAGCCGCAGTGATTCCCTTCACCAGGAATCCAGAACTGGCGCTGTGCAATACAACGCCGGCAGAAGCAGCGTTCTATTGCACATGTGTGGCTTCTTCCGGCTTTCTGTTGCGCAGGATCCCAGGTGTGGACTGGAGAGGGGACAGCGGCACCTCATCTCCAGGACAGGTAAGTATGATGGGGTGGGATGGTGGTTGGGGACTGAGTTGGTTGGATAGGTCAGTAGGTAGGGCTAGTAGCGGGCTAGCTAGGGGGAGGGGGAGGAAGTGAGAAGGGGATCTGAATGAACTGCAATGCATCATGATAGTTGTAGGCTAAGAACGCAGGAAGCTACCCATGTGAACAAATGCAGAGGACACCCGAGAAAGCCAAAAAATCACTCAAAACATTCCTAAAGGTATTTGGGTGTACTTATTATCCCATTGGTTGCACTAACAGACCTTTTTAAAAAATAATTTGAAATCCCTTTAAAGAGCCATAAGCCACTACAAATACATTTCCATGAGGTACAATTTTTAAGTCACTTTTGAGGTCTAAAAGATTGCGTCATCAATGTTTTTATTTATTTATTAAATGAAGATTTTTGAAAATTTAATTGTTTTCTAATCTGTTTTTTGTTTCAGATTGTAGATTTTTTATTCTACTTTTTGTAACTGATTATGCGGATGCCATCTTGCCTGAATGTCTCCTCTGCTGTGTTAACAACACTTAGTGATATGCTTTACAGCAGAGTCATGGTAATAGGCAGCAATGAAATGAATCCAATTTATCGAAAACTTATGGAAGATTTTTCCAGATGATGTGATGTAAATGCTGTAAAGAAACCCCTATAGAACTGGAAAATGTCAGTTTATTATTCAGAGTTAAAAATATATATTTTTGAATTTCTTCAAAAAAGAACTACCGTACATCAAAAAGTCAGAAAGAATTTGTTTAACATAAAAATTTAATTTGATAAAATAAGCCATTTTCTGGTAACATATTCCCTTTGAAGACTTATAATTCTGGTTATCTTTATACAAAGGCCAGGCATGGTGAAGTCAATAGTCGTGTGTGACTAGTACTCATAGACCTGGTAGTCTTAGTTTAGACATGTAATAAACATGTGAAGGTACAGGATGTGTTAGGTGCATTCACACGGAGTAACGTGCCGCGTGACCTGGCTCATATACGCTGTGTGAGATTTTGAGCGCCGTATACGCTCCCATTAATTTCAATGGGAGCCTGGATCGTATATGCCATTTTATTTTGCAGCCGTGATTTTGCGGCCGCAAAATCACGGCCGCAAAATAATGCGGCGTATGCAAGACTAACGCCCATTGAAATCAATGGGAGCGTATACGGCACTCAAAATCTCATACGGCGTATACGTGCCAGGTCACGCGGCACGTTACTCCGTGTGAATGCACCCTTAGTGTATGTAGTTTTACATGTCATAGCTATAGTAAGTAGAAATGCAACAGATTAGTATTCCTTTACTTTATGTATTCCACCAGATGGATATTTTTTATTTACATTGTAAATTCAGTCAAGATTGACATCTCTGTTGTGCCTGTTAAGAAACTCTAAAATTAGAACAAGCAGAGATGATTTCTCTCACATATTTAATAGGATTTTTTTTCTGTTGGGATCAATTCTATGTCATTCATGCTGTGCTATTTGATATATACACCCAGGGCTATTTTAATATATTGTTGAGTCAATTGAAAAAAGTTTAAGTGCCCCTGTACCTAAGCATATATCCTTTTAAAGGACAAAAATATGGGTAAATTTGGAGGTGCAAATAACACACTTTAGAGAATTTTTTTTTTCAATAATTCATACCTGGGTAGGATCAAAATACTCCTTTGATCCTACCCATTCCCATTCAGTCCCTTTTTGCTCCCACAAGTAATAATTCTTTTTTTGGTGCAACCTAAAATGAGAATATGGCGCTGGAGCTGTGAGGCTGGCCTCTCTGTCAATGCATTGATATTGATAAAAAATCCCAAACAGCTCCAATATCTCTGCAACCAGGGCAGATACCGACCAAAAAAATCTGCATCGGTATACAGCACTTGTGATATTAGAGGACATGAAAGGTGCACTTTAAGTAGATAAGGAAGCAGAAAAGAAAAAAAAGGTCAACTATAGTGATGGAGATTGGGCCTGGGGATAGGATGTGGCAGAGCATGAAAAGTAGGGGATTGATGGAAAATAACTGTGCATGCATCCAGGACATGCAATGGGAGGGGGTGATGAAGACCAAAATGGGAGGGGAGTAAGGAAGGGAGCAGAGGCATAGCTAGGGGTTCTACATAGGAGCAAACATGTTTAAGTGGGCCTCCAACTGAGGTATGCCATATTGTCATTGTACGGGGACTGTGTAGTGGTGAATATAGTACAGAATATATTTTTTGACTTATAGGTGACTATAATCATTCACAATCCTCATCTTTTCCATCTGGAAAGTGATAACCACTTCTTTCAACTTTGACTTGTCTCTGTAAAGTCAGACATCTTTGGCGTTTCACTTTTTACACTTTTTTAGGCACCCAACTCACATTTTCCTCACCTACACAATCCCCATCCTTTTGCTACTGTCTTTTTTTTTTTTTTATAAAATATGTACCGTATTTTTCGGACTATAAGACGCACTTTTTTCCCCCCAAATTTCGGAGGAAAATGAGGGTGCATCTTATAGTCCGAATGTGGGGGAGGAGCGGATTTACAGCATGGCCGCGCTACTGCCACCGCTGGTTTTCTTCAGCGGCAGGAGCGTGACAATACTGCAGGCCCCGGCAGCTAAGACACTCCCCGGCATCTGCCAGTCTATTACAGCAGATGCCGGGGACTGTCTTAGCTGCCGGGACCTGCAGATTGCCACGCTCCTGCCGCTGAAGAAAACCAGCGGTGGCAGTAGCGCGGCCATGCTGTAAATCCGCTGCTCCTCCGCAGGTCCCGGCAGTTAGTTAGCCCCGGGGCCGGTCCCCACCGGCCCCATACCTTCAGTGATGCAGGTCGGCTCCTGCACAGCGGAGGCCGCAGGAGCCGACCTGTTCCAATAACAGCCGGGAGCCTAATGAAGGCTCCCAGGCCTGTCATAGATATATATTACTATCGCGGCTGGTCTATGACACTCCGCGATAGTAATGTATAGAATCTCCCATAGACGGCAATACACTTGTATTGCCGTCTATGGGACTTGCAATCAAATGATTGCAGGTTCAAGCCCCCTAGGCAGGGGATAATAAAATAGTAAAAAAAAAAAAAAAAAAAAAAACACTTAAAAAAAAAATATAATAAAAAATAAAATAAATAAAAGTTCACCTTCTTTCCCTAGAATACATATAAAAGTATAACATTACTGTGAAACATATACATTAGGAATCCCTGTGTCTGAAAATGCCCGGTCTACTAATATTTTTATGTACAGTGAACGTCAAAATCAAAAGTGCTAAACCGCCGGGTTTTTCTCTCTGTTTTGCCTCTGAATTAAATAAAAGGTGATCTAAGCAATAAACATTTCCCAAAATGGTATAACTAAAAAGTACACCTTGCCCCACAAAAAAAACGCCCTATACATCCCCGTACAGCTGCAGGGTCACCTGTCAATGTGGTCTTGCAGCTGTTCCAAAACTACAACTCCCATACATTAAATATTTTACCATTTTTTGCCTGAAAATTTTTTTTCCCTATTTTTCTCCTCTAAAACCTGGGTGCGTCTTATAGTCCGAAAAATACGGTAATATAAAAATCCTCTGAAAATAAGTAATAACCCTATTTTTTAAAAAATTTAATAATGCTTCCATATGCCCCCTTAAATTAATAGTGCCCCTCAATTAATCATGCCCAATGTACCCGCTTAAATTCCCCTATTATTATGTTTCCATGTGTTAATTATGCCCCTACTGCCCTCTTACATAAATATTGCATTTCTATGGTTTGAATTAACAAATTATTGGCATCTACTGTCTTATAGAAGGTGAAAGTGGAGAGCAAACTCTGGATTTTTTGTAATGGCCAAATCAAGAAATTTAATGTCCCTTAGGGAATAATGATGGGGAAAAGATAAAACTAGGTTGTTCTAGTTGAACATGTCAATGAAGTTATCTGCCAATGTTTAGTAGTGCTCAAGGCACAATGTCTTATTTGTTGGTATATATTGTTATTAAATAGAAATAATGAATTGAATGCCATGTATTCTAAACTTTCTTTGTAATGGCAAGGATTCATTGGTATTAAGAAAATGATTACTTGCTCTCAAACCATGTTGATGGGGTTATTGGAATAAAGTTAGGAGAGACCACCTGGTTGTTGGGTGATCTGTTGAGTTGATTCAGCTCTGTGATCAATTGTGTCAAACCTTTTAGGTAGGATGGAGGATGAACTGCTAATTCCTGTAAATGAAGAGCAATAAAGTGTGACAGATTGACATGATAAATGATTAAAAAAAAGAAATAGAAGAGGGGCTCTGTTACTTGCAAAAAGAATTTCTCTTTTTTGAGCTGTTTGTCTTTACTGGCACTTTCTAGATGGTTCTTATTCTCAGGACAGTACAAGGGTACGGGATTTACTAATAATGTTTCATAGAACTCACCCATTTATGTCCCAACACTTTCATCATCACTGCTCTGGTACTTTGTTTATTTTGCCGGGTTTCTTCACTTGTCTGCAGAGATGTGTTGCAAAACCATAGTCATCACTGACCTCAGCAGTCACATGTCATATACCAGTAAGCCAAAGATTGGTCTTTGTGGTGATGTGGAGTACCTGGCATGTCATGCAGCCAAGTAAACAGAGGTTGAAATGATGAAGGTTAGCTTTATATTTCAGCCTCTGTTGTCTTATGAGTGACAAATTCAGCTCTGTGATATGAAATTATTCAGGGAAATGCTATTGAAACTAATAGTTTAGACATTGGCTGACCCATATAACAATTGGTAGGCCATTCTGCACAATGGGTTATCCACCTGATACTAACATACCTATTGTAGCCTGTGAATACAGATGCATTTTCATTATACAGTTCCAGGGTCTTTATGTTTATGTCTCTAGTTGGAGTCTCTAGACCACCCTCATGAAACCTTTACTTTTTACCATAAGGCCAAATATTCCAGAGGCATCACGTTGCCTTCCTAAATGCCTTGCACTGGTTCCCAATCCTTGATCCATGAGGCATACATTGCTCCTGTTTTTGCCAATGGCTCATTTGTTAAAATAATGTATTGCATCCCAGTAAAAGTCAGATAAAAGCTTTGCTAAAGGGCATGTCAAGGCTGCCACCATCCTGATGACTTACAAAACTTAGGTATGTAACTTTTGCCTGCTATCTGACTTTTTACTTCAAATAAACATCATTGTTAACAGGTTACATTGAAATCTGTCCAAAAGCCCTTTGGGAAGACAGACCCTTTACCCAGACCACATAGTCTGTGACAAATTTTCAGTTTTCCATACAAGCCATCTTCTTTGAGATGTTCACTCTCTTTGAAGACTAATTTTATCACAATTTTGGGTGTATGGCTTAAAGAGTATTTACAGTATAGACTGTAACTATCAAGTAACCTATTTGAGACTTGTACTAATACGCTTATTTGGAATCACTTTACCCATTGTAACATATTCCCACACACCTACATATTTCCCAGGAAGGAATGATAGGCTACTTTAAATGTGGGTCACTCACCCCAAATCGCCACCGTCACCCTCCAAACACCCCTCCGGGCTCGGCTATAGAAGCTGGCATTCTGCCAGCACTGCTCTGTCCACGCTCCTCCTATTGGTGCATGGCAGCTGTGGGTGGGCTATGGAGCCAGGGCTGCGGCAGCATAGGTTGAGGCCTCAACGTGGGCGTGCCGATTCAGCTGTGACACAGAGAACAACATGGAGGCTGCCCACAGGGACCTGGAGCTGCAGCTATGCCAGGCTGCCACACACATCGCGGAGGAGGCTGTTGCATCCGACCCAACAGATACAGGTCAGTGCAGCGGGGGGAGGGGGTGTCCCGGGGGGCGGGGGTGTCCCAGGGGAGGGAGGTGTCCGGCGGGGAGAGGGTGTCCTGGGCGGGGGGGGGGGGGGGGGGGGGGGGGCCCGGGGGTAGGGGGTGTCCCCCGATCGGTGTCCCCAGCTTCAGTTCCCCCCGTGTAGTGCCACTCACCTTTGTCTGTTTCCTCTGCTCCTGTGTGTGCTGGCTGACTGCATACACGTCGCTGCCTGTGTGTCCTATATAAAGCACAGCAAGCTCTGCTCTGCTCACTCTGCTACATAAACGACACACAGGCAACAGCACGAGAAGTCTATGCAGGCAGCCAGCACACACAGGAGCATAGGAAAGAGACAAAGGTGAGTGGTACTACACGGGGGCCACTGTAGGGGGGGGGGCATGAAGCTAGGGGCAGAGATGGGGGGACATGAGACTGGGGGCCAGAGATAGGGGGGGAGAAACTGGGGGTAGAGATGGGGGGAGCCACGAAGCTGGGGGCAGACATGGGGGGACATGACACTGGGGGGCAAACATGGGGGGAGAAACTGGGGGCAGAGATGGGGGGGCATGAAGCTGGGGGCAGAGATGGGGGGACATGAGATAAATTTTATTTATATAGCGCCAACATATTCCGCAGCGTTGTACAATTTGTAGGGTTCAAATACAGACAGAAAGATGCATTACAAAGAAAGTAATTTCACACAATGGGACTGAGGGCCCTGCTCGCAAGAGCTTACAATCTATGAGGTAGAGGGGGTGACACAAGAGGTAGCATTTATTGAAGTTCACCTTTATTGTTAAGAATCTCAATATCTGTAATCCTACTTGTATCCATCATACTTTTCAGTGAGTGATGCTCACAATAATCACTTTGAATCTATGCCTACCAGTCAAACTCTGGCTGGGTCTGCAGCAAGTCAAAGCTTTGAGATGCAGATCTAATCAGAATGATGCCTTAATGTCCAATCCTGACCTGAGACAGGGCATTTTAGGTACCTGCTATAGATTGTAGTTTAGTTATGTTTTCTGCTATATTCTTGGTTATTGGTGTTAGTTTGCTGTTTTGGCTTTATCCATGAACTTCTCAACTTACTTCTGCTATGATTTTAGATACTCCTATGCTCTCCTAGTTTGGACCTGACTTGTATGTTATACTCAGGTACTATTATCTTGGCAATAGAGTGTTTGGAGGAAAAGGATAGTATTGTAAGTACTGTAAATGGTGGCACATAGACAATAACAGGCATATTCCTGGTAGTGGCAACAAGGTGGCAGCATTAAACATTAGGTAGGTTTTGTGTTGCTATAGTGGGTGGTGATAGGCTGCAGATGTGAATGGCCAAACACTGATAGAAATGATGGTCAGCAAACGCATTGCATAGTCACTGGATTTAATTTATGTGTAGAAATTTCTACAACTGAAAAGTCCCATTCCATACATCAGAATGGGTTGTTTCTACTGCATGAAGAGTCATTTCCGTTGAATTGAACAGTTACAGACATATCTCTTCAATGATTATTCCATGTATGAACATACCTTCACTATTAGCCCTCATACTGCTAAATAAAGAAAAATCCTTTTCCATTTCATTACATGTTTTTCAGATTCATGCCAAACTAATATAAGAAAAGCATTGCAGAAATGTATGAGAACTCCTGTAAAGAGCAAGTATTATCCCTGATGGGATGTGATGAAGAGTTAAGCGCTCCAGAGGCCAGGAATACACTCCGGGACCAGGCAGGGTGTGATGTAGTGTCTGTCTTCTCCACTTGTTTATAAATTGTTTGGCAACCTGATTAAAATGTGAAAGTGTCTTTTCACTCCCCAGGTTTTACACATCCAGCCGTAAATTAGCAGACAGGAGAACTTTGCTGGATGACATGTGAAAATACTGCCAGGCCTTCGCCGTTTCTTTTCAGACAGGCATCATAAAGCACCGCTTGCATTTACCCTTTATACATCTCTGCTGCTAATGGCTGCCCTAGCACCAAACTGGTAAATCCTGGAGGTAGCCGCAAGTGTAAAAGGTGATATCTCTTTTACTGTCTTTTCATTGAAGTTAATGTTTAAGTAGAAGCTGGCACAGGGAACAGTTGGTCCTTGTACTGCTATTAATGGGAGGGAGGTTGGGTCTGTTGAAGCTTGTCTGTCAGCTGTCTGAACAAGACAAGCACCTTGATACAGCTGGCCCAGCGCATTCAGTTTCATGTTTTGCTCACCGCCCCTGTGACTGACTCAATTCCTATCCTCTTTCCAGTGGCTGCTGCTGTTCCTTTACCCCCTCCTCCCGCTCACATTACTCTGCTTCATGACCTACTTTGAAAATATGGTGTGAATAAAGATTCACAAATTAGATTGGAAGCCTGCCATAGGCTGTACAAACAAGCCTGGTCTGGGAAGTTCCTGTTAGAACAAACATGGCTATCTCAGCACCTTCCCCATGTAGGGCCCTGCTTTCACTATTCAGCTGTGCACGTCGCAGAGGTCGAGGCGGATTGGCTGTCTGTCCTCTCTACATCAGAGCTGTGCTGTGCAATCGCATGGAGGCTTGGCCATATCTCCTAGCAAGCGAAACAGCTGAGGTGGTAATAAAGATGAATGTGTGCTGCTTCCTGGCTGAGCTGTCAGCTGCAACTCACTTGGAATATCAGCAACACAGGTCAAAGTCAGTGCAAAGCACTCAGTGACATGACTTGTGTTTACACAGCATGGATGTGTGCCAGATTCGACATACGTCAGGTACACTATGGCCAATAAATGACACGTTTAGTTTCAATCTACACAGGGTTAATATATAACTAAAGTGCAGCTTTTGTTACTATGTTACTAGCTGTAAGAAATAAACAAATACTCATGAGTCAGGGCTTTTTTTTCTCTTTGTCAGTTGAGGGTATATATAATAAAGTCATCTCTAGTAGCACGCAGGTCTGACACACATGCGTAAAAGCGCAGTAGCCTAATACCTAGCTGATAGTATTGGGATTATTCTAAATGCGTGCTTGAATCACTTCAGGACCGGCTCATTTTCCCAGGTTCAGGACTAGACACGTTTTTGGATTTTTTGTAAATGCAGTTTTGAGAGTTATAAAAAAAATTTTGTTTGCTTTATTCAAATAATTTTTGCAGGTTTTTTTTATTTCAGACTACCCTGCGTCCTTGACCGGTTAAGGACCAGGCCCAGAAGTGCATTAAGGACCAGGCCTCTTTTTTCAAAACTGACGTGTCACTTTAAATGGCAATAACTTTGAGACACTTTAACTTACACAAGTGATTTTGAGATTGTTTTTTCGTAACACATTATACTTCATGTTAGTGGTAAACACTAGAGATGAGCGAACAGTGTTCTATCGAACTCATGTTCGATCGGATATTAGGCTGTTCGGCATGTTCGAATCGAATCGAACACCGCGTGGTAAAGTGCGCCATTACTCGAGTCCCCTTCCACCTTCCCTGGCGCCTTTTTTGCTCCAATAACAGCGCAGAGTAGGTGGGACAGGAACTACGACACCGGTGACGTTGAAAAAAGTAGGAAAAACCCATTGGCTGCCGAAAACATGTGACCTCTAATTTAAAAGAACAGCGCCGCCCAGGTTCGCGTCATTCTGAGCTTGCAATTCACCGGGGACGGAGGTTTCCGTCCAGTTAGCTAGGGCTTAGATTCTGGGTAGGCAGGGACAGGCTAGGATAGGAAGGAGAAGACAACCACAACAGCTCTTGTAAGAGCTAAATTCCAGGGAGAAGCTTGTCAGTGTAACGTGGCACTGACGGGCTCAATCGCCGCAACCCAGCTTTCCCAGGATCCTGAATGGAATACACTGACAGTGTATTCCCGTATACCCTACATATACACCCCCGATCCCCGTTCCAACAGTGTGCCCCCCCACCTTCACCCCAGAAATACCATGCAAGTCCCCTAGCAATACAATTGGGGCTATATACACCCACTATTTTTGCTACTGCCATATAGTGCCATTGTCTGACTGGGAATTCAAAGAATATATTGGGGTTACAAATACCTTCAAGTCCTGCCACTGCCATATAGTGCCATTGTCTGACTGAGAATGCAAAGAATATATTGGGGTTACAAATACCTTCAAGTCCTGCCACTGCCATATAGTGCCATTGTCTGACTGGGAATGCAAAGAATATATTGGGGTTACAAATACCTTCAAGTCCTGCCACTGCCATATAGTGCCATTGTCTGACTGGGAATGCAAAGAATATATTGGGGTTACAAATACCTTCAAGTCCTGCCACTGCCATATAGTGCCATTGTCTGACTGAGAATGCAAAGAATATATTGGGGTTACAAATACCTTCAAGTCCTGCCACTGCCATATAGTGCCAGTTTCTCACTGGGAATTCAAAGAATATATTGGGGTTACAAATACCTTCAAGTCCTGCCACTGCCATATAGTGCCATTGTCTGACTGGGAATGCAAAGAATATATTGGGGTTACAAATACCTTCAAGTCCTGCCACTGCCATATAGTGCCAGTTTCTCACTGGGAATTCAAAGAATATATTGGGGTTACAAATACCTTCAAGTCCTGCCACTGCCATATAGTGCCATTGTCTTACTGGGAATGCAAAGAATATATTGGGGTTACAAATACCTTCAAGTCCTGCCACTGCCATATAGTGCCAGTTCCTCACTGGGAATTCAAAGAATATATTGGGGTTACAAATACCTTCAAGTCCTGCCACTGCCATATAGTGCCAGTTTCTCACTGGGAATTCAAAGAATATATTGGGGTTACAAATACCTTCAAGTCCTGCCACTGCCATATAGTGCCATTGTCTGACTGGGAATGCAAAAAATATATTGGGGTTACAAATACCTTCAAGTCCTGCCACTGCCATATAGTGCCATTGTCTGACTGAGAATGCAAAAAATATATTGGGGTTACAAATACCTTCAAGTCCTGCCACTGCCATATAGTGCCATTGTCTGACTGGGAATGCAAAGAATATATTGGGGTTACAAATACCTTCAAGTCCTGCCACTGCCATATAGTGCCATTGTCTGACTGAGAATGCAAAGAATATATTGGGGTTACAAATACCTTCAAGTCCTGCCACTGCCATATAGTGCCAGTTTCTCACTGGGAATTCAAAGAATATATTGGGGTTACAAATACCTTCAAGTCCTGCCACTGCCATATAGTGCCAGTTTCTCACTGGGAATTCAAAGAATATATTGGGGTTACAAATACCTTCAAGTCCTGCCACTGCCATATAGTGCCATTGTCTGACTGGGAATGCAAAGAATATATTGGGGTTACAAATACCTTCAAGTCCTGCCACTGCCATATAGTGCCAGTTTCTCACTGGGAATTCAAAGAATATATTGGGGTTACAAATACCTTCAAGTCCTGCCACTGCCATATAGTGCCATTGTCTGACTGAGAATGCAAAGAATATATTGGGGTTACAAATACCTTCAAGTCCTGCCACTGCCATATAGTGCCATTGTCTGACTGAGAATGCAAAGAATATATTGGGGTTACAAATACCTTCAAGTCCTGCCACTGCCATATAGTGCCATTGTCTGACTGGGAATGCAAAGAATATATTGGGGTTACAAATACCTTCAAGTCCTGCCACTGCCATATAGTGCCATTGTCTAACTGGGAATGCAAAGAATATATTGGGGTTACAAATACCTTCAAGTCCTGCCACTGCCATATAGTGCCAGTTTCTCACTGGGAATTCAAAGAATATATTGGGGTTACAAATACCTTCAAGTCCTGCCACTGCCATATAGTGCCATTGTCTGACTGGGAATGCAAAGAATATATTGGGGTTACAAATACCTTCAAGTCCTGCCACTGCCATATAGTGCCAGTTTCTCACTGGGAATTCAAAGAATATATTGGGGTTACAAATACCTTCAAGTCCTGCCACTGCCATATAGTGCCATTGTCTGACTGGGAATGCAAAGAATATATTGGGGTTACAAATACCTTCAAGTCCTGCCACTGCCATATAGTGCCATTGTCTGACTGGGAATGCAAAGAATATATTGGGTTTACAAATACACTCAAGTCCTGCCACTGACATATAGTGCCAGTTTCTGACTGGGAATACCTGGCCGACACCAGCTCTGCCCTCTCCGATCCCTCTGTGCTCTACAGCCTACACTTATTTTCTCATCTTTTTTTCTGCACTGCACATCTCCTGCCTACTTCCTTTGGGATCTCAGAAGTGGTGGTCTCAGTGCTGAGAAACACATCTGAGTCCCCCATGCAATATGCATTAAGAGAACCCTGGAGCCTACCATAGCATCAAGCCTGCCTAAATGCAGAGAAAGATTTTGGACCACTTCCAGAGATGGTAATTTCAGCGCTGCAGTTGGCAATGGATGGTGTAATGGGATTAGCTGAGGGATCGCTGTCTTGACCACTTTTTGGCACAAAATGAAAGTCCAATCCAGCCAAGTATGGTGCAAGGATATGATGCAAGGACACCTACATATCCATCTGTGACACATTGGGGAGTTCACCCTCATCCGCCCTTTTGGCCTGCACCATAATGCGCCTCTTCCCAGCTAAGCTAAGCGCTGAATTTAGGGACCGCCTCATGTTTGGGGGAAAGTGCTGGTGTGGACGGCACAGTGAGGTGGCGCAGTAGACACTCTGCCCCAAAAAGGGCAGAGTGTCCCCCAGCCGGGACTCCAACATCTCCTGGGCCAGATTTTTGGAGATGAGGCCGTTGAAGCCTTGGGCATGTGGGTGGGTTGCGCTGTACTTTAGCATGAAATGAAAGGCCTGGGAGATGGGGAGTTGCTGGGAAGAGGCGCATGATGGCGCGGGCAAAAGGAGAAGTGGCAGGAAAAGGGGAGGATGAGGGAGAAGTCAATAAAGTGGCAGAGGCAGATGAAGTGATGTCCTGGCTCGTCCTCTGGAGTGCATCGCCAGCACTGTGAGCAGAGGCAGTGGCATGAATGGCGGGCGACGTTTGTCCTGCCATTGCTGCCTGCCACTGATTCCAGTGCTTGGATTCCAAATGACGGTGCATTGAAGTGGTGGACAGGTTGCTCTTCTCAGGGCCCCTACTCGATTTCGAGAGGCAAATTGTGTAGACGACACTATATCTGTCCTCGGCGCATTCCATGAAAAAACTCTACACCTTTGAGAGACGTGCCCTCGATGGGGGAGTGTTTCTGGGCTGGGTACAAAAGGGTCGGCAAAGCAGACTGCAAAGCAGCTGACCTCTGCCTCTGGACATGTCTCTGCCTCTAGCTACCCTTTTTGGTGCTGCACCTGCCTCAACATCCACACTACTTTCCCAGCTTGATATCCGCCTTGTCCAGGTGGGGTCGGTGTCCTCGTCGTCCACCACCTCCACTTCCAACTCCTGTCTCGCCTCCTCCTCCTGCACAATGCGCATGTCAACTGGCTGCCCTGACAGCAACTGTGTCTCATCGTCGTCGATGAGGGTGGGTTGCTGGTCATCCGCCACCAAATCGACCGGAGATGGAGGAGACTCTAGTGTTTGAGCATCTGGACACAGATACTCGTCTGTTAGGTCCGTGGAATCGCGAAATGGAGGGGCAGGTTGCGGTACAGTCAAAGGAAGGGAGAACAGCTCTGGGGAGCAGGGACAGTTGGGGTTATTGTTCTGGGAAGATTGGGAATTTTGGGTGGAAGGAGGACAAGACTGTTGGGTAAGAGGAGGTAGAGGCTGACTGGCTGGTGGACAATGTGCTTTAAGCGTTATCCGACAGCCATTGCAAGACCTGTTCCTGGTTCTCGGGCCTACTAATCTTTGTACCATTCAGCCTAGTTAATGTGGAACTTTTGTGCAAAGCGCAGAACTTAGGGCCCGCCTGATGTTAAGGGACACACGCTGGTACAAGGCTTAACTCACCCTAAGTGCCAAAAACACTGCTGGTGCAAGGCTCTACTCATGCCAAGGGCCTCAATCTCTGCTGGTAGATCAGCTTAAGGTCCTGTAACTTTGTTTGGAAGGGCTCATGTTAAGGGCTAGAAAAGTGAATTTTGGAAGGTCTTACCACATCACACACACACACACACACACACACTCAAAATGACAGTTAAGGGTGAGGGCTTTTGGATTTCCCATTGTCTATTCCATCCGTGGTTGTCATGGGGAACGTGATTTAAAGGGGTGGTTGTTACTGTTTGTTGAGCTTAAATTGGGGTTTGTGTCCATCCATTTGGGGAGTAAAGAAGGTTTCCAGGTATTTTCCCACTTTGATAGAGGTTTTTTTGAATGTGTAAAGTGTGTAGTTGTTAGGCTGTGATGTTGGGGTAATAGAGGGTCTTTGGTGTGTTAGATGCCCCCAGACATGCTTCCCCTGCTGTCCCAGTGTCATTCCAGAGGTGTTGGCATCATTTCCTGGGGTGTCATAGTGGACTTGGTGACCCTCCAGATACGGATTTGGGTTTCCCCCTTAACGAGTATATGTTCCCCATAGACTATAATGGGGTTCGAAACCCGTTCGAACACACGAACAGTGAGCGGCTGTTCGATTCGAATTTCGAACCTCGAACATTTTAGTGTTCGCTCATCTCTAGTGAACACTAATCAATATTTTTGTATTTATTTATAAAAAAAACTAGGAAATTTGATGGAAATTTGGAAAAAATAGCAATTTTCAAAATGTGAAATTCTCTGCTTTTCAGGCAGATAGTTATACCATCCAAATACATGAATAAATATTATCTCCCATATCTCTGCTTTATATCGGCATCATCTTTTGATTGTCTTTTAATTTATTTAGGCCGTTACAAGGCTTACAAGTATAACAGCGATTTTCCAGATTTACAAGAAAATTCCTCAAACTAATTTTTTAGGGACCACTTCAGTTCTGAAAGGAATTATAAAGGCCTGTATAATAGAAACCCCCATAAATCACCCTATTTTCAAAACTACACCCCTCAAATTATTCAAAACAGCATTTGGGATGTTTGTTAATCCTTTAAGCATTTCATAAGAATAAAAATAATATGGAGGTCAAATTTAGACATTTTATTTTTTTTCACTAATACATTCATTTAGACCTAAAATTAACACATTCACAAAGGGTTAAAGGAGAAAATGCATCTCAGATTTTGTTATGCAATTTCTCCCGTACACAGAAATACCCCACATGTGGGTGTAAACTGATTTTTGGGCACACGGCAGCACATGGAAGGGAAGGAGCGACACTGGGTGTTTGAACAGTATATTTTGCTGGAATAATTTTCAGGCACCATGCCTCATTTGCAGAGCCCTTAGCATACCAAATCAATGGAAACCACCCAAAAGTGACCCCATTTTAGACTCTACACACCTCACAGAATTCATCAAGGGGTATAGTGAGCATTTAGACCCTACAGTTGTTTCACAGATTTTATTAACATTGGAATGTGTAAAAGAAAAATTACTAAAATGTCACTTTATCCCCAAAGTTTTCATTTCCACAAGGGGTTAAAGGAGTAAAAGCCCCCCACAGTTTGTTAAACAATTTATCCTGAACACACCAATACCCCATATGTGGCCATAATCTGCTGTATGGGAACATGGCGGGGCTTGGAATGGAAGGAGTGCTATTTTGCTTTTGGATGGCAGATTTTGCTGGAATAATTTTTAGGTGCCATGTCTCATTTGCAGAGCCCCTAGAGTACCAATACAGTGGAAACCCCCTAAAAGTGACCCCATTTGGGAAACTACACCCCCCACAGAACATATCAAAAGGTATAGTGAGCATTTTTACCCTACAGCTGTTTCACAGATTTTATTAACATTGGGACATGAAAATGACAATTTACTTTTCTTTCCAACAAACTGTCAATTTAGCCCCAAATTTTTCATTTTCACAAGAGGATAAAGGAGAAAAAGCACCCTAAAGTTCATTACACAATTTCTCCTGAACACAGAAATGCCCCATATGTGGTAATAATCTGCTGTATGGGAACATGGTGGGGCTCAGAATGGAAAGAGCGCTGTTCAGCTTTTGAAAGGCAGATTTTGCTGGAATATTTTTCAGGTGCCATGTCGCATTTGCAGAGCCCCTAGTGTACCAATAAAGTGGAAATCCCCTAAAAGTGACCCCATTTTGGAAATTACACCCCTCATAGAATGTATCTAGGAGTTTGGTGAGCATTTTGGCCTCACAGCTGATTCACAGATTTTATTAACAATGGGACGTAAAAATGAAAAATTACTTTTTTTTCCAATTAATCGTCCATTTAGCGCCATATTTTTAATTTTGCAAGTAGTTGAAGAATTAAAAGCCCCCCACAGTTTGTTACACAATTTCTTCTTAACACAGCAATACCCCATATGTGGCCATAATCTGCTGTATGGGTACATGGTGGGGCTCAGAATGGAAAGAGCGCTATTTGGCTTTTAGAAAGCAGATGTGGCTGGAATAGTTCTCAGGTGCCATGTTGCATTTGCTGAGCCCCTAAAGTATCAATACAATAGAAACCCCTCAAAAGTGACCCCATTTTAGAAACTACACAGGTGACAGTAAACTGGAATTCACCAAGAAGTGACCCCATTTTGTAGGGACAATTTTAGGGCCTCTGCAAATGTGACGTGGTGTCCAAAAACAAAGAATCTAAATCTGCACTCCAAAAGCACATATCGCTTCTTCACATCTGAGCCCTGCTGTGTACCCAAATAGCGGTGTATGCCCACATGTATGACACTGGTGTACCCCGGATAACGTACTTAATGCCATATGTGGGTAGAAATGGCTGTTTGGGCACAGCCGCGCACAGAAGGGAAGGAACACTATTTTGGTTTTTGGAGCACAGTTTGGTTTTTGGAAGTCATGCCACTTTTGCAAAGCCCCTGAATTGCCAATAAAGTGGAATCTGCAGACACATCACCGCATTTTGGACACTACCCCACTGATGGGATTTATCAAGTGGCGTAGCAAGCATTTTTAACCCCTGAGTGTTGCATTTATTTAGTTTCCAGAAATGAAATCGCAACTGATAATGAGAAGTTAAAAATGAAAATTTTCCAGAGATTTGCCATTTTAGTGCCCGATATGTTGTGCCCAACTTATGTCAGCAGAGATACACACTCCAAAAACTGGTAAGCAGGTATCCTGGGCACAACAGCTTTTGGAGCGTTCATCTCTGATACAAGTCGGGCACAACATATTACGCACTGAAATGACAGGTTCCTGGAAAAATGGTCATTTTCACCTCTCACCTCGCTTCATATTCATTTATGGATAATAAGTTATAGCAACACTTGGGGGTTAAAAATGCTCTCTGTACCCCTGGATAAATCCTTCAGGGGTGTAGTTTCCAAAATAAGGTCTCATATCAGGGGATTCCACTTTACTGGTGTTTCAGCTCCGCAAAAGTGTCATGGCATCCAAAAACCAAACCGTCTGTGCTCCAAAAACCCAATAACCCTTCTTCCCTTCTGTGTCCAGCTGTGCCCTAATATCAGTTTATACCCACATATGACATTACGTCCGATATAACGGGTACACCAGTGTCATACATGTGTCATACATGTGGCATAAACTGCAGTTTGGGCGCACAGCAGGGCGCAGAAGGGAAGGAGCGCGATGCGGCTTTTGGAGTACAGATTCAGATGTTTGGTATCTGGACGCCATGTCATGTTTGTAGAGCCTGTAAGGTACCAGAAAAGTGGATTCTCCAAAGGAGTGACCTAATTTTGAAAACTGCACCCCTCAAAGAATTTATCAGGGGGTGTAGTGAGTATTAGTATCCCAGACGTGACTGCACAGCGGATGGCGAAGAGGGAATATGTAAGCTGTGCGGAGAACATTGCAAACACCAAATTCCCTACTATGTCCCAGTAGCTCCTATGATTGGGGGAGTTGCTCTGGGGGTCACTTTGGGGGTCACTTCTGGTGCCTTTTCCCTCATAAGCTGTAAATCTGGGGTGTCTGCTGATATTCGCTCGCACAGCTTATATATTCCCTTCCTGACGCAGCCAGTTGTGTTCTAATAATTTGGCGATTTTTGGGGGGTTTTGCCTTCACATTGCTAGATGCTATATTTTCTTTATTTTTCTGGTGACGTGGCCATATAAGGGGTTGTTGTTTGCGGGATGAGATGCATTTTGTAATGACACCATTTTTGGGTGCCTACAACTTATTGAATACATTTTATTAACTCTTTCTTGCTGGATTTTAAAAAAAAAAAAAAAAAAACAATCCTGGCATTGAGTTTTACATTTTACATTTTTCGCCATGCAGCGTACAGTATAAGTAACATGTAGCCTTTATTCTGTGGGTCAGTACGGTTACGGCGATACCTCATTTATAGTATTTTTTTATGCGATACTAATTCTGCAGAACAAAAACACATATGGGGACATAAATCAATGTTTTTTGCATCGCCATCTTCTGAGAGGCGTAATATTTTTATTTTTCGGTTGAAAGTGTTGGTTGAGGGCTTATTTTTTGCAGGACAATGTGCGCTTTTTATTGGCACTGTTGTGGGGTGCATATGACTTTTTGATCACTTTTTATAGCATATTTTGTAGGATGAGATGGCAAAAAATCATTACTTCCGGCGAGTTTTTTCCGGGTTTTTTTCCGACGTTCATTATGTACATTAAATATTATTTCAGTTTTATTGTACAGGTTGTTATGGATGCGGCGATACCAAATATGTATTGCTTTTTTTTAATTTTTAGTGCTTTTTTTATATAATTAATTTTGTATAGAAAAAAAGGGATTTTTGGTCTTTATAACTTTATTACTTTTTTCATACACTTTATTTTTTTTTTAACTTTTTTTTTACTTTTTCATGTGTCCCTTTAGGACACTTGAATCAGTTGATGCTTTGATGAAAGCACCAACTGATTCTGCACAGTAGCTTGCAGGACACAGCATTCAGTGTCCTGCAAGCTACAGAGAAAGTGAGCTGCATCGCTCACTTCCTCCATCGGTCGGCAGGATCAACCAGGTATGTGGGGGCTCTGGTAGTCTGGGGTCACTGGCCAGACCCCAGACTACCTTTTACTGACATTGGCACCCCCCGATCTCGCCGCGGGGGGTGCCGATCACATTCAATTGCCGGCGGATCCCTTTCGATTGCGCTGTGATGTTTCACAGCACGATCGAAAGGGTTAACACGTCCAGTCGGACTCAGTTCCGACTGGACGTTATTGAGGAAGGGGTTAGGTGTTAGTAACACCTAACCCCTGCCCCCCCCCCCCCCCGCACCCCTCACCCCGCCAGGAAGGTACCTAAAGACCGGACGTATATCAGCAATAGTCTGGTCTTTAGGTACCAGCACATGAGGCCATAAATTTACGTACGGCGGTCCTCATGTGGTTAAAGGGTTAACACAAAGTACTACAAAAAAAAAATTTTAAGCAAGTTTTCCCGCTCCCTTTCAGTTATTTTTATTTTGGTGATAAATAATCTTGTGTCACCCGGGGCAGGGTTAGGTCCTGTGATTTGGTTGTGCTAATAGTTTTCTGAAATGGGCCCTACAGTAACCGTCACAGCCACTACATAGCTGATAGAGATGTCTGCTTCTATCTCCATTCATTGTGGAGTGCTGATGCTGGCATCTGCTACAGACAGCTGATTGGTGGGGTGCCGGGTGTTGAACCTCCACAATCTTATATTGATGGCCCATCATCATGGATACCCTATCTTATGGTTTACATTAAGTGATATGATCACACTCCTGCATTTAGTAGACTGCAACCTCATTACTGTCATGAAAAGCTTTAAGATATTTGTGAAATATCTGCAGTAACCATAGCAATGCAGGTGTTAATGCAAATCAACATTATTAATGAAATATCCATCAGTGTGAGATCTTCAGGGGAATTGGCTCACAGGATTGCCGTCTTTCGTGGATTAGACTGAATGGCACAGCAAGAATTTCAGTCCAACACAAAGGATTTTCTGTGTGAAACTGACCTCAGCCAGGTTTATTAAACAGGTTGCACACAGTGTCACAAAAAGCAATCCATAAACTCAAAATCTTAGCTTTGTCCAGGCACTATTTAATAAAGTGGCCACACAGGCCCATTTAGAAATCCAATTATGGTTGCCTCATCTCAATCATTGGGTTGGGGTATTTCATGGTGCCTATGTTTGGAGAAGGATAGTAACTATGGAAGATGGAACGGAGTCGAGGAAAATCCCTCTTCTCTGTGTCATGTCTGAGTAATACACTCCCGTCTTCAGGAGTCTTCTCAGCAGCCACCTAATTAAGTTCATTAAGCAGCCCAAACCTTGGACCAGCCTGCTAGATAGAGCAGAAATCCAGAAAGCCAGCCACTTTCCAGGTTTTTCACACAGTGGAACCTAGAAACTTTCCTATTACGGATACAGTAGCTGCACTGCTACAATCAGTTAATATGAAAAATATACAAAGAAGATGGAAGAAAGCGAATGGTGACATGATGGAAGGTTCTCTGTCTGCATCAATTCTTATATTCATTTTTCTGTTTGTTGTTCTGATCCTATGATGGTTCAGCACAATAAAATGAAATATCACAGTGTGAAAGCAGCTTTGAAAAATACTGTAGATCCAATTCTGATCAGATGTAGCAATAGACAATCCGATTAGTCAAAAGTCAGGTTTGACTTGAATATTCTAAATTGTTCAGTTTCTAACAAGAATGAATAAATGGCGATCGGCCTTTGACAAACTACAGTGGCCACCGCAATATGTATTGCACAGGAAAAATAAGGAAGGAACTGTGATGTTCTGGCACCACCTGATATTAGCTGAAAGCCTCTCAGACAATAGTCAGTGATAGGTGGACACCATGTGTTTTCCGCATGGTTTCCGCACAAGTCATGTGGAGAGAACAGTAGATTGTGAGCATACTTTTCTCTCTGCATGTTTTCATTCCGCTTGTCAATGTGTTCGGTATTCTATTTGGGTGGTGTCCATGTGGACTCCCCGAACGGAATACCGAATGCAGATGTGAAGCAAGCCTTAGTCTGGATTAGTACACATTTTTTGCAATTGTTTAATTTTTTTCTTAATTGTTTCATTAGTTTCATCAAATAGCAAAATGTAATGGCTATTTTTTTAATAATTTTTGTTGTCGTTTATCAGATATAACCATTTCTGTTTTAATATAAAAATCTAATTAGTGTTTCTGTATATTATCCCTGTGATAGGATGATATAACTAATTAGCTAGGAGTACAATATAATATCCTATTATTTATGTTGCAGAAAACAATTTAATAAATTAGAGTAATAGTACTTAAATTGACCTACTGTATATTCGTTTTACTGTCATGTAGTTTAAGTACGCATTTTATTACTTATTCTCTGCACAACTTCAGGACATTCTCATTTAAAAACTACAGTACATACTCCGTTGCAAATAATTGTATTCATTGCTTCATAGAATCTTACAGAAAAAAATAAAACAACAGTCTTTATTAATAATCCTGGTGTTCTGTGTATACCGCTCCTGTGCGGACCTATTTATGATCTAGTTTGTATTCTGATATTTCAATCACATTTTACTCCTTTGCATTTGCCCTTTTCAGTTGCAACCTACAGACATTTGAAGAGGGATGACATGGAATAAAATAAGAATATGAAAACATGTAGAAAAGTTTGGTCAAGAATTTTCTAAAAATCTATTCCATATATCTATATGAGGCCAGGGACACACATGGTGAGTTCGTAGGAGATTAGCTGTGTAGGAATCACAGTCTTCTTACATGCTGTGATGTATGGTAGCAGTTTAGTGGATGGGACTTAAACAAATGCGTGCAGGAATAAAGTGTCTGAAGGTTCTGAATCTGCAGCAGGTGAAATATTGCTGTGTGTTGGGCAATGACCTTTACAATACACAGCTTAAAGGGAACAGTGCCTAATGGTTGTTTTATTATACATTTATGGATTTTTACAAACTTCATTGACAGTTATGTATTGAACAGTTACATAAAGGTCTACAACAAGTACTCCAGTAAAAAAATAAAATTTTTGTCCCTCACATGAAAATGAGCATGAATATATTGTAATATATTGTAATTTAGAGATGAGCGAACACTGTTCGATCGAATAGATATTCGATTGAATATCATGCCGTTCAAGGTATTCGATTCCAATCGATTACCACGAGGGAAACGCACTAAAAATTTGTATCCCCTCCCACCTGCCCTGGCGTTTTTTTGCACCAATAACTGCGCAGGAGAGGTGGGACAGGAACTACGACAACGGAGGCATCGGAAAAAAAACTATCTAGTCGGGATCCCTGTCAGCTTGCGATATACGCAAGCTGACTTTTTCCCATAGGAATGCATTGACCAGCGTTGATTGGCCGAATGCCATACAGAGTACAGCATTCGGCCAATCAACGCTGATTCTGCCGGAGGCTCGTCTGTGAGGAGGCGAAGTCTAATATCGGACCAGAATGGAGACTGCTGTGGACCAATCTTAGACTCCTCCTCCTCCGGCAGAACCAGCGTTGATTGGCTGAATGCTGTACTCTGTATGGCATTCGGCCAATCAATGCTGGTCAATGCATTCCTATGCCGAGATGTAGCAGTGCTGGCCATGCGCTCAGCTCAACTACACCGGAGATGCAGCGAAGCTGAGCGCATGACCAGCACTGCTACACTGGAGATGTGAACCCTGCTGCACACTCAGCTCTGCATATTTAAGTCATATTGCGCCAGAAATGCACTGCATTGCTTCAAATATATGATACACTGCTCCAGGTTTATGTCCATGTCTAGTCATAACCACAATATTAAATCTGGGCCTGTGTTTCCTGTAAGAACAAGACGCAGTGGCATAACTAGGGGTTCAGCACGGGTGGACAAACATGACCAAGTGGGCCTCAAACTTAGGTATATCGTATAGTGGTAGAATGGCTCTACAAGGGGCTCTACAGACCATTTAGGTGAAAACAGGTCAGTAACATTATGTGATTTTACAGGTGATGTCTCTGACTTAATCGTTCATATTTCCCTTCTCTTCAATCTTACCACCATGACCACTTCTTCCAGCTGTGACTTGTCTCTGTAAAGTTTGCAGCACGGACATCTTTGGCTCTTTATTTTTACAGGCACTTGACCCACATTGTCCTCATCTACATACCTACCCTACCCCCTATTATAAAATAAATGATATCGCCAGTAAAAGATGCAAAGCTTTAGTTAAATGTTTATATGTCCCAATATGGAAATATATTATATATGTCTATATTAGATGGTTCAAACCATCAAACAAAACACCATCTATATATATGTAAACTGACAGAGTACCTGGCCCCTTTATGAGCCCTGGGCTATACCAGAAGGAAGGAAGGGGGGCACTAGCAATATGGATTGACGTTGTGCACCCATGTGCCCTATATGTGTCTACCTCTCTTGTTAAAAAATGGAGTGATGTACACAGGGATACATTCTGGACTGGGGTTATCATTCACATAAAAATAAAAAATGCATTAAAAAGAAAAATAAAGTTGTTGTTGACAAATGTATGAAGGCTATATACATCCTATGTGGCTAGCAACCAATCCCTGTCTCTTGTGTCCCCGTTCCAGGGTTCCCTAACACTGCCTAACAAAAGGCCATGTTCATTTGTTTACATAGATATGTTTCAGTAGTATTGGTATTCACCCTGTACACTAGCCTTGAAAGACACATAATTTTTATAATTTTTTCAAGGGTAAAGGTACCAAAAAGTGATCCATAATATAGACCTAGGCTCAAGGGTTCAGACCAGGTGTCAACAAGAGGGTGCAGAAAGCTCCAAATATACCCATAGAATTGAAGATATGCTCCAGCCACTTTCAACACAGACTTAAAAGCCTTTTCTGTATCAAGAGACCAAGGCAGATCAGGGGCTCTGCACAGATTAGTGACCACTGATCTGCAGCGCATAATTCCCACCTGGGAATGTAAAATCAATTATCTGAGCTAGTCTATCCACTATAAGCTTAGCCAGGATTTTAAGATCCTTATTAGAGATGAGCGAACACTAAAATGTTCGAGGTTCGAAATTCGATTCGAACAGCCGCTCAATGTTCGTGTGTTCGAACGGGTTTCGAACCCCATTATAGTCTATGGGGAACAGATACTCGTTAAGGGGGAAACCCAAATCCGTGTCTGGAGGGTCACCAAGTCCACTATGACACCCCAGGAAATGATGCCAACACCTCTGGAATGACACTGGGACAGCAGGGGAAGCATGTCTGGGGGCATCTAACACACCAAAGACCCTCTATTACCCCAACATCACAGCCTAACAACTACACACTTTACACACTCAATACCACCTCTCTGACAGTAGGAAAACACCTTGAAACATGTGTATTTGGCACTTGCAGTGAGGAGAGCTTGTCACCAGCAGTGAATTTGGCCCTTGTAGTAAGTTGAGGTTGGCACCAACATTTGTTTTGAAAATCAGGGTGGATTGAGCCTCTAACCAGCAGAGTTTGGACAAATTCATGGTGGAGGGAGCCTCTAAAAACCCCAGTTTGGACCAATTCATGGTGGAGGGAGCCTCTAAAAACCCCAGTTTGGACCAATTCATGGTGGAGGGAGCCTCTAAAAACCCCAGTTTGGACCAATTCATGGTGGAGGGAGCCTCTAAACAGCCCAGTTTGGACCAATTCATGGTGGAGGGAGCCTCTAAACAGCCCAGTTTGGACCAATTCATGGTGGAGGGAGCCTCTAAAAACCCCAGTTTGGACCAATTCATGGTGGAGGGAGCCTCTAAAAACCCCAGTTTGGACCAATTCATGGTGGAGGGAGCCTATAAACAGCCCAGTTTGGACCAATTCATGGTGGAGGGAGCCTCTAAAAACCCCAGTTTGGACCAATTCATGGTGGAGGGAGCCTCTAAACAGCCCAGTTTGGGCAAATTCATGGTGGAGGGAGCCTCTAAAAAGCCCAGTTTGGGCAAATTCATGGTGAAGGGAGCCTCTAAAAACCCCAGTTTGGACCAATTCATGGTGGAGGGAGCCTCTAAAAACCCCAGTTTGGACCAATTCATGGTGGAGGGAGCCTCTAACTAGCCCAGTTTGGGCAAATTCATGGTGGAGGGAGCCTCTAAAAACCCCAGTTTGGACCAATTCATGGTGGAGGGAGCCTCTAAAAACCCCAGTTTGGACCAATTCATGGTGGAGGGAGCCTCTAAACAGCCCAGTTTGGGCAAATTCATGGTGGAGGGAGCCTCTAAAAACCCCAGTTTGGACCAATTCATGGTGGAGGGAGCCTCTAAAAACCCCAGTTTGGACCAATTCATGGTGGAGGGAGCCTCTAACTAGCCCAGTTTGGGCAAATTCATGGTGGAGGGAGCCTCTAAAAACCCCAGTTTGGACCAATTCATGGTGGAGGGAGCCTCTAAAAACCCCAGTTTGGACCAATTCATGGTGGAGGGAGCCTCTAAACAGCCCAGTTTGGACCAATTCATGGTGGAGGGAGCCTCTAAAAACCCCAGTTTGGACCAATTCATGGTGGAGGGAGCCTCTAAACAGCCCAGTTTGGGCAAATTCATGGTGGAGGGAGCCTCTAAAACCCCAGTTTGGACCAATTCATGGTGGAGGGAGCCTCTAAAAACCCCAGTTTGGACCAATTCATGGTGGAGGGAGCCTCTAACTAGCCCAGTTTGGGCAAATTCATGGTGGAGGGAGCCTCTAAAAACCCCAGTTTGGACCAATTCATGGTGGAGGGAGCCTCTAAAAACCCCAGTTTGGACCAATTCATGGTGGAGGGAGCCTCTAAACAGCCCAGTTTGGACCAATTCATGGTGGAGGGAGCCTCTAAAAACCCCAGTTTGGACCAATTCATGGTGGAGGGAGCCTCTAAACAGCCCAGTTTGGGCAAATTCATGGTGGAGGGAGCCTCTAAACAGCCCAGTTTGGGCAAATTCATGGTGGAGGGAGCCTCTAAAAACCCCAGTTTGGACCAATTCATGGTGGAGGGAGCCTCTAAAAACCCCAGTTTGGACCAATTCATGGTGGAGGGAGCCTCTAAACAGCCCAGTTTGGACCAATTCATGGTGGAGGGAGCCTCTAAAAACCCCAGTTTGGACCAATTCATGGTGGAGGGAGCCTCTAAACAGCCCAGTTTGGGCAAATTCATGGTGGAGGGAGCCTCTAAACAGCCCAGTTTGGGCAAATTCATGGTGGAGGGAGCCTCTAACCAGCCCAATTTGGACCAATTCATGGTGGAGGGAGCCTCTAAAAACCCCAGTTTGGACCAATTCATGGTGGAGGGAGCCTATAAACAGCCCAGTTTGGACCAATTCATGGTGGAGGGAGCCTCTAAAAACCCCAGTTTGGACCAATTCATGGTGGAGGGAGCCTCTAAACAGCCCAGTTTGGGCAAATTCATGGTGGAGGGAGCCTCTAAAAACCCCAGTTTGGACCAATTCATGGTGGAGGGAGCCTCTAAAAACCCCAGTTTGGACCAATTCATGGTGGAGGGAGCCTCTAACTAGCCCAGTTTGTCATGACTCCTCTGGCCCCACCGGAAAGTTCAATCTCCATTTCCTCCTCATCCTCCATGTCTACCCATCCGCGCTGCAACAATGGGACGATTCGAAGTTGCCCGGAAGCCTCCTGTATCACCATCACATCATCGGACAACTCTTCTTCCTCCTCCTCCTCCTCCTCCTCCTCCTCCATTAAACGCAGTGAAGCGGACAGATTTGTGGACCTACTTTCCAGCTGTGACGGATCGGATGCTATCCCTAACTCCTCTGTGTGATCTGAGTTATCCCTGATGTCAATCAGGGATTCTCTCAGAACACACAAGAGCGGGATTGTAAGGCTCACCATCGCATCCTCAGAGCTCACCCTCCTTGTGGACTCCTCAAAGACCCGTAGGATGTCACAAAGGTCTCTCATCCATGGCCACTCATGGATGTGAAACTGAGGCAGCTGACTTTGTGGCACCCTAGGGTTTTGTAGCTGGTATTCCATCAAAGGTCTCTGCTGCTCAACCACTCTATTCAACATCTGAAACGTTGCGTTCCAGCGTGTGGGGACGTCGCACAAAAGCCGGTGTTGTGGCACATGCAGGCGTTGCTGGAGAGATTTTAAGCTAGCAGCGGCTACTGTCGACTTGCGAAAGTGGGCGCACATGCGCCGCACTTTCACCAGTAGCTCTGGAACATTGGGGTAGCTCTTTAGGAAACGTTGCACCACTAGGTTGAAGACGTGGGCCAGGCATGGAACATGTTGGAGTCCGGCAAGCTCCAGAGCTGCTACCAGGTTCCGGCCGTTATCACAAACGACCATGCCTGGGCCCAGGTGCAGCGGCTCAAACCATATTGCCGTCTCATCGAGGAGGGCATCCCTCACCTCGGAGGCAGTGTGCTGTCTGTCCCCCAAGCTGATCAGCTTCAGCACAGCCTGCTGACGTCTACCAACGCCAGTGCTGCAACGTTTCCAACTCGTAGCTGAGGTCAATCTAACAGCGGAGGAGGAGGCGGTGGCGGAGGAGGAGGCGGTGGCGGAGGAGGAGGCGGTAGAGGAGGAGGAGGAGGGGGGTGTTCTTCTCCTGTCCCTGCCAGGAATGTTAGGCGGGGAGACGAGGTACACCGGGCCAGTTTGGGAAGCAGTCCCAGCCTCAACTACATTCACCCAGTGTGCCGTCAGTGAAATGTAGCGTCCCTGTCCGCATGCACTTGTCCACGCGTCGGTGGTCAAGTGGACCTTTGTGCAAAGCGCGGAACTAAGGGCCCGCCTGATGTTGAGTGACACGTGCTGGTGCAAGGCGGGGACGGCACACCGGGAGAAGTAGTGACGGCTAGGGACGGCATAGCGAGGTGCCGCAGTTGCCATCAGGTCCAGGAAGGCGGGAGTTTCAACAAGCCGGAACGCCAACATCTCCTGGGCCAGCAGTTTAGCGATGTTGGCGTTCAAGGCTTGCGCGTGTGGGTGGTTAGCAGTGTATTTCTGCCGCCGCTCCAATGTCTGAGAGATGGTGGGTTGTTGTAAAGAAGCGCCTGATGGTGCCTTTGATGGTGCAGGAGAAGGAGATAAGACAGGAACAGGGGAGGATGAGGGAGAAGTCAACAAAGTGGCGGAGGCAGATGAAGTGGTGTCCTGGCTCGTCCTCTGGAGTGCATCGCCAGCACAGTCAGCAGTGGCAGAGGCAGAGGCAGTGGCAGAGGCAGTGGCAGTGGCGTGAACGGCAGGCGGCCTTTGTCCTGCCGTTGCTGCCTGCCACTGATTCCAGTGCTTGGATTCCAAATGACGGCGCATTGAAGTGGTGGACAGGTTGCTCTTCTCAGAGCCCCTAATCAATTTCGAGAGGCAAATTGTGCAGACAACACTATATCTGTCCTCGGCGCATTCCTTGAAAAAACTCCACACCTTCGAGAAACGTGCCCTCGAGGTGGGAGTTTTTCGGGGCTGGGTACGAACTGGAACATCTTGGGAGATTCCGGGTGTGGCCTGGCTTCGCCTAAGCTGCTGACCTCTGCCTCTAGCTACCCTTTTTGGTGCTGCACCTGCCTCAACATCCACACTACTTTCCCCGCTTGACATCCCCCCTGTCCAGGTCGGGTCAGTGTCCTCATCATCCACCACTTCCTCTTCCAACTCCTGTCTCATCTTCTCCTCTTTACAATGCGCCGGTCAACTGGATGCCCTGACGGCAACTGCGTCACATCATCGTCGATGAGGGTGGGTTGCTGGTCATCCACCACCAAATCGAACGGAGATGGAGGAGACTCTAGTGTTTGAGCATCTGGACACAGATGCTCCTCTGTTAGGTTCGTGGAATCGTGACGTGGAGAGGCAGGTTGAGGGACAATGAAAGGAGCGGAGAACAGCTCTGGGGAGCAGGGACAGTTGGGGTTATTGTTCTGTGAAGCTTGGGAATTTTGGGAGGAAGGAGGACAAGACTGTTGGGTAATAGGAGGAGAGGAGGCAGAGTCTGACTGGCTGCTGGACAATGTGCTGTAAGCGTTCTCTGACAGCCATTGCAAGACCTGTTCCTGGTTCTCGGGCCTACTAAGGTTTGTACCCTGCAGTTTAGTTTATGTGGCAAGCAACCCTGGCACTGTGGAGTGGCGCAATGCTTGCTGCCCCACAGGAGTAGGCACGGGACGCCCTGTGGCTTCACTGCTACCTTGCTCCCCAGAACCATTCCCCCGACCTCACCCACGGCCTCGTCCACTTCCCTTTCCGGGAGCCTTGCGCATTTTGAATTCCCAGTTAGAAATTGGCACTATATACCAGTAGCAAAAATTGTGGGTGCACGTAACCCCAATATATTCTTTGAATTCCCAGTCAGACAATGGCACTATATACCAGTAGCAAGAAATGAGGGTATTTATAACCCCAATATATTCTTTGAATTCCCAGTCAGACAATGGCACTATATACCAGTAGCAAGAAATGAGGGTATTTATAACCCCAATATATTCTTTGAATTACCAGTCAGAAACTGGCACTATATGGCAGTAGCAAGAAATGAGGGTATTTGTAACTCCAATATATTCTTTGAATTCCCAGTCAGACAATGGCACTATATACCAGTAGCAAGAAATGAGGGTATTTATAACCCCAATATATTCTTTGAATTCCCAGACAGAAACTGGCACTATATGGCAGTAGCAAGAAATGAGGGTATTTGTAACCCCAATATATTCTTTGAATTCCCAGTCAGACAATGGCACTATATACCAGTAGCAAGAAATGAGGGTATTTGTAACCCCAATATATTCTTTGAATTCCCAGTCAGACAATGGCACTATATACCAGTAGCAAAAATTGTGGGTGCACGTAACCCCAATATATTCTTTGAATTACCAGTCAGAAACTGGCACTATATGGCAGTAGCAAGAAATGAGGGTATTTGTAACCCCAATATATTCTTTGAATTCCCAGTCAGACAATGGCACTATATACCAGTAGCAAAAATTGTGGGTGCACGTAACCCCAATATATTCTTTGAATTCCCAGTGAAACAATGGCACTATATACCAGTAGCAAAAATTGTGGGTGCACGTAACCCCAATATATTCTTTGAATTCCCAGTCAGACAATGGCACTATATACCAGTAGCAAGAAATGAGGGTATTTATAACCCCAATATATTCTTTGAATTCCCAGTCAGACAATGGCACTATATACCAGTAGCAAGAAATGAGGGTATTTGTAACCCCAATATATTCTTTGAATTCCCAGTCAGACAATGGCACTATATACCAGTAGCAAAAATTGTGGGTGCACGTAACCCCAATATATTCTTTGAATTACCAGTCAGAAACTGGCACTATATGGCAGTAGCAAGAAATGAGGGTATTTGTAACCCCAATATATTCTTTGAATTCCCAGTCAGACAATGGCACTATATACCAGTAGCAAAAATTGTGGGTGCACGTAACCCCAATATATTCTTTGAATTCCCAGTGAGACAATGGCACTATATACCAGTAGCAAAAATTGTGGGTGCACGTAACCCCAGTATATTCTTTGAATTCCCAGTCAGACAATGGCACTATATACCAGTAGCAAGAAATGAGGGTATTTATAACCCCAATATATTCTTTGAATTCCCAGTCAGACAATGGCACTATATACCAGTAGCAAGAATTGAGGGTATTTGTAACCCCAATATATTCTTTGAATTCCCAGTCAGACAATGGCACTATATACCAGTAGCAAGAAATGAGGGTATTTGTAACCCCAATATATTCTTTGAATTCCCAGTCAGACAATGGCACTATATACCAGTAGCAAAAATTGTGGGTGCACGTAACCCCAATATATTCTTTGAATTACCAGTCAGAAACTGGCACTATATGGCAGTAGCAAGAAATGAGGGTATTTGTAACCCCAATATATTCTTTGAATTCCCAGTCAGACAATGGCACTATATACCAGTAGCAAAAATTGTGGGTGCACGTAACCCCAATATATTCTTTGAATTGCCAGTCAGACAATGGCACTATATACCAGTAGCAAGAAATGATGGTATTTGTAACCCCAATATATTCTTTGAATTCCCAGTCAGACAATGGCACTATATACCAGTAGCAAGAAATGAGGGTATTTATAACCCCAATATATTCTTTGAATTCCCAGTCAGACAATGGCACTATATACCAGTAGCAAGAAATGAGGGTATTTATAACCCCAATATATTCTTTGAATTACCAGTCAGACAATGGCACTATATACCAGTAGCAAAAATTGTGGGTGCACGTAACCCCAATATATTCTTTGAATTACCAGTCAGAAACTGGCACTATATGGCAGTAGGAAGAAATGAGGGTATTTGTAACCCCAATATATTCTTTGAATTCCCAGTCAGACAATGGCACTATATACCAGTAGCAAAAATTGTGGGTGCACGTAACCCCAATATATTCTTTGAATTCCCAGTGAGACAATGGCACTATATACCAGTAGCAAAAATTGTGGGTGCACGTAACCCCAATATATTCTTTGAATTCCCAGTCAGACAATGGCACTATATACCAGTAGCAAGAAATGAGGGTATTTATAACCCCAATATATTCTTTGAATTCCCAGTCAGACAATGGCACTATATACCAGTAGCAAGAAATGAGGGTATTTGTAACCCCAATATATTCTTTGAATTCCCAGTCAGACAATGGCACTATATACCAGTAGCAAAAATTGTGGGTGCACGTAACCCCAATATATTCTTTGAATTCCCAGTGAGACAATGGCACTATATACCAGTAGCAAAAATTGTGGGTGCACGTAACCCCAATATATTCTTTGAATTCCCAGTCAGACAATGGCACTATATACCAGTAGCAAAAATAGTGGGTGTATATAGCCCCAATTCTATTGCTAGGGGACTTGCAGGGTATTTCTGAGGTGAAGGTGGGGGGGCACACTGTTGGAACGGGGATTTGGGGTGTATATATGGGGTATACGGGAATACACTGTCAGTGTGTTCCATTCAGGATCCTGGGAAAGCTGGGTTGCGGCGATTGAGCCCGTCAGTGCCACGTTACACTGACAAGCTTCTCCCTGGAATTGAAGTTATATGTAAGCCCAATATATTCTTTGAATTCCCAGTGAGACAATGGCACTATATGGCAGTAGCAAAAATAGTGGGTGTATATAGCCCCGATTCTATTGCTAGGGGACTTGCAGGGTATTTCTGGGGTGAAGGTGGGGGGGCACACCGTTGGAACGGGTATCGGGGGTATATATCGGGTATATGGGAATACACTGACAGTGTATTCCATTCAGGATCCTGGGAAAGCTGGGTTGCGGCGATTGAGCCCGTCAGTGCCACGTTACACTGACAAGCTTCTCCCTGGAATTTAGCTCTTATAAGAGCTGTTGGTTGTCTTCTCCTTCCTATTCTAGCCTGTCCCTGCCTACCCAGAATCTAAGCCCTAGCTAGCTGGACGGAAACCTCCGTCCCCGGTGAATTGCAAGCTCAGAATGACGTGAAGCTGGGCGTCGCTGTTCTTTTAAATTAGAGGTCACATGTTTTCGGCAGCCAATGGGTTTTGCCTACTTTTTTCAATGTCACCGGTGTCGTAGTTCCTGTCCCACCTACCCTGCGCTGTTATTGGAGCAAAAAAGGCGCCAGGGAAGGTGGGAGGGGAATCGAGTAATGGCGCACTTTACCACGCGGTGTTCGATTCGATTCGAACATGCCGAACAGCCAAATATCCGATCGAACATGAGTTCGATAGAACACTGTTCGCTCATCTCTAATCCTTATTTATCTGGAAAATATCTTGTTAGGAAGATGGATTTTCTATGTCCCTACCTTCCTTGGGAAGCAGCTTTATGTAAGAAGTAATGAGTGAAGCACTTGATCCATTCGATTCATGATATTATTAGGAAGGCCAGTATGTGCCCTGATGTTTTGTAAAATCATCCCCCTTTCCAAGTAACCACCTAGGTCCAGAGCTTTGCCAGAAGGCAAAGATTTTATCACCTCTTGTGTTTCCCCAGAAAAGATAGATAGATAGATAGATAGATAGATAGATAGATAGATAGATGATTTAAGAAACCTACTTGTTCCTTTAACGCTTGCACATCTGCAAGACTATCCATTGTGACACTTTTGGAGTTACTCAGCTCACAGAATCACCATCTCCTGCAGAAGATGAATGGTACATGAAAGAGGTTTAAAACTGACCTTAAGCCTGATTTATTTCTTCATCCACAGATTGCACAAACAGCTTCAACAATAAAGCAAATCCTGGTCACAGTATATATGGTGCCCCTCACTATCACTCTCTACTATCTCAAAACCAAAATTCCTGCTCCTCACCACCTCAAAACAGAATTCTTGGCTGTGACATTGAAAGCAATAGGGAAAAAGCAGCCCATTCATTTCTATGGGGAGCGCACGTATGCCGGCTCCCATAGAAATCAATGGGATCTGTTTTAACACCGCTGATTTGGAACGTGTTACACGTTCAGAATCAGTGAGCGTATACTCCATGTTAAGGCACCCTAAGAGAACACCCAGTTTTCTCTGACTTTTACTTTCAACCAGCTTTCTCTGGATAAGACATTCCACTTAAATATTATAAATACACATCTGAGGCAGCTATTCTGACACACTGTATAGAGAGAGGAATAGCATTGCCGTATTGTATTGTTTTCTTTTTTTGGGTCTGTGCTAAGGTTCCCTCTGAAGAATTTAGAAGTTGAACATAATAGTAGGGATTTTTACCCCTTGCCAGAATGGCTAGTATGCGTCCAGATTTGTCTCCAAGATGCCATAGCTCCTGTTGTGTCCTGAAGAAATTTTCTCTGCGTTTGGCCCATATGTCATAGTTCCTCTTTATGAAGACCAAGGTGTCTTTGCTGTCTGAGTCTTTGTAAAAAGAACTAGTCCATCTAAGTCTGATGCGCCCCAGTGCTTGTCTCCTAATACTGATCTTGCATTCTTTTTTTTGAAAGCCAAGACATGAGCATAACACACCCCATCAAATCTGATTTCCTAGAAAAGTTTGGCTTTTGTCACATATGCACCATTAGTGTCCATGTACTCAAACCATTAGCAGGGCCATGAAGTTCTCATCTTTAAGTAAAAAGCTTGGGGATAACCATAAAAATGTACTTAGTATATTGTTTCAGCACATCCAGCACGACAGGGAAGTTGTCAGAGATGGCCATATCACCTAGCCAAAAAGGACACCAGCACCAGAATCAGAAGTCAATGCCATATTTTTGTTAAATTATTTAATAGAAATCTTGGGATTTTACAATAGACCATAATCTATTTGTTAGAGAAGCTGAAAAAAACATTAAAGAAACTGTTTTTAAAATATAAAAAATATGAAATTTAAATCACCCACCTTTCCCCTTCTTACATCTAAAAATTAGTTTAAAAAAATTAATATTGCCAGGTGTTGCATTGCCTGAAAATGGCTGTGGTATTAAAACATAAAAAAAAAAAATCACCATATGGTAAATACTATAATGAAGGGGGAAAAAAATCCCAAATCATCATTTTCCTGTATAAAATATAAAAAATATAAAAAATAAAAGTAACTTGAGCATTCCTGTAAAAACGAACCACAAACGAAAATGGTGCAACTGTGTTTTTACTCCACTCCATTCAGATTTTTTTCCAGCTATCCAGTACAGTATATATAATGTTAAAATGTTACTTAAAAAATAGTTAAGTTACCAGTTGTTATTAAAAAATGAAAATGCAAAAACAAAAAATTAGCTGCAGCAACTAGGGGTTACATGAAAACGACACCAAGAGATGTGTGAACCTCTATAAACCAGATTTAAAAAATTCTCAAAAATCTTGATTTTTAATAGAACCAAAGTTTTTCTGATTTGTAACAGGTGCACAGGCAAGAATGAAGAGAAAGAAGAGGCCAGAAGAATCACAAGATCTGTGAACCATATGGGCTTTCCAGTATTTCCTTGCATCAGCCAATCATGAGGGGCTGGGGGTGGAGGGGTCATTGATGACATTATAGATACATTAGAAGAGAATCTCCAGAGAAGTGGCATTTTGTGGAAAGGAAGGGAAATAAAGACCAGAAGACAGACCTCAGCTTGCTGGGACAGTGCAAAATTGAAGAGAAATTACATTACTACAGAAAATCTAGATAGATATAGAAGAGGAGATTTAATTGGAAAAGAGAAGAATAGAATAGGTCAGATAGATTTAATTAGTTTAGACAAACTCGTTTTTGAAATCGCAGCATTTTCAGGGAGCCTTGACACGGAGTAAACGGTCCGCTCATTCTGAACGTAAACTCACTCAGAATGAGCGGCGTTAAAACAGATCCCATTGATTTCTATGGGTGTCGGCATACGCGCACTCACCTTTGAAATCAATGGGAGGCTTTTTTACTATTGCTTTCAATGTGGTACGCGCGTATCAGCAAGGGCATTGAAGATGAAACGTGGCTGGGTCTTTCAGCATGACAATGATCCCAAGCACACTGCCAGGGCAACAACAGAATTGCTTTGTAAGAAGCAGTTCAAGGTCCTGGGTGGCCTAGCCATTCTCCAGATCTCAACCCTATAGAAAACCTTTGGAGGGAGTTGAAAGTCCGTGTTGCCCAGTGACAGCTCCAGAATATCCCTGCTCTAGAGGAGATCTGCATGGAGGAATGGGCCAACATACCAGAAACAGTGTGTGCCAACCTTGTGAAGACCTACAGAGAACGTTTGATCTCTGTCAATGCCAACAAAGGATACATAACAAAGTATTGAGATGAACTTTTCTTATATACCAAATACCTATTTTCCACCATAATTTACAAATAAATTCTTTCCAAATCAGACAATGTGATTTCCTGGATTTGTTTTCTCATTTTGTCTCTCATAGTTGAGGTCTACCTATGATGTCAATTACAGGCCGACCTCATCTTTTTAAGTGGGAGAACTTGTACAATTGGCGGCTGACTAAATACGTTTTTCCCCACTGTACATAATAATAAATGAGATAATAAAATAAGATAATAAATAGCATGCCCAAAGGTGAATACTTTTAATGAGGTTAAAGAAAATTATATATAAAATTTGCCTTAGCAGATTAAAATAGTATGAAAAATTATTGGTAATAATGGATGAGCAAAGTGAACCAGTTGGAGATAGTTCACAAAATGCCTGCAAATCATCCTGAGGCAAACCCTATTTTATTTGATGCTCCGATAACATTTTAATATTTAACCTCTTCAAGACAGAGCCTAAAAGTACCTAAATGACCAGGCCTCATTTTTCAAATCTGACATGTGTCACTTTATGTGGTAATAACTTTGAGATGCATTAACTTATCATGGTGATTCTGAGACTGTTTTCTCGTGACACCTTGTACTTCGTGTCAGTGGTACATTTTGGTCAATATGTTTTGTCTTTTATTATGAAAAAATAGGAAATTTGGTGAAAATTTTGAAAAAAATGCAGTTTTCAAACTTTGAAATTGCATGCCTTTCATGTAGAATGTCATACTACCCAAACTACTTCATAAATTTAATTTACCATATCTCTGCTTTATATTGGCATCAAACTTTAATTGCCCTTTCATTTTTTTCAGATGTTATAAGGCTTAAAAGTCAAGCAGTAATTTTCCAAATTTGTAAGAATCTTTCCAACACACATTTTTCAAGGGACCAGTTCAGTTCTGAAGGGGTCTTGAAAGGCCTCTCTAATATAAACCCCCATAAATCACCCCATTCTAAAAACTACACTCCTGGAAGAATTCATAACTGCATTTAGGAAGTTTCTTAACCCTTTCAGCATTTCATGGCAATTAAAACAAAATAGAGGTCAAATTTACAATTTAAATTTTTTTTCACTAATATATTCATTTAACCCTAGAATTTACACATTCACAACATGTTAAAGGAGAAAACGCATTCTAAATTCTATTAAGCAATTTCCCCCAAGCATGAAACCGTCCCATGTGAGAAAGTTAAATGATGTATGGGCGCACTGTAGGGTCCAGAACAGAAGGAGAGCTATTGGGATTTTGGAGGGCAGATTTTGATGGAATCTGTTTCAGGCACCATGTCGCATTTGCAGAGCCCCTGAAGTGCCAGAACAGTAGAAACCCCCCCCAAAATGACACCATTTTGAAAACTAGACCCCTCAAGAAATGTATCCAGGGGTATAGTGAGCACTTTGACCCTATGGGTGTTTCACAGATTTTTTTTTTACCATTGAGACATGAAAATTTAAAATTATTTTTTTTCTGATATAATGTCACTTTAGCCCCCAATTTTCCATCTTCAAAAGGGGGTAAAGGAGAAATTGCAACCCACATTTTGCTACACAATTTCTACTGAATGCAACAATACCCCATATGTTCTGGTATACTGATATACGGACACATGGCAGCACTCAGAACGGAAAGAGCGCTAATTGGGTTTTGGAGACCAGATTTTGCTGGAATCATGATCAAGCACCATGTCCCATTTGCAGTGCCCTCAAGGTGCCCAAATAGTAGAAACCTCCAAATTGTGACCCCATTTTAGAAACTAGACCCCGTGAGTTATTCATTGAGGGGTATAATGAATATTTTGACTCCATAGGTTTTGAAAAAATTTGCGTCAAACAAAAAAAATTCATATTTTTTACACAAAAGTGTCATTTTAAAGGCAGTTTTTTTCCCCATAATGCATGAAAATGAAGAGAAACACCCCAAAATAGATTACCCCATTTCTCCTGTGTTCAAAAATGTACACTTTGAGGCCTTAATCCTATGTACGGACGTACGTTAGGGCCCAAAAAGAAGGGAGCACCAACTGGATTTCAAAGACATAATTTTTGCTTCTAAATATTTCAGGCCCATTGCGCATTCAAACAAGTTTTGAGTTACCAAAACAATTGAAACCCCCCATAAATGACCCCATTTTATAAACTAGACCCCTTAAGGTATTCATTGAGGGGTACAATGAGTATTTTGACCCTATAGCCGTTTCACAGATTTTACTAACCTTGGGATGTGTAGGTTAAAAATTACTAAAATGTCCCTTTATCTCCAAAGTTTTTATTTTCACAAGGGGTTAAAAGAGAAAAATCCCCCCACAGTTTGTTACACAATTTCTCCTGAACACGGCAATACTCCATATGTGGCCATAATCTGCTGTATGGGTACATGGTGGGGCTCAGAATGGAAAGAGCGCTATTTGGGTTTTTGAGAGCAGGTTTTGCTGGAATAGTTTTCAGGTGCCATGTCGTATCTGCAGAGCCCCTAAAGTATCAATACAATAGAAACCCCTCAAAAGTGACCCCATTTTAAAAACTACACCCATCAAAGAATGTATCAAGGCGTATTATCATTTTGAGCCTAAAAATTCTTCCCAAAAATTAATGTACAAAATGAAAATTGAAATTTTTAAAGAAATCAGCCATTTCGGTGCCCAATACGTTGCACCCACTTTGTGTTGTCAGAGACCTGCACTCCTAAAACTATTAAGGAGCCATCCTGAGGGGCAAAAAATTATATATGTGGGTGTAAACTGCTACTTGGGCACAGAGCAGGGCTCAGAAGAGAAGGAGCACTGCGCTTTTTAGCTTTTGGGGTGCAGATTTAGAGGAACCCTCTGGGCGCCATGTTGTTTTTGTAGAGCCCTGGAGGCAACAGTAAACTGGAATTGCCCAAGAAGTGACCCCATTTTGTAAGGGCATTTTTAGGGTCTCTGCAAATATGATATGGTGTCCAAACACCAACAATCTAAATCTGCACTCCAAATGTACATATCGCTCCTTCACATCTGTGCCCTGCTGTGTACCCAAATGGCGGTTTATGCCCACATGTATGACACTGGTGTACCCTGGATAACGTATGTAATGCCATATGTGGGTAGAATCGGCTGTTTGGGCACAGCCGGGCACAGAAGGGAAGGAGCGCTATTTTGGTTTTTGGAGCACAGTTTGGTCTTAGGACACCATGCCACTTTTGCAAAGCCCCTGAATTACCAATAAAGTGGAATCCACAGACATGTCACCGCATTTTGGACACTACCCCACTGATGGGATTTATCCCGGGCACAACAGCTTTTAGAGCGTTCATCTCTGATACAAGTTGGGCACAAAATATTAGGCACTGAAATGACGTATTCCTGGAAAAAATTATTTTTACCTTTCACAATCAGCTTCGTATTCATTTATGGATAATAAGTTATAGCAACACTTGGGAGTTAAAAATGCTCTCTGTACCCCTGGATAAATCCTTCAGGGGTGTAGTTTCCAAAATAAGGTCTCATATCAGGGGATTCCACTTTACGGGCATTTCAGCTCTGCAAAAGTGTCGTGGCATCCAAAACCGCCCGTGCTCCAAAAACCAAACAACCCTTCTGTGTCTGGCTGTGCCCCTATATCAGTTTATTCCCACATATGGCATTGCGTACGGTACCCCGGGTACACCAGTGTCATACATGTGTCATACATGTGGCATAAACTGCAGTTTGGGCACACAGCAGAGCTCAGAAGGGAAGGAGTGCGATGCGGCTTTTGGAGTACAGATTCAGATGTTTAGTATCTGGACGTCATGTCATGTTTGTAGAGCCTGTAAGGTACCAGAAAAGTGGATTCCCCAAAGGAGTGACCCCATTTTGAAAACTGCACCCCTCAAAGAATTTATCAGGGGGTCTATTGAGTATTAGTATCCCAGACGTGACTGCACAGCGGATGGCGAAGAGGGAATATATAAGCTGTGCGGAGAACATTGCAGACACCAAATTCCCTACTATGTCCCAGGAGCTCCTATGATTGGGGGCGTCACTCTGGGGGTCACTCCTGGTGTCTTTTCGCTCATAAGCTGTAAATCTGGGGTGTCCCCTGATTTACGCTCGCACAGCTTATATATTCCCTTCCTGACGCAGCCAGTTGTGTTCTAATGATTTGGTGATTTGGGGTTTTTTTTGTCTTCACATTACTAGATGCTATAATTTCTATATTTTCCTGGTGACGTGGCCATATAAGGGCTTGTTGTTTGTGGGATGAGATGCATTTTGTAATTACACCATTTTTGGGTGCCTACAATTTATTGAATACATTTTATTAACTCTTTTTTTGCTGGATTTAAAAAAAATAAAATCAATTCTGGCATTGCGTTTTACCTTTTTAATTTTTCGCCATGCAGCGTACCTTATAAGTAATATGTGACCTTTATTCTGCGGGTCAGTACGGTTACGGCAATACCTCATTTATATTTTTTTATGCGATACTAATTCTGCAGAACAAAAACACATTTGGGGACAAAATCAGTGATTTTTGCATCGCCATCTTCTGAGAGGCGTAACATTTTTATTTTTCGGTTGACAGTGTTGTTTGAGGGCTTAGTTTTTGCGGGACAATGTGCGCTTTTTATTGGCACTGTTGTGGGGTGCATATGACTTTTTGATCACTTTTTATAGCATTTTTTTTTTAGGTGAGATGGCGAAAAATCACTACTTCCAACGGGTTTTTTCCATTTTTTTTTTCCGCCGTTCACCATGTACATTAAATATTATTTCAGTTTTATTGTACAGATTGTTACGGACGCGGCGGTACCAGATATGCATTGTTTTTATAAATTTTTAGGTTTTTTTTATATAATTCATTTTCTATTGAATAAAAATGAATTTTTGGGGCTTTATAACTTTATTAATTTTTTTCAAACACTTTATTATTTTTCACTTTTTTTTATGTGTCTCTTTTAGGACACTTGATTCTGCAATGATTTCATTGCTGAATCAATCAGGCTGGAGACACAGGCTGCACGTGTCTCCAGCCTGTAACAGGAAGCCAAGCGATGTAGACCCATCGCTTGGCTTTCTTAGTACCTGGCAGGGTCAACCAGGTAACGGGGGCTCATGCAGCCTGGGGTCACTGGTTAGACCCCAGGGTGCATGTTTTACATATCGGCACCCCCCGATCTCACCGCGGGGGGTGCCGATAACATCGCAGAACCGCTTCAGTGCCGTGATCATGTTTGATCACGGAACTGAAGGGGTTAAACTCCGATCGGACACCAGCTCCAATCGGAGTACATCGGGCACAGTGTTAGCTATAACATATAGCTAACACCTGCTCACGATGCCGCCCGCAGGACCATTTACCTGCGGGCGGCATCTCATGTCAGGGAAAGTTTGTTACTGCAACAAACTTTCCCTGACATGGCTGCTACATGATCAGGACCTGAATCTATCAGGTCCTGATCATGTCTCCGTGGACCCCAGCAGCTATTAGCGCTAGGTCCACGGAGCTCCGGACCCTCGGGGAGACCCGATCCCCATTTCAAAAGGGTCAGTTTATAAACGTCGGTGCGGCACAGAGCCCAAGCCGCGCCGACGTTTATATACAGTCAGCCGTCGTGAAGCGGTTAAAGATTCTCAGGGAATGTTTATATTGGTGTATACACTTTGGATTATCTACTGCAGAACTACATGCTGAAAATCCAGAGTATTACAGTACTAGCAAAGAGAATGAGGTTTTACGAAATCTTATCAAACATGCTGCAGAAAAAATCTGCAGTGTCCATTGACCTCCGCAGCTTGTCAAATTATGTTGCAGGTTTTCATAGCAGATTTCACCCTGATGCAGTCACTATAGTCACTAGAACAAAAGGTCAGAGACACTAATGTTCATAGACATCATGAGATGTACATACATTCAGAATAGATTTATATAGTATGTGGCCCCCTCAGGATCCAGGGCCTGTTAGTAACTGCTACCTCTGCAGCCCCTAAACTACATCCCTTGGATGGCCATTACAGATTAATTTTTTTCCAGCTTTTACCGAAGATTTGACAATAATCTACATGAACTAAATTGCCCGTGGAGAGTCTAGAGAATTATTTTTGGCTTAAGGGACACAGTTCTCATTGGGGAGCTGCAACCCTTTTGTTTTATCAATCTGTAGGCACGCAGACCCCAGTGATCAATATCATGTACTCCTTATGACCATTCGCTCAAAAGCAACTCACAGCCTGATATTCTCCGTAAGAGGAACATTGCAGTGATACAAGCTATAATTTTACAGTCAAAATATTAGTTGCTGAAGGTAACATATTGGATTACTTTAGGTCTCACTGAAATAAATGTTTTCCCCTATGTTTAACCTTGTCTAGCTGCATCAAGGCCAATTTTTATCTAATGATAATAACACTACCCAAGCAAGGCAAGGTTACAGAGAGAACAAGTTATTAGTGTGAATAATAGAGGAACACACTTTCATAGCTTTGATGATCGATTTTATTCCCATTTATTCATATCTAACCTTCCCTAGAAGGTTAGATATGAATTTTTGCTGTTACCAATTTTCAGAGTACATTAGAATTATGGCATTTCTTAATTTTCTTAATACTATATGATATAGTGCCAGCTATGTTTAGTTGTCTGTGCACTTTATACAAGCAGCATAATTTTCTTGGACTTGCTTTGCAGGAAGAACATACCCTTTGCTTTCTAGAATAGTCATTGAAACACTACCAATTCTCTTGTGTATGTGCAGCATCCCGGAGTGAGGGCGGGTTCACATCTGCGCCCTGGTCTCCTTTTTCAGGTTTCCATCTTCTGCCCGAGAAACTGGAGAGGAGACGGAAACCAGCAGTCACTTTTCAGACCCATTCATTTGAATAGGTTTATCGCATAGTGTCCAGTGTCAACATGGTAATTTAATACTGTCATGTGAATGGGGCTCTACAGAGCTTTCAATGATACAAACAACTTTGTACAGAAAGGTAGAAGTTTGCATTTGGTATACTTTTGACCAATTAATGTTCGCTATTTACATCGTACAGGATATGTTTTATAGTGACTGTGCAATGTTATTACACCCTGTAATAATATCAAATGTTTGCTATAAAACAGTCCAATGTGCTCCACGGTGGTCCCCAAACAGTCCAATATGCTCCACGGTGGTCCTTACACAATCCAATGTGCTCCACGATGGCCCCACACAGTCCAATGTCCTCCTGTACGTACATGCACTCAGACAAAGAGCAGCTGGGTGGCCTTCTTCTTCCACCGCAAAGCAGGCACTAATGAATGAAGTCATCACACCTGCGTCGGGCAAGCAGTCACAAGGTTTTCATGAAGCGCTCACTGGGGGATCTTGGACAGCTGTTTCTGAGTGATCCAGTAGTCTGGCTATGTGCCCACAGAGAGAACTCTGAATGCCCTCTCTGGCCATAGTTTCACCACCATTGCTCTATGGGTTACTTTATTTAGAAATCTGCATATTTCCCTGATAATCTGAAGGCAAATAATTATAGATAGAGGTTCATTAATGTGCACATTGATTGTGTCTGGATAACATATTACAGAAAATAATAAATATTTTCAAGTGAATTAGGTGTAAGCAAGAATTGCTGTAACAGTTTATCTCTTCTGCTGAAGATCTCAAGTCAACATTCTTAATGATTCATATTTGTGATTAAAGATTTTTTGCATCTTCATAACTAAACACTGGAATCTGCATGCAAAATGTGTTATCTGGAAGATTTTGCAAACAGTCGCAGAAAATTGTTTTACAAGTTTTATTTTTTTGCCAGGTTAACCCACAACACAAGGTTCAAATTACCACTGCGATGAGAAGTATTCACCCCCACTGCAACTTTGGTTTATTTGTAAACTTTCAGTTTTCTGGAATAAAGCAAACAAAACAATCCAAATAGCTCAACACAACTAATATTTTTTTTTTCAATTTTTCATTTTGTTTTTCAAATTTTCAAATTTCAAAATTAAATTTTCAATACAAAATGATTATTTAACCCCTCATGACAAGTGTCCTTGTTACTCAGCAGACTATTCTTGTTTGACCTGCTGCAAATCTGATACTGATACCTGATACCAGCTTTTGACAGTATTCCTGAGGAATCTTATCCCATTGCTCATGGGCATTGGCTTCCAGTTCACCAATATTCTTGGGTTTGTGTGCTGCAGCTGCCTTCTTCAATTTCCACTATATAACTTTGAGATCATGCTGACTTTCCCATAATGTCTCGCAAGTGGACCTCATGACAGGGGACAACAAATCATGAGGAATTAGGTCTCAGACTTGAAATACAGATACGCAGGTAATACAGTGTGTCGAAATGCAATGTACTAATCAACTTAGAAGTTGGGAATGGGACTAGAGTACAAGATTTAGATTTACATGATAGAGATATACAGTATAGGAGACTGCACTTACTGTGTGTCTGACAGTCATCAGCAAAGGCTGTATGTTGTCAGTGTGTTACTGCATTATTCAATCACAATCACAATTCGCATACGTGGCCCAAATAATATACACACTATATAAAGTCTGCTAACCATCTGGGCATGAATGACACATGTGACAAATTTCAGTAGAAAAACAAATGCAAGAAAAAAAGGGAAATGTGTAAAGTTCCAAACCATCAACCTTATGTCACCTTTTACTGAGCTGTACCAGTAATGAGTCTTACTAAAGTAATATAATTATAAATGATCCCTTTTCCCTAACAGATTGGCAAGTAAAGTAGTGCTGAATGACTATTCTTTTCACAGATCTCATTTTTAGGATAGGATCAAATCTGTATGAGTGGATCTGTCACTTTAAAGGTGCGCAAACCAATTGTTAAAAAAACATCAAATCCCGGGTCCTAAAAACATGCGCAATGTCCATTCACATCCCAAACAGTAAACACTTTTATGTATTGTAATATAGTAATACAAGCATAGCGGCCTGAAATGATGAAATAATAAATAGCCCGGTCTAACTCAGCTGATACTGTGCAACCAGTAGGAATGGTAGAAGAGGTTAGCAGATGGGCATACAGCAAGGAATCCAAAATGGGCACACGTTGTAGGAGACCCCACATTTGAGGCACTCTCCCTTACTTGACCATATTATTATGAAAGGGCCTATCCAACCCTATGTGCTTAACTCTGGCCCCCGCCCAAATCAGCCGGAGCCCCCAACCGGATCCTGACCCTAGTCTAAACTGAGCCCTAAACTCACCCTCCCTATCACAAGATAATGAAGTATAGGATGGATATAACAAGTGTAATTAAAACCAGAGAGCCCTATTGAAATATGCAAAAATGTCAAACTCTAAATAACCATACATGTGTTCCATCACAGAAGAATACATGACAGAGATCATCGGGTTCCAACAGGCTATAATAGGGTGCATTGAAATTTTTTGCCATGCTACGCTATTTTGTCCCAAAAGTAGTCTACTATATGGCAGCTCCACTGCAAATGTGAACATAGCCTTACAGATAAAATTCCATCAGTATATTATCAGTATTACTATTAATACTGAAGGACTTTATTGTTTTATCCACCGACAGCAAATAGAGATCTTGAAAATAGTCAGAAATACTCAAAGAATATGCAAAGCTTACAAATTTTTCAACAAAAGATCTTTTCATAAAGTGTCTGTAATGATGTTTTATTGATTTTTTGTAGATTTAGAAGTTTACTTAGCAGTGATTCTTAGGTCATGCTTCTTGGCTATATTTGATCAGTACAGCTTAGCACTTATATTTAAGGTACATGTGCATCAAATGACATCCTGTCTGCCATCAATCTGCTAATGAGTTCAGTGGGTGTGAAAGTTTGTGAAACCTTCCGTTATAAAACAGAGAATGGAGTGTCCTTAATCTACCTGATGCTGCTGTGCAGAGATGCAACATAGATCCAGCTAAAACCCACTTGAATTTACACAGATGTAAGAAAGAAAAGAATGTAAGGGGAAAACTGAAATAGAATTAAATATGCTAAATATGATAATGGAAGAAAGAAGGCAAGATATGTAAATGGGAATGTATTCATGATTTAGAATTGCTGTATTGTAGTCAAATGAAATTGCAGCAATTGTAAAAGTATAATGTGTTCCAATTCTAATCTTACATCTCAGTTGTAATACTCTCTCTCTCTCTCTCTCTCTCTCTCTCTCTCTCTCTCTATATATATATATATACATACAGTGGGGCAAAAAAGTATTTAGTCAGTCACCAATAGTGCAAGTTCCACCACTTAAAAAGATGAGAGGCGTCTGTAATTTACATCATAGGTAGTCCTCAACTATGAGAGACAAAATGAGAAAACAAATCCAGAAAATCACATTGTCTGATTTTGTAAGAATTTTTTTGAAAATTATGGTGGAAAATAAGTATTTGGTCACCTACAAGCAATCAAGATTTCTGGCTCTCATAGACCTGTAACTTCTTCTTTAACCCTAGAATGCATGACCATAAAAATCTACACTTTTACATACCTGGGGCCTTTTAGGCCCGTGTGCAAATAACATGGAATAACTCAAATAAAAACACTTTACAAAGTTTATTTGAAAATTGTAAAGTAAGGATGCATTCCCACTAGTGCTGGTGTCTGCCAGGAGGGGATCTGTAATGGATCTGACCTCCTGGTGAACCCAGCTAAGGCTGGTAGAATCCGGGCATTCCGGCAGCCTTAACTGAAGTTACCAAGAGATCAGATCCATTACAGATCACCTCCAGGCAGACACCAGCGCTAGTGGGAATGCATCCTAAGATGTGAATAATTCAAAACATTATGTGCAAAAAACAACAAAAAAGTAACTGAACGGTCTTAAAACGCCCAATATACGCATTCGGTATAACTCTTTATAATCATGTTTTTTTGTCAAAGTTTTTTTTTATAAAAGTTGCAGTAAACATGCTGCAGGAATATCTCTTTTCAAAGTTTCCTTTTCGAATTTACTAATGACCGCAACAACTTTCACACGTTATCTGTTCGGAAGAATGATCCTTGCAGACATTTTGTCCACAAGTAGTACAAACACGCTCCGATTTCCTGTCCTTCTTTGCTGGACAAATGTAACATCGCTTTCTTTTTTTATCTCTTGGTTCTGGATGTTCCTGAAAACGTATACCACATCTGATCATAGCTTCTGTTGTTTGTCTTGGCAAGCATTTTGTGCTGCTTCTCTCCATCATGGTAGGCATTAAAAGTTCATAGCAAAGTTCCGTCAAGTATAGACGTCTCTTGTCCTTTCTGTTGGCATGGAATTCTGGATGAGTCTCACTATAAACAATATAGGTATTGAGGGCTGACACATATAGCATATTATAAAAAAGAACTATAGGCCAACGTTTTGTCTGCCTTTTGCACGTATACTCTCCAATCATTTCGTCCATCTTGTCAACTCCTCCTTTGGTTTTATTATAATGCAAGATTATTTCGGGTTTCAGTTTCCTGTTATTGGTGTCTATACTTCCATCATGGTGCATTGTACTCAGTAATATGACCGATTTTTCTTTCTTCGCTTTATAAGACACCATTGTCGCTTGATTGCAGAAGCCAAATACACTATCATAAAGTTGGATCACATGTAAACCTAGTACGGGCCTAAAAGGCCCCAGGTATGTAAATATGGGGTATTCACAAAAAAGAGTTGTTATTCCGAAATGCCTGTAACATAAAAATATATGAACAACTGGAAATGACTAACAACTATATACCTGAGGAATACCTAGAGTTTCAGAATTCTAACTAAAGTAATATTGCAGTATATAGAAAACAATTAACAGAGCGGGCCTGCGAGGCCCCAGGTATGCATTCTAGGGTTAAGAGTCTCATCTTTCCTCCACTCATTACCTGTAGTAATGGCTCCTGTTTAAACTTGTTATCAGTATAAAAAGACACCTGTGCACACCCTCAAACAGTCAGACTCCAAACTCCACTATGGTGAAGACCAAAGAGCTGTCAAAGGACACCAGAAACAAAATTGTAGCCCTGCACCAGGCTGGGAAGACTGAATCTGCAATAGGCAACCAGCTTGGATTGAAGAAATCAACTGTGGGAGCAATAATTAGAAAATGGAAGACATACAAGACCACTGATAATCTCCCTCGATCTGGGGCTCCACGCAAAATCTCACCCCGTGGGGTCAAAATGATCACAAGAACGGTGAGCAAAAATCCCAGAACCACGCGGGGGGCCCTAGTGAATGAACTGCAGAGAGCTGGGACCAATGTAACAAAGCCTACCATCAGTAACACACTACGCCGCCAGGGACTCAGATCCTGCAGTGCCAGTTGTGTCCCACTGCTTAAGCCAGTACATGTCCGGGCCCGTCTGAAGTTTGCTAGCGAGCATTTGGATGATTCAGAAGAGTATTGGGAGAATGTCCTATGGTCTGATGAAACCAAACTGGAACTGTTTGGTAGAAACACAACTTTTCGTGTTTGGAGGAAAAAGAATACTGAGTTGCATCCATCAAACACCATACCTACTGTAAAGCATGGGGGTGGAAACATCATGCTTTGGGGCTGTTTCTCTGCAAAGGGGCCAGGACGACTGATCCGGGTACATGAAAGTATGAATGGAGCCATGTATCGTGAGATTTTGAGTGCAAACCTCCTTCCATCAGCAAGGCCATTGAAGATGAAATGTGGCTGGGTCTTTCAACATGACAATGATCCAAAGCACACCGCCAGGGCAACGAAGGAGTGGCTTTGTAAGAAGCATTTCAAGGTCCTGGAGTGGCCTAGCCAGTCTCCAGATCTCAACCCTATAGAAAACCTTTGGAGGGAGTTGAAAGTCTGTGTTGCCAAGCGACAGCCCCAAAACATCACTGCTCTAGAGGAGATCTGCATGGAGGAATGGGCCAACATACCAACAACAGTGTGTGCCAACCTTGTGAAGACTTACAGAAAACGTTTGACCTCTGTCATTGCCAACAAAGGATATATAACAAAGTATTGAGATGAAATTTTGTTACTGACCAAATACTTATTTTCCACCATAATTTGCAAATTAATTCTTAGAAAATCAGACAATGTGATTTTCTGGATTTGTTTTCTCATTTTGTCTCTCATAGTTGAGGTCTACCTATGTTGTAAATTACAGACGCCTCTCATCTTTTTAAGTGGTGGAACTTGCACTATTGGTGACTGACTAAATACTTTTTTGCCCCACTGTATATACAGAGATGGACGAACCTCCGTAGATCGGCTCTCTAATTAGTTTCGGGTCAAACATGTTTGTATAGAACCAGAAGTGAAATTATTATATTCTAGGGTCTGAAGAGAAAGTCCGAGACAAATCCCCAATTGTTCCCTCATCTCTAAAAGACATATATCTAAACCCACATCTTTATATTTTTCACTATTTTGGAGTGCTGCCTGTTTTGTATACTTTTGGTCTGAGTGAGATCATATGCCAGATATCTGGGATGTCTTGGTAAAGACCCTTACATGGTGCTGCACTGAACCCTTAAAGGAGTTCTACCATCTTGGTCTTTCTCCAGGTGGCTTGCAGTATCTGCTTCTCACTTCCTGTATTTCTCCTCCCTCCCCTTCTCTTGGTAAATGGACTGGAGAAGTCGCACAACACTTACACAGATCAGATAATATGCAGATTCTTGTACAGATCAGAATCAGTGTTATCTGTGTGTTTACAAAGAGAGATAACAGACTCGACTTTATCAGCAAACTGCCATTAGCTGAACTGATTGTCCTGCCTGCACAGAGTAAGTGAAAAAGATGCAAATCTATTCTCCATGATGTAATTAGGAGAACAGTGCACTCTGTACGCCACCCTCTAGAGGGCAGCATCCTTAACATCATGCATGACTCCAAAAGGAACAGATTCCCAGCTATGAAAAGTGCTGTTTCGGCCTATTGGGCCATCCTCAGCATAGCGATACTCTCCCTGATGTGTATGATTATCCCCTGACCCTGGTCTATAGTCTCTCACTCTGCCAAATCAGTATCCCTACGCTATGCTGAGTATGGCCCAATAGGCCGAAACAGCGCTGTCTACAGCTGGGAATCTGTTCCTTTTGGAATAGAAATACTAATTTGGCAATTAAATCCGCATCATGATATTAGACTTTTTAACTGAGTCATGCATGATGTTAAGGATGCTGCCCTCTAGAGGGCGGCATACAGAGTGCACTGTTCTCCTAATTTCATCCTGGAGAATAGATTTGCATATTTTTTAACCAGAATCCCTAGTGAAGCAGGAATGACTTTTAAGTCTCCGTACTGCCTATGTAGGCACACACTCTCCCTGATGTGTAAGATTATCCCCTGACCCTGAGTAAGTGAAGTCACTTGTCCTATCTCCCAAGTTCGTGGTTAGAGCAACAATGTGTAAACAATGGGAGGAATAAAGTCACATTGCAGGCAAACAAAGCAGAATTTCTAAAGCAATATATTTAGGAAAAGTCTTCAATTTACATAAGCTACCAGTAGAGATAGGATCCTTGAGATGGGACAACCCCTTTAACATATATTCAGGGATTGGAGTCACACTCACCGATATAGCCACTCACTGTATATCAATTTTGGGGTAATCCATACACCTAACTCACTGCACACGAACACATTTGACCCAGATGCAATCATAAAAGGGACCTCTGCTTCCACATTCCCTTCCAGCTCAACTATCACATGATACTACATAGAAGTGAAGTGCCCTTTTACACTCATGCATCCACACAATGCTGCCACCACTCGCCACTAACAGTATGATGAGACACCAGTATGCCACATCACACACACCAGTACACAACAGGGTAACAAGGCTAGCAATATTCACTCTTCGGAAGTAGGGGAATGCTAGAGCCAAAGAACAATCTTAATAAATTTTAGATTTAATTTACATAAAAAAGTACAGTGCATAATAAAAATATGGAATTAAAAGGCATTGTAGGGAGGTCATACAGGCACGTGGAGGCCACACACACACTACTGAGCCTCATTTTGACATGTTGTAAGGACATTACATCAAAGTTGAATCAGCCTGTAGTGAGTATTTCCACTTTCATTTTGGGGGTAACTCCAAATCCAGGCCTCCATTGGTTAATAAATTTGATTTCCATTGAGGATTTTTGTGTGATTTTGTTGTCATCACATTCAACTTTGTACAGAACAAAGTATTTAATAAGAATATTTCATTCATTCAGATCTAGGATGTATTATTTGAGTGTTCCCTTTATTTTTTTGAGCAGTGTAGAATGCCACCAGCCAGTGAATTATCAACGTAAAGCAGTGAATATCTCTCTATATTATAAAAATGAATTCTTGTCTGTCTGTCTATCTTTATGTCTGTTCTCTATGCGCGACCAAACGACTGGACCAATCTTCATCAAATTTGGCACACAGATACTTCAGGTGTCCGGGAAGGTTTAAGATGAGAACCCAACTCATTTGGATGTACAGTTCCGGAGATACAGCTTTCCCAACACCCTGACCCCCATTAGCCAATACAAACCTGCAAGTCTTTCACTCATATTCCAACTGCAATACACACGATCACTAGACATCTACAATCCAACACTGATATCCAAGCTGAGATACACACATCAGAGGATTAGATACACAGGTAAGCACCCAGTATCACATGCCAAAGGATTAGATATGTGCGTCTGCACACAGTTCCACATGCCAGAGGATTAAATATGCACCTCTGCACAGTTCCACAAGCCGAAGGATTAGATACGCGCATCTGCACATAGTTCCACACGCCACAGGATTAGATATGCGTGTCTGCTCAAAGTACCACACACTGAAGGATTAGATACACAGGTCAGCACACAGTATCACATGCCAAATGATTAGATACGTGCATCTGCACAAAGTACCACATGGCTAAAGATTAGATACGCGCTTCTGCACAAAGTTCCACACACCAGAGGATTAGATACGTGCGTCTGCTCAAAGTACCACACGCTGAAGGGTTAAATACACAGATCAGCACACAGTATCACACGCCAGAGGATTAGATATGCACATCTGCACACAGTTCCACATGCCAAAGGATTATATACGCACTTCTTCACACAGTACCACACGCCAAAGGATTAGATACACAGGTCAGCACACAGTATCACACACCAGAGGATTAGATACATGTGTCAGCACACAGTTCCACATGCTAAAGGAGTAGATACGCACGTCTGCACACAGTTCCACATGCCAGAGGATTAGATATGCGCATCTGCACAAAGTACCACACGCTGAAAGATTAGATACGTGCGTCTGCACACAGTTCCACATGCTGGAGGATTAGATACACAGGTCAGTACACAATATCACACACCAGAAGATTAGATACGCACGCCTTCACACAGTACTACACGCCGGAGGATTAGAAACGCACGTCTGCACACAGTACCACAAGACGGAGGATTAGATACACATGTCTTAACACAATACCACATGCCAGAGGATTAGATACATGCGTCTGCACAAAGTATCACACACTGGAGGATTAGATACACAGGTCGGCACACAGAATCACATGGCAAAGGATAAGATACATGCGTCTGCACACAGTTCTACACACTGGAGGATTAGATGCGTGCGTCTATACAAAGTACCACACGCCAAAATCTTAGATACGCGTGTCTGCACACAGTTCCACATGCCAGAGGAGTAGATACACGCGTCTGCACAAAGAACCACCAGCCAGAGGATTAGATACACAAGTCAGCACATAGTATCACACGCCAGAGGATTAGATACACGCGTCTTCACAAAGTACCACACGCCGGAGGCTTAGATACAGGCATCTGCATACAGTACCACAAGCTGTAGGATTAGATATGAACATCTTCACACAATACCACATGCCGTAGGATTAGATACATGCCACTGCACACGATACCACACACCGGAGGATTGAATACGCGCCACTGTAAACAATACCACACGCCGGAGGATTAGATACGTGCCACTGCATGCAATACCACATGCTGGAGGATTAGATACACACGTCTGCACACAGTTCCACATGCCGCAAGATTACATACGTGCCACTACACATAATACCACATGCCGAAGGATTGCATACATGCCAATGCACACAGTTACACACGCTGCGGGATTAGATACGTGCATCTACACACAATTCCACATGCCAGAGGATTAGATATGCAAGTCTGCACACAGTTCCACATGCCGGAGGATTAGATATGCACCTCAACACATAGTACCACACGACAGAGGATTAGATACGCGCATCTTCACACAGTTCCACACACTGGAGGATTAGATACGTGTGTCTATACACAGTTGCACGTCATAGGACTAGATACGCACGTCTTTACACAATACCACATGCTGCAGGATTAGATACGCACGTCTGCACACAGTTCCACATGCCGCAGGACTAGATATGCGCGTTTGCGCACAGTTTCACATGCCGGAGTATTAAATACGCACGTCTATACACAATACCACACAATGGAGGATTAGATACACGCCACTGCAAACAATACCACATGGGGAGGGTTAGATACACGTGTCTGCACACAGTACCACATGCCAGATGATTACGCATGTTAACACACATTACAACACACTGGAGGATTAGATATGTGCATCTATACACAGTTACACATGCCGAAGGATTAGATACGCACGTCTTTGCACATTACCACATGGGGAGGGTTAGATACACGTGTCTGCACACAGTACCATATGCCAAATGATTAGAGTTGCATGTCTTCACACAGTACCACACACTGGAGTATTAGATATGCACATCTACACAGTACCACACGCTGAAGGATTAGATACACAAGTCAGCACACAGTATCACATGCCAGGGGATTAGATATGTGTGTCTACACACAGTACCGCACGCTGGATGATTAGATATACAAGTCAGCACACAGTACCACACGCTGGATGATTAGATATACAAGTCAGCACACAGTACCACACACCAGAGGATAAATACGCATGTCTGTACACAGTACCACAAGCCGGACGATTAGATACGCACCACTGCACACAGTACCACACGCCAGAGGATTAGATACATGCCTCAGCACACAGTACCACACGCTGGAAGATTAGATACACGACTCTGCACAGAGTACCACATATTAGAGTTTTACTTCAGGTTTCTATAGCAACCCTGACATTTTTCTTCATTGCTTTATGTCATAACAACCTATCGCAGGTTTTTCACTGATATCCAAAATGAGATGCTTATGGACAGACACACAAATGATATACAAGATACAGCAGTGCCAAACTGGACAATTCTTATGGGGCCACTACACAAACAAAAAATGAAATATACCCGTGCGAAGCGGGGTACTCCTACTAGTACTATATATATTATACAAATACAATAGAAAGAAACAATGGGGAGAATTTATCAAACCATTAATGTGACACATATTTGGCACATGGCCCTTTACTAAACTCGGCAATTTTTGTAAAAATGGGTGGAATGAGGTGGAGAGCAGAGTGTGCTGGGGTCTGGGATGCCTCAGACTGATATTATTATTATTGATTGATATAATTATTATTAGTTTCTGCCTGCGACTTCGTCTGTGTGTTGTTGGGGTTGATGAACCGCCTATATTCAGCAAATTGGTGCCGTGGATGGTTTGCCTGCTCTCGTATTTCGGCAGCTGTCAAGATGTCCTGCTGTTGAACTTGTTCCTCGCACCGTGCCTGTGATTGTTCTGGTATCTCAGCAGCTCACTGGGACACCATATAATGAGTATGTTGTTGGCGTCGATGATCCACCAGCTCCAGTGTTTTGTTTGCTCTAAGAGTCGCTTGACGCTTAGATTGCTTAATCCTCCTCAGCTCCATTTGAGGAGAACTCTTTTGACTTCTGGCTATCTTCATAGCTCTCATTTAAAAAAAAAAAAAAAATTTGTGATAAATTAGATTTTCTTTGGGAAATTGGGAAACTGCCAATTTGGATTAAAGGGGTTTTCCCATCTCAGTGTCTCAGCACGCTGCCTAGAGGACACAGAACACTTATGTGGATCAGATAAAATACAGATGCTTGAACAGAGTGGACTCTTGTTATCCATGTGTTTACATAGAGAGATAACATACTTGGCTTTATCAGCAACCTGCAATTAGCTGATTGTCCGGTAGGCAAGAGCAGTATAATATAGTATATGAACATAAATTCATAACAGTCTTGAAGCCATGTCATTTACTGTGATAAAAAGTAGCCCAGGTTTTAATCAAGGTTACAACCTATCTATGGACCCATCTGATATCAATGACCTATCCTAAGGGTAGGATATCAATATATCATACTCACCCACAAATCCATCCATTTCGCTGCACCTCCCTACATCTCCTCCCTCATCCCTGTCTACCACCCTAATTGTCCTCCCTGTTCTGTCAATGACCTTAGACTTGCATCCTCTGTTATCCAAACAGCTTATTTCCATCTCTGAGACTTTTGTTGAGGTCCATCAGTGTTCTGGAATGCTTTACCCTGGACAATTTGATTAATACCCAACTACAGCAGCTTCAAAACTGCGATAAAATTACATCTGTTGAAACAAGACAGACTCATCACATGACCTGATCACACTATTCTTCACCTACACTAACATTTCTTATCCTATTCTATCGTCTATTCCTCAGATCCTGTCCTCTCCATCTAGAAGTTACCCTGCACTCCATCTGTATATTCACAGATACTGGCTGGTGACAGCCTCATATAGCTTCATTTATATCACCTTATTTATTAAAAGATGACTGCACCATTGTACCAAACAAGCCCTCTGACCTCTTGTGTCTGTATTTCCTCATAGATTGTAAGCTCTTTCGAGCAGGGCCCTCACTCCTACTGTTTGATATATTCATTTCTTTATCATATTGTAATTATTGTCTGTTCATGTGCCCTCTGATTTGTAAAGTACTGCGGAATATATTTGAGCTATATAAGTAAAATTATTATTATTATACTATTAATATAAATTGCCAGTTAATGGCTTAGACTTAGGCTTAGTTCACATCTGTGTTGTAGTAGTTGTTGCTGTACTACAAGTAGTTTTATATTCTTACCAGCAAATATGAGGGAACAGTAATTTACTAAAGGTAATGTTATTAGTATTGTTATTATTATTATTATTAATAATAATAATAATAATAATAATGTAAAAGAGACTATCATTGAAGTGAATCAATTTTTAAATTATTCTTTTAATTTTCAATTTTGCTAGTTATCTACATGAGCTTACCAATAAGATATATCTCTCATGAAATGTATAGACTTTGTGTATAGTTTATATTATTAACTTAGCATACTCATATAGCGCCATCATATTCCGTCACTGTCCCATATAGGGCTTACAATCTAAATTCCCTATCAGTCTGTAAAACTTTACTGTGTGACGTTGGAGCCATGTGTTGTGTTCCTGATTTTAAATGGAAAAAAAAGCATTAATAAAAATGATTAAGTGATGTGAACACCAAAATGTTACAGAATAGAACTTGCAGCAAGTTCTGTTACTTTGTGAAAGTAATTATTTTTGCAGTAAGGCTATTTTTGTTAAGGTTTGCTAACAAATTTGTGACTGTGATAGAATGATATAGCAGTATGATGCACTGTTAACGTATATGCTAGAGGCTTGAGAAGCGTTACATGTAATGCTCCTGTTGATGAAACATTCTCACTTTTATTGCTACTAAAGTCAGCTTTACGAAACTGTACGCTCGTACCAGTAGCCCTGTTCAGATCAAACTGGGTATTCAATAGTTAACTAATGCTTATATATTGTAATACACTAATGATGGCCAACCTTTTGACGTGTGTCAAAATTCGTAAAAAAAAAACAAGCATAACTCGGGTGGTGTCACTTCTAGAAAAATCCATAATTTTGTGATATTTGTAGATCTAACAATAAAAAGTTATATTTTTAATACATGTACAATATTTATTACTAAAGCAAAAACAAATAATTCTTTACCTTACTGCTAAGGATTTTTTTGTTGCTGAATTTCATTTGCTAAATCTTCAACTGAAGGTTGATATTTCATACACTTCAAGACCAATGAGGTCTTGGTAGAGTTAACTATCTCTGATGGGGTGTTCTCTTCCCCCAGAATTATGGAGTGTTTACTGAGGTGGGTATACTTGCAGCATGGTGAGATTTTGGTAGCTGCTTTAAGATAACGGCCGGGGTGTAAGGAGCACACACACCTGAGATGACTCTCCTATTCCCCTGTAGTCACTGGAATGGACCTTGTACCAGCTGTCTGCCGCTGACAGGGCAACTGTGGACAAGTCTGCAATAAATTTAGTGTGGGTGGGAGCTCTGGTTTCACTGCCTAACCCTAACACCAACTTCACTAATGGAGGTAAGATGGCTACTGTAAGCGCAGAGCTCTCAGCAGCCTATACCACATAAACGGCCTCTGCAGCCTATACTTATTGGGTCTCCAAGTTGGACTTGTGGGTGGAACTTGCGCTTTATGCCTTGGAGGTGCTGCCCTGCCGCCAGCGTTCTATCAGAAAGGTTCTTCATCGCAGCCGGTGGCATCATCACCGATAAGCACACCCGTCTGTCAGCTGACAGTGCTGACCGGCTGACGCTGATCAAAATGAACTGCCACTGGATTGACCCATCATTTGCATGTCCACCAGTGTCAAGCACCCCAACATGAAGTTCCGTGTGTGCTCCAGCTCTCCAGTTCCTCAATTCATCACATAGGAACATAATATTATGCTCCTACAATCCTCAATTCATCCCAAGAGCCAAAAACTAAAACTGTTGTTTAAAGGCTCAACTCACCCAAATGGCCAAAAACTAAAACTCTTCTGTTTAAAGAACACGAAAATACAAAATAAAAACCCGGGATATCTATAGAGCGCTACGGTGTGACAGTAAAACAGAAGCCAATTGCATGCAAAAGTAAAACCAAATAATTGAGTCTTTATTGATTCCAATTGACAGTAGAAAAATAGGCGAAATGTAGGCTACGCATTTCGACGCCGAACAGGCGTCTTCCTCAGGCCACTAAAACAATAGTAGTAGAAAATACACAGATCAGCAGATTGCCAAAACTAAAAAACATTACAATCATAGAAACAGTCTATGGTATGTTCAGAGCAGGAAACAATCTGCAATGCCACAAACATGTTATATACAAAGTTAAAAACTGAGACAGTAGTCTTATCTTACATTCAGTCAATCAAAGGTTCACATGTAGGGTAAGTCTGTAATAAGTTATATCATAGGATGTTACTCACAGATGTCCTGAACTGTCAGAGCATGGGAATCAGCGAACCTGCGCTCCAGACAGCCAGAGCTAAATAGACTACCTAGGCGTCGCCTAGTTGATAGGCTGTGATATTGGGGTAATACTGGGAATGGGCGTGTTAGATGCCCCCAGGCATGCTTCCCCTGCTGTCCCAGTTGCATTCCAGAGGTGTTGGCATCATTTCTTGTGGTGTCATAGTGGACTTGGTGACTCTCCTTAGTCGAATTTGGGTTTCCCCTGAAATGAGCATTTTTTTCCCCATAGACTATAATGGGATTCAATATTCGGTTGAATAGTCGAATATTGAGGGGCTACTTGAAACGAATATCGAAAATTGAATATTTCACTACTCCCTCATCTCTAGTGTTAATCCTTAATTCCTTAACTGCTGATTCTGTCTGTTAATTTTGCGGCTCTCATGGATGAGACAGTTTGCATACTTTTGCCACTTCTATTGAAAACAAGAATTACTAAATAAAGAAACATCATACACCTACATAATTATATTACAGTCAACATTCTAGGAAATTTAATTCTAGTATCTGCATCTTGGAAAACTACACTTTACATTCACTGTATATACATTTCTATAAATCCCCTTACTACTGTATCAAGGCTATAGCAGGCATACTACTCTTCCAATATGTATACAAAGACAGATGCGTAACCACAAAGGCGGCAGGCGATTTATTAGATGAGTAATGTGTAGAGTTTTTATTTCATTACCTTTGTTTTTTTTTCCTCTTGGAACCCCTTTAAGAATATTAAATACTTGGGTTTACTATATTATTGCTTCTTATCCAGTCCAACAATGAGAGAAATGAAGTCTTTAAGCTACTCAATTACAGATTAAGAGCTTTAATCATTGCTTGTTCTATGATGTCAGTCATGTGAGATCAAGTGATGTGACTAAGATGAGCTGAGGTCACATAATCAACACGGGCTAGGCCTTTCTGAGATTTATGCTAAACCATGTTTAATTATAGCCGGGCCATCACTTAGCAGTAATGTATGCCTGCGTTTATCTAGTAAAATGTAATCATACTAATTAGAACACAGGTCGCGTACAGGAGGTTACAGACATCCCTTATTACTCTTTTCATTTTGGAGCATAGAAAGTTAAACTGTTGTAATTCTGACATTGTGCCTTGATGGCAGCATTACGGGTTTCTTTATCACATTTCCATTTTTGCCTCCTGCAAAATGAACACGAGAATATCATACGGTAGGGAGCGCATTTCAACTTGAAATGAAGCTGGCAAAACATTTCAGTGGAAACTCGATTTATTCCAGAGGATTATGGGAGTCGTGGATTGAGCTGGCATGCTGCCAAAGGGAGAGCCCTTGACCTAGAAGCAGAATCAAAGATGAGGATGTGCAGAAGGCAGCAAAGCACCGCGGGTCTCATTTATGGAAACTTAAGGAAAAGTTGAAGTGTTGTCCATAGAAACTAATAAGGATAAAACAAAACATTTCCTGTATTTCTAATGTAAGACATCTAACTGGTTGCTATAGGCAAGATCTCGTTGTTATATACCCAAATTTTCATAAATGAGCCCCATAATACAAATCATTTCTTATGATTTTTTAGCATTTAATACAACACAACAATAGTAAAGTATGTTAACTGTTGTATATGATTTTTATCTCTACATATTTTAGTATAGTAATATTAATGTTATGTCAAGAACACATGAGGCTTACAGACTGTTTAGAGATATAGGCTATACAATGTTTGCTCTGTTAGATGAAGATTGCAACACCTTTGAGCAGCACTTTGTTGTTTGGAGGAGATAGTTACTTTCCCTTCCCTTAGTTATCATCTAACTATATTTCCTAACTTCTAACCAAATATGTCTCACTACCAAGGCAGAGTGTATTACAGTGTTGGCCAAAAGTATTGGCACCCCTGCAATTCTGTCATATAATACTCAGTTTCTTCCAGAAAATTATTGCAAGCACAAACTCTTTGGTATTAATATCTTCATTTATTTTGCTTGCAATGAAAAAACACAAAAGAGAATGAAAAAAAAGTCAAATCATTGATCATTTTACATAAAACTCCAAAAATGGGCCGGACAAAAGTATTGGCCCCCTCAGCCTAATACTTGGTAGCACAACCTTTAGACAAAATAACTGCGCACAACCGCTTCCAGTAACCATCAATGAGTTTCTTACAATGCTCTGCTGGAGTTTTAGACCATTCTTCTTTGGCAAACTGCTCCAGGTCCCTGAGATGTGAAGGGGGCCTTCTTCAAACTGCCATTTTGAGATCTCTCCACAGGTGTTCCATGGGATTCAGGTCTGGACTCATTGCTGGCCACTTTAGAAGTCTCCAGTGCTTTCTCTCAAACCATTTTCTAGTGCTTTTTGAAGTGTGTTTTGGGTCATTGTCCTGCTGGAAGACCCATGACCTCTGAGGGAGACCCAGCTTTCTCACACTGGGCCCTACATTATGCTGCAAAATTTGTTGGTAGTCTTCAGACTTCATAATGCCATTGTTAGGATCGGGTCTCGCAGGGTTCCATCATTGTAAAAACAAAAGGGGAGAGACACCGAGCGCTCAAAGTGTAGTATTATACAGAGCTTGACATAAGGTGGTTATAAGAAAACATAAAACCAGTTGGCCTCTCACCTGTAAAATCCTGTTTGGATCCAGGGGAGAGTGGCAGCAGAACCAGAAAAACACCGGATTACCGGAGAGATAGAGTATGAGGAAACACAGGTCCGCGCTCACTGGTAGATTTGGATAATTAATGAATAATCGAATGTTGAGATAAACCATAAAGATTTTATTGGTACAAAACAAGGACAAGCACGACGCGTTTCGGACCACCACGGGTCCTTTCTCAAGTGCAGAAAAAACTGTAAAAGAGTTATAAAATATCCATATGAAGATATATATATAAAAAATATAATAAATAAACAAATAAATAAATAAAATTCATTATAAAACGTTGCATCAAGCCCCTAGGTCTTAAACAGTGAAATAAAAGGATCTAAATGACACTGGATAAGTCCATTTGGAAAAGTTTATAGAAGAGTTAACCCATGCCCAGTGTAAAGGGAACATGGCAAATAAACAAACAAACATCTCTTGTAGAGAGCGAGGAAAATACTGGCAGTATGTGAGAGCCTAATATCCCACTCAATAGAGGCTCATTGGGGTTATACAAAATCCATAAAAAGCAAAGGTAAAAAACATAAAGCAATGATGGCATATATATAGGGTTGACATTCACACAGTGTAGTTCTGATACATTTACAATTGCATCAGAACTGCATTGGAAAAAATGTATGCAGTTTTGATGTGGCTTTTAGTGAGGTTTTCTAAATTTAAAAGTGAAACAAATTTATGTTCCAGTTACAAATTTGAAAATTGTGATAAAAAAATCATATCAATGTTGCTGGCTTTTGTCTTTTGGTAAAAAATTATTTGGTAGGGCTGCTCCAAGGAAAATTTTGCTTCCCATGGATCCCCTGGTTCGGAAACAGAAAATTAGACTAAGATCCAACGTTGTGAAAACACAGCAGAAACAATAGCTGTGTTTTACAGTACCAGCACAGTGAATCAGATTCTGGCTAATCACAGCCACACATTCTGGAAAAAAAATGATGCGGTATTTTCAAAACCGCATTCATTTTTGAAAAACACAGCGTGTAAATTTCACCTGTGGAAACGCTCATGTTTTCCCTATAAATTTAATAAAGGAAGAAATCAGGGTCCATTCACACGGAGTAAACGCGCGCTCATTTTGGCAAAATGTGTATACACACGTGTATTTTGACAAAATGAGCGTGCATTTCCTCTGTGTGAATGGACCCTCACACAGAGAAAAACGCAGCAAAAGACACTGCAGAAAAAAATGTTACTTGTTTCCACAGTTTTTTTTGTTCCACAGCATTTTTTAAATGTGTTCCACAATGTTGGGCCTTCGTTTCAAGGTATCTATTTCACCAGAGCTTTATTCACATGTACATTTATCAGCACTGCTAAAACCTGCCAGGAAACTGCTAGAAATCTGATAAACACTTAGAGGATTTATCATCCCCCTATGCCAGAAAACTAGTGGAAAAAAGTTGCAGACCATGACATGTAATTTTAGCAACATTTTTGCAACAATTTTTTTTTTTTTTATTTAGATTGTGAGCCCCATATAGGGATCACAATGTACTTTTTTTTTTCCCTATCAGTATGTCTTTGTAGAATGGGGGGGAAATCCACACAAATACAGAGAGAACATACAAACTCCTTGTAGATGTTACTACAAGGACTTCAGCGCTGCAAGGCTGCAGTGCTAACCACTGAGCCACCGTGTTGTCTCTCACCAAAGTCATTTTTACACTGCCTTTATCCTTTTCAGAAAAAGTGTCTATGGAGTAGTCTCGCTGTGGGTGGGATCAATGGGCCTACCAGATTTATCACTATAAACAATGACATAAACAATTGCTAAAATCTATGCCATCTACTGTTCTAGACATAGGCACAACCCTGGGCCTTTCCATTAATTCCACATATTAATCTACTAGGTTGTCACAAGGATCCTATTTGGTCTGCAAGACATACAGTGTTGGCCAAAAGTATTGTCACCCCTGCAATTCTGTCAGATAATACTCATTTTCTTCCAGAAAATGATTGCAATCACACATTCTTTGGTATTATTATCTTCATTTAATTTGTCTTCAATGGAAAACCACAAAAAGAATTGTCAAAAAGCCAAATTGGAGATAATTCCATACCAAACATAAAAAGGGGGTGGGCAAAAGTATTGGCACTGTTTGAAAAACCATGTGATGCTTCCCTAATTTGTGTAATTAACAGCACCTGTTACTTACCTGAGGCACCTAACAGGTGGTGGCAATAACTAAATCACACTTGCAGCCAGTTGAAATGGATTAAAGTTGACTTAACCTCTGTCCTGTGTCCTTGTGTGTACCACATTGAACATGGAGAAAAGGAAGAAGATCAAAGAACTGTCTGAGGACTTGAGAAGCAAAATCGTGAGAAAGCATGAGCAATCTCAAGGCTACAAGTCCATCTCCAAAGACTTGAATGTTCGTATGTCTACCGTGCACAGAGTCATTAAGAAGTTTAAAGCCCATGGCACTGTGGCTAACCTCCCTAGATGTGGACGGAAAAGAAAATTGACGAGAGATTTCAACGCAAAATTGTGCGGATGGTGGATAAAGAACCTCGACTAACATCCAAACAAGTTCAAGCTGCCCTGCAGTCCAAGGGTACAACTGTGTCAACCCATACTATCCGTAGGCATCTGAATGAAAAGGGACTGTATGGTAGGATACCCAGGAAGACCCCACTTCTTACCCACAGACATAAAAAAGTCAGACCGGAGTTTGCCAAAACTTACTTGAGAAAGCCAAAAACTTTTTGGAAGAATGTTCTTTGGTCAGATGAGACAAAAGTAGAGTTTTTTGGGAAAAGGCATCAACATAGAGTTTACAGGGAAAAAAAAAGAGGCCTTCAAAGAAAAGAACACGGTCCCTACAGTCAAACATGGCGGAGGTTCCCTGATGTTTTGGGGTTGCTTTGCTGCCTCTGGCACTGGACTGCTTGACCGTGTGCATGGCTGTTATGGTTCTGGGTATATATACAAAAATAATATTTTGAAACCGCAGAACCTCTTGGGCTGCAAAGGCACTGCAGCGAGGTCCACAGGCCCTATGGGCGGCTGTATGTCTGTGTGCAACAGTACAGCACAGTGTGAACTGGGAGCAACACAAGTTCACCAGTTAATTTCACTGAGTGAATGACAGTGCAGCTCCCAATGTGAACGGACTGTAAACAAACACAAAACAGCTGCCCAGGGTTAACACTCACCCCAGGTCAGCGACAAACATAATCCCCTGCAGTAGCTAGGGGTGCTCCTGCACACAGCTAGGAGTGGGCAAACACCTAGGTCCTTGCAGTAGCTAGGAGATCTCCTGCACACAGCTAGGAACTTCCAACAGAGCCAGACAGGGCGAGCACGGCTACCTGGGAAACCACACCTACTGCAGCTCCACAGGCTGGAACAATGTCTATTGCTCCGGGCCTTGGTGTAGAGCTGTCAGTCATTCAGGATTTACAGGTCTATCTGATAGCACCCTACACTGCAACCTGCCTAGACCCTGGAGACTCTCCCTGGGACCACTGTCATCAGGACTAGGAATTTCAGACAAAGTGTGAGCGCCAGGCGGGCGTCGACTCACTCTTTTTAAATGGAAGTCCCCGCCCAATAGGGGCGGCAACCATGACCTCACCGCTCATGCTCAGTCGGGGAGAACTGGCACTTAGGCTGTGAGCGGCTCCAAAAGGTCCGAGCATGCTCAGTTGGGGAAAAATGGCACTTAGACTCCAGTCGCCTCACTGCATGAGGCCGAGGGCAAGAGTCGGATTGACCCGCAGGTGGCGCTGTGCGCCATGATGGAACCCTGCGAGACCCGATCCTAACATTACCCCCCCTCCTAGCGCCCCCCCCCTTCAAAAGCCGCAACAACGTCTGGTGCGTCAATGTTTTTAGCGCGCACCCCAGACCGAACCATGGGCTGAAGAGAGGGATCAGGACGGCAGTGAGCATTAGCTGTGGCCCCTTCCTTTGTCACGGGCCTATTACGGGCGCAGGTTGCACATGCCCGCACAAATCTCCTGGCATCACGAGCCATTCCAGGCCAAAAACAAGACTTGCCCAGGAGTTTCTGCGTTCCCCTGCTACTCAAGTGTCCCCCAATGCGTGAGGAGTGCGCCCAGGCGAGCATCTCCCGACGCTTGTCGGATGGTACAGAAATTTTATCAGGCGGCCCCCCTGCCTGGATGAGGGACGAAACCACCTGAACCCTCTGAGAAGGTATAATAGGTCGTTTTGTCTCAGTGACTTCATCAATAGGGACAGAAGTCACGGGTTGGAGAGTGACCCCCTTCGCCTGTGACAGACAGTGCTGATGGCAGTTGTCACTCCAGGACGCTATCTCTCCCTTAGCCCAGTTAATCTGTGGCGAGTGTTGACGTAGCCACGGGAGGCCCAGGAGGAGATCGTCCGTACCCTTATGCAAAGAGAGAAACGACATGGTCTCCCTGTGGTTGGAGGGGAATGTCATAGCTAGTGGTACCGTCTGTTGTGTGATCTCCACGGGTAAGGTGGCGCCATTTATGAGCTGCACCTTCATGGGTTGTGGCAGAAACACTAACGGGATGCCTTTCTTGCGTGCAAACTCGGCGGACATAAACACCCCGTCCGCTCCAGAGTCTATGCATGCCCTGGCCGGTATAGTACGGTTACACTCCACTAAGTGTACAGTGACGACTAGCTTGGTGGGTGGTGTAGACCTGACTAGCAATCCCCCACCAACGGATACTAGCGACTGATGTTTCCCTGCCTTTTCCTGCTTCATAGGGCAGTGGGGGGAGAGATGCCCTGGCAGCTGACAGGAGTAACATACGTAATCTCGCTTTGGACGCCGGGAAATAACTCCGGCACGAGAAACGTCCATTGGCTCAGGTGTGTCCTCTACAGGCAGTGCAGAAGAACTGGAGGAATTGAATACGGGAGCCAATCGAGTATGGGGCCGGCTAGCCGCTATCTCCAGCTCTCGCGCACCATGTCGTAGATCAATGCGAGTAGCCAGAGCGATTAGGGCCTCTAGGGTTAAAGGGACTTCACGGGTTGCCAAAGCATCTTTAACGTGGGAAGCCAACCCTCTCCAAAAGACTGGTACTAAAGCCTTATCCGGCCAATCAATTTCGGATGCCAGTGTCCTAAATTGTACTGCATATGCACTGACTGTCCCTGGACCCTGGCTTAAATTGAGTAGCTGTAGGGACGAGTCAAAGGTAACCCGTGGACCCACAAATGCAGTTTTCAGGGACCCCAAGAAAGATGTGGCGTGAGTGGTGACTGGATCGCCCCGCTCCCATAGTGGTGTGGCCCATTCTAATGCTCGGCCAGCCAGGAGAGATATTACAAACCCCACTTTGCTTTTTTCGGTGGGGAATGCGGCAGATTGTATTTCAAAGTGGATGGTACACTGGCTGATAAACCCCCTACACTCCTTTGACTCTCCAGAAAATTTATTGGGGAGAGCCAGACGGAGGTTTTGCCCTGTAGCTGATGGTGTGTGTGCTAGGGCTTGCGCTAACACCTGTGCAGTGAGGGAGGCGTCCTCAGTAGGTGGTGGTCGCTGCTCCAGCGATAGCAGACGCGCCTCCAACTGCTGCACGTAGCGCTGTAACTGCACCTGTTCAGACATGACAGCAAGACCTTGGCTCACACTTCTGTTATGGTTCTGGGTATATATACAAAAATAATATTTTGAAACCGCAGAACCTCTTGGGCTGCAAAGGCACTGCAGCGAGGTCCACAGGCCCTATGGGCGGCTGTATGTCTGTGTGCAACAGTACAGCACAGTGTGAACTGGGAGCAACACAAGTTCACCAGTTAATTTCACTGAGTGAATGACAGTGCAGCTCCCAATGTGAACGGACTGTAAACAAACACAAAACAGCTGCCCAGGGTTAACACTCACCCCAGGTCAGCGACAAACATAATCCCCTGCAGTAGCTAGGGTGCTCCTGCACACAGCTAGGAGTGGGCAAACACCTAGGTCCTTGTGGAGCTAGGAAATCTCCTGCACACAGCTAGGAACTTCCAACAGAGCCAGACAGGGCGAGCACGGCTACCTGGGAAACCACACCTACTGCCAGGGCCGGCGTCAGCGCACGGCATAGTCGGGCAAGTGCCGGGGCCCACAGAGCCTCTGGGGGCCCCCCGGCACTTGCCTGTCACAATTTCAGCTCATCGGCGTCCGTCCGCCGATGAGCTGAATACATACGCGATGCAGGAGCTGTGAGATCAGCTCCTGCTTTAAAGCTCCGGCCCGGCTTGCGTGTGTAGGCGTGATGACGTCATCACATCGCGCCTACACACGCAAGCCGGGCCGTAGCTAAGCAGGAGCTGATCTCACAGCTCCTGCATCGCGTATGTGACTGGAGTGAGAGAGAGGATCGTCGGGGGAACGATGGAAGGTGAGTGATAGAAGGTGAGTGTAAGTGTTTGTTTTGTATTACATATTAAGGTGAAACATAATGAAGGGGGCCCATGAAACTGGGGGGCAAATGAAGGGGAGGGGGGGAACGGCATGACACTGGGGAAGATGAAGGGGGTGGGGAGAGAACGGCATGAAACTGGGGACAGAGATGGAGGGGGCCCAATGAAACTGAGGGGGCAAATGAAGGGGAGGGGGGAACAACATGAAACTGGGGCAGAGACGGGGGGACATGAAACTGTGGGCAGATGAAGGGAGAGAACGTGATGAAACTGGGGACAGAGATGGAGGGGGGACATGAAACTGGGGGCAGAGGAAGGGTGTATATGAAACTGGGGGAGAGATGAAGGGGGGACATATAATTTACGGGTGACTGTAGGAGGATTATACTGTGTGGGAGCACATGATAAATGAATGAGAATGGGTGGAATCAACATAAAAGTGGGCGGGGCCAAATTTGCAGCGGCGCGCAGAGCGCGCCGCACATTTTGCCCCTCTTTCTACTCTTTAAAGGATTGGGAGGTATGGCGTTGGTGACGCCACACTCCTGCATGACGTCACTCACTTCATCTGCAACGCACAGTGTCTCGACTCCCCCACCTCCTTTACAAGGGGGCCCACTGAGGCTCTGTCGCCCGAGGGCCCATAAAAACCTGGAGCCGGCCCTGCCTACTGCAGCTCCACAGGCTGGAACAATGTCTATTGCTCCGGGCCTTGGTGTAGAGCTGTCAGTCATTCAGGATTTACAGGTCTATCTGATAGCACCCTACACTGCAACCTGCCTAGACCCTGGAGACTCTCCCTGGGACCACTGTCATCAGGACTAGGAATTTCAGACAAAGTGTGAGCGCCAGGTGGGCGTCGACTCACTCTTTTTAAATGGAAGTCCCCGCCCAATAGGGGCGGCAACCATGACCTCACCGCTCATGCTCAGTCGGGGAGAACTGGCACTTAGGCTGTGAGCGGCTCCAAAAGGTCCGAGCATGCTCAGTTGGGGAAAAATGGCACTTAGACTCCAGTCGCTTCACTGCATGAGGCCGAGGGCAAGAGTCGGATTGACCCGCAGGTGGCGCTGTGCGCCATGATGGAACCCTGCGAGACCCGTACGTGGGTCGGATCACCTAGACTGCTCTTCCTCTTGGGACATCTACGTGCTGGAGTGCCCATGTGGCCTCCAGTACGTGGGTCGGACCACAAGACCACTCAGACAACGCATTAATCAACATAGATGCAACGTGAACAATGGTTACACCAAACACAGTGTATCGCGACACGCTTTGTTATATCATAATAAAGATTTTTCAGGGTTTAGGATTACTGCAATCGATACAGTCCCCGTTGCTTTACCAGATAGACTCCATAGTCTCAATAGAAAAGAGATGTTCTGGATGTTCAGGCTGAATACTCTTCAGCCGGCTGGCCTGAACATAGCCTCTGAGGATGTCACTAAAAACTAAAAAGTCCACGGTTCTCATCAAACTACTGACATTGTGGGCTTTTAGATCTACATGCAGATCTATATTTGATTCTTTTACCATTGCAACAAAATGATGATGCTTAATTCAATCATTCACACTCCTCGTCATACGGTCTGTCTTGTACAATATACAAACCCCCAAGAACCTTGGATCACCTAATTGGTTAGGTTAATACCATATCCAAGTCATTTGTTATTATTCATTATACTAATACTATTGAGATTACTGTATTTCCCCTTGAAATTAGGTATTCCCACTATTCAGCTGGGTTTCCCCTATAGAAATCTAATATCTATCATCCTTATTTACCTATAGGACCTATGCATTGCTCCTGATATGTCATCTACACCTAGTGTCTTACTAGCAATAGAAACCTTAGCTCCATTGTTAACTACTGTAACAGTATAATAATAGTGCTAGTCATCATAATATGTTACCTTCTATTATCAACAAGAAGGGACGGTCTAGCTCCCGACGGAGTTGGAGCCACCTATGCGTGCGCTCCCTTAAATGTGAGGCGCACGTGCAATTGAGAGCTTCTGCTAGGTTTCGTGTGACCTCGCCCCGACGGGAGATCACGCGTGCACTCTCCACTACAGGGGTTCTAATTACTACACATGCGCGTCTTCTTAGAATGACCACGCATGCGCGTCCCCTTCTGATGACGTATGCCCGGCGCCACATCATACATGGGGCACTGTTTAAATAGCCCAGTTATAAGACGGGCAACCATGCATCTCGCCTGGCGTACTCAGGTAGGATTTCTTTATCTATTCATTATGTAGACCACCTGGCTAAGGGTCTAGTGTAAGTACACAGTTTAATCTACATCACGTTAGCACATCAGTCATTGTATTCAAATCCAGCAAGCGGTCATGACTGACTAATGTCATTTTTATCTGTAATCTTGATTTATGACCTTAATGACTAGAACACTGCCTGAGCATTATGCTCAAATTGACAAGCTTACTGTAGCAATTAAACCTTTTCTTGAAATCAGTTTATGCTAATGAAAAACCCATGAGGTCTGTTTTGCATTTTGCATTTTGAATGCTATCTGCAAAAAACAGCTGTCGCTTTTCCTCCTCAGGCGTGCCTCCTCCAGTATGTGTTTTAGAACAATGCATCATGGTAGTTGTAGGATAAACGAACAGGAAGCTACACCTAGTAAACAAATTCAGAGGATGCCAGAAGCTCCAAAGGTAAACCAGAAATCACTCCAAACATTGCTAAAGGTACTTGGGTATTTGGCATTAACCCATTAGTAGCACTAATAGACCTTTTTTAAAAGAATTATTATTATTATTGTCGTTTTACCAATTTTTACTACTAAATAATTTCCTTTATTCCTTTAAGGACATAAGGTAATTTGTATGTTGAGCTCTAGCCTTATTGTACAGCTCAGGAGGTATGTCTGCTCTTGATTACCTGCTCCCGGACTCTTGTCATTTCGTGTTGGCACTGTTAGGGTTAACTTTTGTTTGCTTGTGATTGACAACTTATCTGCCAATCAAGCCTGGTGCAGGTTTTGGACTTCCTTAAATTGGCCATCAGCCCACATATGGCTATTGTGTCTCTGACCTTGCTAAGCATTTCCCTTGGTCTTATATTGTATTTTCTGATCTCTGCTTTTTGGCTTTTGACTACTTAAGATTGTGATTTGGTACAATCTTGTCTCTCAGGTTTGACCCTTGGCTTGCTGACTCCTCTTCTGTGTTGTCTTGTATTGTCCTGTTCTGTATATCACTTATCTAGAGTAGGGTTTGTCGTCCAGTTGTTCCTGTCATTAGGACAGTTGCGGCAAAGAGGTAGGGACACGGAGTGGGCCTAGGTTTAGGGCTCACTGTCTCTGTCTTACCAGCTGTTATTGGGATTTACCTTCAGGCAATTCTAACAGGAGATATGTCAGGGCTCTTCATATGCAGGACAAGTTTTACTTTTTATTAGTACCAATGTTTGGTAGGTTTGATTATTCTATCACTTTTTATTGATATTTTTTGGGCCCTGCCCCTTCCACTCGCGACCCCCCTCCTCCGGGGGGGGGGGGCGCGGCTCTCTGACGTCTGCTATAGGTGACAGAAAGCCCAGGTTCACCCCTGCCTGGACATGTGGATGCCATGAACGCTATAGATCACGGAATCCATGGGGTTAATCTGCCAGAGTCAAAGTATCTTCTGACTCCGGCAGCTGGTCCTGTCTCTTGTCTGTAACACAGTCTAGTGCTGGAGGTAATGCCATGGACACAGCTCCTGTACAGCTCACCGTACTATTACGATGCTGTGCATTAAGTATACGTTCAGCACGATATAATAGTATGGTGCAGAGCGGGTAGGGGTTAAGAATGCAGCTGTTGCTGAACATGACTAGTCTGTAGCTATATAAACACAGTCTTGAACAGGAATGATCTTGTAGTAATAAAGCTACAGTAACAAATTATCGTGTGCTGAATGTCATATACAATCCATTAGTGTGGGCTATGCTACATGTAGGATTGCTACATCATTTAAATAACAGAATATGAATGGAAGTTTATAGCTGTATAGTTAGTATGCAGAACATGATTGTCCTTTGCTCTGCCCTTATGGGGAAATATTGTAAAGTAAAGAGAATGGTTCATTTTACTGTTACAGTACTTTGGAAACAAGACATATATCAAGAATATTACACTTCATATTACAAAGAGCAAGAGTGCACAGTGCATTGGAAAAAAAAAATAAAAACAAACAAAAAAAGACCGCTAGGAATTTGTTTTGATGAATAATACGCTCAATGAATCCTTGTTCTCAAAACTGACTCTAATGAAATATTCACACGAGAGAATTGTTGAAAAAATTTCAGTGACTTAAAGCAACTCCATTCTGATATATAGAATGATTTTCAATCATATAGTTGTTATGGTTAAAGGATCTGCTAAAAATGGAGGCAGACAAACGCCTGCAGAAGGGCAACTGTCAGCATTGAGATCAGGGTAAATTAAAATCGAGCACTTGCTTGAAGTCATAGAAAAGTGTGTAAAGTTTTTCTTCCTGGTTCCGTAAACTTATAAGGAAGGTGACATTGGGAAGAAAGTTCATAGCCAATGACTGCCTTCTCCTTTTTTTTAAAACTGCCAATGACCTTCTCCTCTTCATTTTCTACTATTTCATGCCATACATATTAGACGTATAGTGGCTTAACCTATCGGTTTCGGTGAAGTCAACCATCTAATCCATGTGGAGGCTTCCCTAGTCTTCCCAGATAGCAAATATTGAAGGAGATAAGGATCAATCAATTGGAATTCAACCACCTGAGTCTTATGTCTTCAGGGAAGTAACCTGAGTTTACCTTATCTTCCTGTTCAGGACACATCACTCAGCCAAGCTGGTAAGCTACAATATGTCACTGGAAGAAAAAATATTTCTCCCAATTAAGAATAGAAGCTCACCGAGTATAGATATTGGGAGGACAAAATATAAAACTTAAAGGGGTTTTCCCATCTCCTTGTTTAAGCTTTACCTGCAGCGTCTGCTTCTCACTTCCTGTATTACTCCCCCCCCCCCCACCTCACCCCCATTTCCACTGAACAGGACACACAATCCTTCTGCAAATCAGATATTATGCAGATTCGTGTACAGAATGGACTCAGTATTATCTGTGTGTTTACATAGAGAGATAACAGCAATTAGCTGAATGGATTGTCCTGCCGGCACTTAGTAAGTGATGTCACTTGTTCCATCTCCCAGGTCCGTGGTTATAGCAACGCAGGGTAAACAATGGAAGAAATAAGGTCACATTGCAGGCAAAGAAAGCAAAATTTCTAAAGTATATTTAGGAAAAGTCTTCCATTTACATAAGCTACCAGTATAGATAGGATTCTTGAGATGGGACAACCTCTTTAACTCTTTTAATATAAATATACTAAAATGAAAAGGTATACAAGGTGTGATGCAAGCCACCAAGTAATAGTGGTAATAGCACCTGAGCGTGTTAAGACACAATGACAGAGGGTATGGCAAAAAGTGGTATACCAGGGATAGTGGCATGCACCAATCCTTATGCCCCAACATGGAATATATTGATGGAAGTACATAGTGAATGATATGTTACACAGATCCCTAAGACTTAATCTCCCTAAATTCTAATCTCCTTTGCCATTGTTATACGCAAAAAGACTAGAGATGTTACTCCAATATCAAGATACATTAAACCAACTAGTTAGTAATGCAAAACATCCGTCCAGTCCAAGAATGCTGGCCTTGTGCCATACCAACAGACCGAGAATAAATAATGGCGAAACAGATCTGCTCCACTAAACAACTGAGAGACCCTACGCATTTCAAAAGACTCTCATCAGGGGTCCAGTAGAAGAGCAGTAAAAACTGCTGTTAGATTTAGACTTCACAGCATAACACATTAGTGGTGCAATGTGACTGATCCTGATGCCAGCAGTAAACAGACTGAGCCTGCACCATTTATGTATAGGACTTTGCTCCTCCCCATACTTATAAATGGACTAATAAATGGTTTGGCCTGTTTCTTTCTATTTTAAGAAAAATAGCAAATCACTAAAAGCACTAAAAGTGTGACTTGGTCAGTGACTATTATTCTATAACTGCGTCAGCTTGCTTTTGTTTGTCATTACAAAAGCAGCAGTTTGTATATATATTGGATAACCAAAAATAAACCCCTTAACAAATGGAGATCTATTCTATCAGGCTGCTTAATAAAATTTATCAGATTAGCAGGCTCTGTCACACTTTTATCAGGCGAGCAGAAAAATACTTACATAACAGATTTTTTTCAGATCGGCATAGGTGTTTTGCTGTTAGAACAGCAGTTTTTATATATTTTATGATGAAAACAATTTGAACTAATTCCCCCAAAAAAACATCTGGTGTCATGTGGTGCCAGAAGTTCACAGTGACTTCCAAGACACTTACCTCTTTTGTATTTTTCTTATACAATACATGTGTCTAGTACTAAAGCAACCAGTGCAATACATACTATATAGTCTAATTTATACCAGCTGTTTGATGGTTTGGTTTATGTCAAATATTTGTTCACATGTTCCAAAATATCTATCCACATGCAATAAAAATATGTCACTATGCACTGAAATGCACAAGAAATTCTGCCAATATGCTAAATCTGTCCACAAGATAAAATGTTGTAATCTGTCATCATTATTAGTTAGCCATTAAAAAGGTATCAACTACTGAAGACTATCAAGTTTTGTTTTTTTATATTTCCTACCCACTGTCTAATACGGTACGAGAACAAACATTTTGCTTACACAAGATAAAACGTCAAGGATTTTGAAAAAAAAAAAAACATTTCAGGCACATCTCCACGATATATAAGATGTGGCAAAACTTTGGTGCGAACAAAACAATAGTGGCATAATAAATGCATAATAGCGTTATTATTCATTATTCTTAGCAAAATAAATAACAAATAGTGGATAGAAAATAGATCTCAAATATGCTCAGATCACACCATCATATGTGAGTTTTGCAGCTGCTCAATGCTCACTGTGTTGTTAATTCTAATCCCTAGATTGAAGCACCTTTATCACTCAACCTTTAATTATATAACAATTACATTTTTCTGTTTTACTTTTTTTGTGTAATTGCCTAAAAGTGGCCATTCCCAGTGGACAGTAGGCAAGGCTGCAGTCACACTCCTATCATGGAGCAGTAAGGGGAAGATTTATTGGACAGTGAGCAGAAGTGGAAGTGCAAACAACACACCATAAGACACTGAAAAGCAGGACATAGATGGTAACATGCGCAATTGTTTTGGGGAGCGTTGTTATGATTCTAGCTTATGGCAACAGAAGATAAATAAGGTCAGAGGTCTCAGACTTTGATGCTAGCATTTCCCAGAGATGTCACCTTTCTTAATTTGCTCTTCAACTGTTTAAAAAATGATTACTAAAAACAATTTTAAGGCTAGCGCCCCACATAGCGTAAACATTGTGATTTTACAGTCATTGCAAACTGGGTGGGATTCCAGCTAATCCCATCCACACATTGCAGAAAAATTTGTGCAGCGGAAATGCAGTGATTTAAAAAACTGTTGCGTTTTTGTAAATTGAGCATATCAATTATACCTATGGAGCCTATGCTGGTGTTTTCCATATAGGTATAATTGAAGCAGAAACTCTGCATTGGGGCCTAAGCCTCATAAAGGCATTTCCATTTTTCTCACAATGCTTTTTTTTATGAGTAGGTACTTTGTTGATGTGAAAACCCGTTTAGGCTGAAGCCCCACGTTGGGGAAACACAACTTTTTTGTTGCAGATTTTGCTACGGTTTTTTGAGACAAAGGTATAAATATAAGTACCTTTTATATTAACCATCCCTTATGTAGCCATTTCTTGGCTTTGGCTCAAAAAGCTGAAGCAAAATCGGCAACATAAAAAGCTGCGTTTCTGTAACATGGGGCTTCAGCTTTAAGCAGGTTATAGAAACATGTCTCATATAGATATCTGTATGAGGCTTCTCAAACACAATCCCCTCCACTCATCTCACTGTAATGTCTACAAAAACATCTAAACTCCAGGTAATATAAGCTGACGGTATAGTATTTCTGTTGAACTCATATTGTCACATGACAGATGGGCCAATCCCACACCTGCTGAAAGTCCTAAAAAAAAATGGGTACAAAACACTACTGCTTAAAAGGCTTTTCCAGCCCCAAGTCATTTTTTTATATTGATGATTTATCTGCAGGATAGGACATCAGTATGTTATAGCTGGGGAACAACACCCAGATCCTGTACAGATCAGCTATTTTAGCAGCATCGGGGCACAGGTAGCTACAGCAGTGGATGGTGAGCAGTCTTTCCTAATCCATTTCCTGCTGCTATGCAGTGGATGGGACTGCTGTGCCTCTCCTATAGCTTGAATAGCACAGTCTGCATGTGCTCCCTTTTCACTGCTATAACTTTTGGTACTTGTATTTGTGCGAGGTCTGGTTGTCAATTCCCCACAAGTCACATACTGATGTTGGTAGGCCATTAGTATGAAAAATCTATTTGGGCCAGGAAAACCCATTTCAGGGCTTCAGCAAGGCACAAATGAACACATATTAAATATTATAGATCTTACCACAGGCAAGTACTGGATCTAAGTTATAGACATAAATCATTGCTTTTCAGGATGTCTAGGGTGGAGTGCAACACATTTTACAGACAAAAGATCAATAAAGAAATAATGACATTGACCTTTATCTCATTTATAAAATTCTGTACTCCTGCACTCATACAGAACACCAGTGATTGTCTCTCTGCTGTCTCTAATATCATGTCCTCGCTCTATCTGAAACTAAATCTCTCTAAGACTAAACTACTACTGTTTCCACCATCTAATAGATCTGTTCCTGATATATCCATTGCAGTCTCAGGCCTTACTATAACTCCTAGGCAGCAGGCCCGCTGCCTCGGGGTCATGTTTGACGCAGACCTTTCCTTCATCCCTCATATTGAATCACTCGCACGTTCATGTCACCTCCACCTCAAAAACATCTCCAGAATACGCCCTTTCCTTACCAGAGATACACTAAAGACACTTATTGTCTCTCTGATTCATTCTCCCCTTGACTACTGTAACTCCTTACTAATTGGTCTTCCCCTCACTAAACTCTCCCCTCTACAATATATTCTGAATGCAGCGGCCAGGCTCATCTATCAGTCTAGACGCTACAGCGATGTCTCTGGTCTGTGCCAGTCGCTACATTGGCTGCCCATTCAATATAGAATAAAATATAAAGTTATCACCCTCATCCACAAGGCTCTCCATAATGCCGCACCTCCCTACATTTCCTTCCTCATCTCTGTCTACCGCCCAACCCGTGTTCTCCGCTCACTCAATGACCTAACACTTACATCCTCTATTATCAGAACCTCCCACGCTCGTATACAAGACTTCTCCCGAGCTGCACCACTTCTCTGGAATGCTCTACCCCGGACAATCAGATTAACTCCCAATTTCTACAGTTTCAAACGCAAACTAAAGACGCATCTTTTCAGACAGGCCTATCACAATTCCTAATGCAAACCCTTCTCGATGCCTTTTCAGCCTAACATATTTGTCCATGCTCTATCCACATGTTAAAGGACACTACTAGTGACGGCCCATAAAGCTTTGTTTGTGTAATGGCTGCAACCTCTATTACAAAATTATCTGAACACTGTATAAGCAATGCCGCCCCTCCTACCTCTTGTGTCATCCCCTCTACCTCATAGATTGTAAGCTCTTGTGAGCAGGGCCCTCAGTCCCATTGTGTGAAATGACATTCTTTGTTTTGTATCTGTCTGTATCTGAACCCTACAAATTGTACAGTGCTGCGGAATATGTTGGCGCTATATAAATAAATTATTATTATTATTATTATTATTATTATTATTATTCTGTAAGACACATAATTCATATCTTCAAGTATATCTATAAGTATATAAACAAATCTGTGATTATTGTGCACACAAATATATCCAACGACAATAATTCAGTATTATCAGCAACCTTCCTAAACACCATTTACATCATATATAATTATTTTGTCTCTATTTTTATTTTTATGTAAAAATGAATTTCTGTCCCTCTGTATGTTCTTTATGTGTGGCCAAACAACTGGACCAATCCTCACCAAATTTGACACACAGGTACATGAGGTTTTAGACCGAGTCTCAGCTCTCTAGGATGTACTTCTCCTGAGATATAGTATTTCCAAAAAATGACCTGGATTAGCCAATACAAGCCTGCAAGTCTTTCAATCATATTACAACTGTAATACACACAGTCACATGTCACTTATCAGCCAATAGAAGCTCACAGGCGCTTAGTCTCCATATGCACACGCTTTACTCCAGGTTTCCATAACAACCAGGCCATTTTTCATCACCGCTGTAGGTCAGATTTAAAGGGGTAGGGCACTGTGGATGACACTGTTACAGAAGGTCACATACACACAGCTTTACTCCAAGTATCCATAACAAGCAATCGCAGGTTTTTCACTGCTATCCAAACTGAGATACACATGATCACATGACACTTACATACCAATGGAAACTCGCAGGTTCTTTATTCTTCACATACACACAGCTTTACACCAGGTTTCCATAGCAACTAACCTATTTATGACTTCTGTTAGTCAGTAGCAATTTGCAGGTCTTTAAATATTTAGTCATATTACGTGTATCAGCCAATATAAGTTCCCATTTAATTTACCAGGTTTTCATAAGAAAACTTAAATAGACTGTACCTATACTGGACTGCCATAATGGATGTGAGCATTCTTAGAAATGTAAACATATTTGTGTCCCACGTCTCCCCTGTGCCAAGTTATATTCAGTGCTGTCATTTTCATTTCAACATTTGGCGACAAGTTATACACCAAATCCAAAAAGCAAATTTAACTACAGATAAGTGAAAAAAACAAACAAATAATACATTACCCATTTTGTGGGAGATGCCACTTTTGTTGGTAATATTTCAATGTGATTGCTGCTGTTTCCCTTGGCTGTAAATGGCAACTGTTGATGAGAGCAAATTGGCAATTAAAACAAAGATAGCAGCCCCCACAAAATGGTAAAACTAATTTGCATAGACAGAACACTGCATATGTCACTATGAAACCCCGTAGTAGGTAGAAACATGAAACTATAAAAGGCCGGTCTCAGGAGGCTGCCACGGCGGTTTCATTGCCCTTTCAAGCTTTACAATTGTACAAAACAGCCTCATACGAGGGGGTATGCTCAAGCACTCACTGCATGGAAATCAGGGCTGTGGAGTCATAGTCTGGGCCAGTTTTAGGTGGCATTGGAAAAAGGTTATCAACTTCGGCTTCTAAATAAAACAATTCATTATTTTTAATTGCATTATACAATTGTTGCTATTAGATGCATAGTTTGTTTCATAGGAATTCAGTCACTTGATTTTTTTTTATTAGTTAAAGGAGTTTTACAGCTTCTATTTAACCAGGACTGTTAGCCATTTATGAAATGGGTGGAAAATCAGGCTATGAAAAAATGGGAGTCGGATTTGGTGGTTTGACCTGCTGACTTCACAGCCCTGATGAAAATACCAACGCAAAAGTAAAGAGGCATGTCCAAAAAGATAGGCTTCTGCAAATTTACATCCTATAGCCGAGCATTATTTTGACTGCAAAAGAATCAGATCATGTCACTTGTTTTTGACACAGTGACCATCAGATTCTAGTTGGTGCCCTGCCAAGAATACTATATATTAAATGGATATTTTGAACAAGGCCCCTCCTGGCATAATCCTAATCCAGTTTTCAAAAAATAATCCAACTCAGAACAGTTCTTCAGCTGCATAGCACTATGCAAAGAGAGCAGCAAAGTCACTTTCTTGTGCATATTTAACAATAGAGAAGTCTTCACCGTGGTCTGATCTTAGACTCCGCCTCGTCAAAGATGAGCCTCCTGCAGAACCATGGTTGATTGGCCGAATGCTATACACTGTATAGCATTCAGCCAATCAATGCTGGTTCTGCAGGAGGTATGCTGGGGATTGCTACTCAAAGGTAAAATACTATCCTGCGGGTCTATCAATCTCTTGGCGCCATGTCCTGCTCTGTACAGTTCTTTCTCTGTATGTGGGCCCGGATTCCTTCCGCTTTGCTTTTACTCATCCAGTGCTCTAGTACTAGGCTAGTTTTGACAGTCTCTGGTCGATAATTGCGCATCTTCTGTGCTCTCCTGGTAATATACAGAAACCGCCTCCAGCTCTAGATAGTTCCCGATGCTGACTGCCCAAGTGCCGCACTCTCCTTTGCTCCTCTTCAACACTCTCCTCCTGCTACTCGTGGACTTGGTGAATCCCATTTGTCGAATTGTAGTTTCCCCTGAAATTAGCATTTTATTCCCATAGACTATAATGGGATTCGATATTCGATCGAGTAGTCGAATATTGAGGGTCTACTCGAAATAAGTATCGAATCTCGAATATTTCACTACTCGCTCATCTCCAATTGCAGTACCTCTTTTTTTGTAGAAGAATATTTGTCACCCATTTTATCAACTATTTTTCGGTGGTCCTTAGTTAAGATAAATTACAGTAATTCTTTAATTCAATAAATTGTAATTTAGATGTAGAAATATTAGTCTAACACAAAAAATATGGAACTGACCCAATGCCCTTATCATATTTCATGGAGATATATAGACTCTTCACAGCAAGAGACATCATAATGCATTTGGCAGACATTTTGCATTTCCTTCCATGACCAAAAAGTCTATGGTGTTACTAATGTGGGAGTCTGCACAATTATATCCAATTCTTGTAGAAATACTGGGAGATGTCCATCACTACAATGTCACCTGCTTTGTCTGCCAGTTTGATAGATAATTGGGAATCATCAATCAATTCATCCAAAACTCTTTGTTCAGTTATATTCTTAGTATTTAATTCCAATGTAAAGAATCAAACATTAAAACATAGATTTTAATACTTCAATTAAAAAGATAGTGAACCCAAGATATAACTCAAAAAATGTAAATCATATTTTACGACTTAGAATGCGCTCAAGTAAAATCAGAACACTCTTACCGGTGATCTTATATACAGGGAAGAGAAGGGGAAAAAGTTTAGCCAGACCTTAATGTAGGGCCCCTTCACACTACTGATACGCTGCCTGATTCTGAACGTTAAAACACGGTCAGAATCAGCGCGTATAAAGCAGTTCCCATTCATTTCGATGGGGAGCCGGCATACGAGCGCTCCCCATTGAAATGAATGGGCTGCTTTTTACTCTTCGAGCGCTCCCATTGAAGGTACTTTCATCTATTCCTCTTGATATTGATCCAAACGAAAATTGTTCACTTCGTTACTATTGATATGTACGACAAGTTATCTAGCCTGGGGTGGATGGGACCTACATTTGTTATATAAAACAAAGTTCCTAGTTTAAATACTTCACTTTGATGGATTTAACCCTTAAGTACTATTATGGTGTCTATCATACACCACTATCATACACATATCACTATGATAGACAACCTAATAGTACTTAAGGGTTAATTTGGATTGGATGTTATCATTTGTTGACTGTCAAAATATGTCTTGAGCCTCAAAGTAAATCCAGATCTAACAGGATCCAATTGGCATTACTTGTAGGACAAAAGACTGACCACTATTTAATACTTTCAGCTGTACATAAGTCGAATTTGTGAAATATATATTAACCACCTACTTCACAAACACCTTCTCCTTCTGGTTGGGTATTGTTGGTTTCCCCAGGTCCGAGGCATTTTGCTCTTCATCTTGATATAGCATGGGCTAAAAGGAGATCCTAGAGATTTGATTTATCTGGACATATTCATTGAGGAAAAAAGTTTTAGATGTTTCTATTTTAACTAAAAGTAAACCTCTGAAGTTTAAGCACTATTTAAAAAAGGTGAGGATGAGTTTCTCGCTTGGTACATTATCACCATCTACATCTTAGATAATCGCGTATTCACTGCTAATTGGAAATTTAGCTTGGAGTATGTGACAGAGCAGCTTCTGGAAGAACTGTTGAAGTCCTTAAAATCTGGGGTATACCTTGCAAAAGTTGTGTTCCTGTTACTTGTGGGTTTTTGCTAATTCTAAGTGAAATTCAAAGTCTAGCACATTTACAAATGTTCTCTCATCTGTACTAGAACATTTTCTCTGTTGTAGAATGATGAATGTAATATTATTACAATATATTGTATATATTAAATGAATGGTCTTTTCTTTCAAAAAACAATATCTGCATCCGTTTTAATATAATATGTGTTTCCAGGATATGGCTCCATTTGCATGTAAGGGGTGCGGACACACATCTTGAACAGATACAGTAGCTTGTTATAACAGGAAAGTATATAACCCTGCCTTACTGCACCTGTTACCATAGTAAGCATTGTATAAGCTAAGCTAGTGCTTTATAACTATGCCAGCAGTAAGCAGCTAGTTGGGAGAGCTGTTGGACCTGCTTACAGCAACATGAGCATCACCAACACCAGAATATCAGCCAGTTCCCGAAGCCAGCAATGTTTGTGGAACTCCTTGGGAGCCCTGGAACTGTGTTGGTGGGCAAAGAATCTCATAGTGGAAGCGTGTTATTCACCCCTGCAGAATGGAAGCCTGAAGAAGTTGTTTTTCACTACTATAAGAGCAACTCTGATACCAGACATGTAATATTACACTAACTACAGTAAAGAGAGATCCGCAGAGTCAACAAGTTATCCAGTGTGTGTCTATTCTTCGCCAGTTTAGATCCAGGTAAGCCATATTGACAGTCCGTCCCTAGGGGCCAGTAGTTCCCCATCCCCCACTCTTACATAACATACATACATTAATCATATTTCAAAAGCTTTTTTGAATAGAGGTGGGGTAACTATATCCACAGTGGCAAATGACAGATGAAAAAATGATTGGATAAATTGTATACCTTCACTGTTAGAGACTGTAAAGACCCCAAAGTATAATAAGCGAAGACCCAGAGAAGATACAAAAAATAATAAATATTGATACTCTAATTCACTCTTGTCTCCTGGGTTCCCTTTCCACGTCCTGCATGGAGATCTTTTGTCCTCTTCTGGTCTCTTCCAGTGTCCTGGATAATGTCAGGGGCAGGCCTCAGTGGTCCCTGGGGACCACTGAGGTATATAGTTGGGCCTCATAAATCACATGGGGTACACCACTGCCATATTGCTTTGCCACTGACATCACCATCAGGAGCCCAAAAGAGGACCAACAATACCTGCAAAGCAGAACCAGATGCTGTGAGTGCAGAATATGTGAGGGAAGGTGAATCTCAGTGTTTATTACTTTTCTGCACCTACTCTGGGCCTCCAATTATTATACTTTGTGGTTGGAAGAGACTCCAGAGTAAGGACACTTCTGGAAATGAAACCAATCTTACAAGGTTAGCCTATCTCTACTTACCACCGCAAAAAATTACCATGACCATGAAGGACTAGATGGAAGATATGCAGTGTGAGCCTTGATAGAAAGAAGCCTGTGTGCTACAAAGGTTTATTCTCTTCAGCTAACTACCAGTACAAGGTCGAACATTGCCTGAGTCCATATTTTCTCTTGTAAAATAATAGAGGTCAATATACAAATATGTAGTACAGCTCTTATTTTCTTAAAGAAGAATTATAGCTCTCAATTAAGAAATGTTATCTTTTACACATTTTCTCTTAAGGGTTTTAGTACAAAGGGATCGACAGGGGGAGGTAAAACATTTCCATCGAGACCCATAGACCTCTAGTTACACATGAGTTATTAAAGCACGTGTGAGCTAGTTATATTGCTAACTGTATGTAGGTTAGCTTGTTTGCTTTTACTGTGTGAAGCTAGCAGCATAATGCTGTGATAAAACGTGCATATTTGTTCAGTTACTCTATGTGGGCTGGCATCCATCACATCAGCTGCGTGCTGAACAATCGTTTTATCAGGGAAGGAAATCATTCCAAGAGCTGCAGCTGGAAATTATAGAAGTATTGCATAACTTTCTTCTCTGAGTAACATGTAGAATTCCTCAAAGAAATGATTATGAGTTATTAGCTGTAGTATTGGGCTTTTCTCAAATGAAGATTACTTTGGAAATTTGTACATACACAAGTCATTGTGGGGCTTTTTAATAATATTGATGCATCTTTTGGTTTGAGCACCTAAACAGCAAATATCCAGCAGTAACTTTTTGCTGTAAACTATTCTATATTAATCTGGCCTTGCATGCTTCCATCAACCTTTCAGAAAAATAGCATGCGGAGCGCAGAACAGGAGACAGTTGTAAATTTTTGCGCAAAAAAAGCCTGACTGACCAATAGGAAACCAGGACAAACTCATTCTCATTTCTCCCAGCAATCAAACGGCAAACACACTTTAACCCCTTAACGCTCTGGTCAGTAATAGTACGTCCTGGCAAGTAGCACGTTCGCGCTCAGGTCAGTACTATTACTGACCAGTAATGGCGCCGGCACAGAAGCTGTGCCGGCGCCATTACACCCGGCACTCGGCTGCATTACACAGCCGAGGGCCTGAACGAGCTGCCCCAGTGAATTGCCGGTCGGAGCTCCGCTCCGATCGGCGGTATTAACCCTCCCGATGCCGCGGACACATGTCCGCGACATCGGGAGCATTTTCGGTCACATCACCCCTCCCTGGGCACCCCCCGCGGCGAGATCGGGGGGTGCCCTGATGATGTTTATGTAGCCCGGGGTCTGGTGAGTGACCCCGGGCTGCTAGGACCCCTGCTTACCTGGTTGGATCCTTGCTGTCCTGTCGTGATGCCCGGAAGTGTGTCTATGCGTCTGCAGAGACACACTTCCTATATAGCCTGCAATACACGTGTATTGCAGGCTATAGTACTGGACCAGCAATCAGAGTATTGCTGGTTCAAGTACACTAATAGGACAAATACAAAATGTGAAAAAAGTGTAAAAAATAAATAAATAAAGTGTGTGAAATAAATTAATTAATTAATAAAGCCCCAAAATTCCCCTTTTCTATAGCAAATGATTTATTTAAAAAAAACACCTAAAAAATAATAAAAACAATGCATATTTGGTATCGCCGTGTCCGTAACAACCTGTACCATAAAACTAAAACATTATTTCACCTATATGGTAAATGTCGAGAAAAAAAATGGAAAAAAAACGCCGGAAATAATGATTTTTTGCCATCTCACCTTAATAAATATGCTATAAAAAGTGATCAAAAAGTCATATCTACACCAAAATAGTACCAATGAAAAGCACAGGTTGTCTCGCAAAAAATAAGCCCTCAACCAACTCTGTCAATCGAAAAATAAAAATGTTACGCATCTCAGAAGATGGCGATGCAAAAAACATTGATTTATGTCCCCAAATGGGTTTTTGTTCCGCAAAATTACTAACACATAAAAAAAAACTATAAATGAGGTATCGCCGTAACCGTACCAACCCGAAGAATAAAGTTCACATGATACTTATGCTGTACACCATGTGGAAAAACATTTAAAAAGTAAAATGCAATGCCAGAATTGATTGATTTTTTTTTTATCCAGCAAAAAAAGAGTTAATAAAAAATAGCCAATAAGCTATAGGCACCCAAAAATGGTGTCATTACAAAATGAATCATATCCCGGAAAAATACAAGCACTCATATGGCCACGTCACCACAAAAATAAAAATATATAGCTTGAATAATGTGAAGACAAAAACCCCCCAAAATCGCCAAATGTGTCAGAAGGGGAATATATAAGTGGTGCGGGCGTATGTCAGGGTACAGACCAGTTTTGCAGCTTACAAGAGAAAAAACAATAGAAGAGACCCCCAAAGCGACCCCCCAATCATAGGAGCTACTGGGACATAATAGGGAATTTGGTGCTCCCAATGTCCTCCGCACCGCTTACATATTACCTCTTCACCATCCACTGTGCATTCACGTCTGGGATACTAATACTCACTACACCCCCTGATAAATTCTTTGAGGGGTGCAGTTTCCAAAATGGGGTCACTTTTGGAGGTTTCCCACTATTGTGGTACTTCTAGGGCTCTGTAAATGCAACATGGTATCTAAAAACCATCCTAATGAAATTGCTGCCCGAAATCCCTAAAGGTGCTCTTTGATTTCTGAGGACACGTATTGAGTCACGTTGCACAGAAGGGCCACATATGGGATATTTCTACAAACTGCAGAATCACAGAAATAAATATTATGGTATGTTTTGCTGTTAACCCCTTCATTGTTACGGAAAAATGTGGTTTGAAATGGAAAATGTGCATAAAAAAGTGACTTTTGGAAATTTCACCTTCATTTTGAATTAATTCCTGTGGAACACCTAAAGGGTTAATAAAGTTCCTATATACAATTTTGAATAGTTTGAAGACTACCGTTTCAAAAATGGGGTCATTTATGGGAGTTTTCTATTATATAGGCCCCTCAAAGTCACTTCACAACTAAATAGGTCCCTAGAATATAAAATCTTGAAATTTTCTTGAAAATCTGACAATTTGCTACTAAAGTTACAAGCCTTCTAACTTCCTAGGAAAGTAAAAGGACATTGAAGAAACAATGCCAATATAAAGTAGACATATGGGAAATGTTAATTAGGAAGAATTTTGTGTGATAGGACTGTCTGTGTTTTCACGAGAATAACAGAAACTTTCAAAATCGATAATTTTATGAAGTTTAACAAACAAATGCAAAGTATAATGACCAAAATTTACCACCAACATAAAGTACAAAGTGTCACGAAAAAACAGTCTTGGAATCACCTGGATAGGTAAATGCATTATGAAGCTATCCTCACATAAAGTAAAAGACGTCATATTTGAAAAACAGGGTCTGAGCCCAAAGTACCCTGCGTCCTTAAGGGGTTAAACAAGGAAATGGTTCACAGAGCATACCCAAATTGCCATTAAATTGAATAATTTAATATCCAAGGGTTCAGTGATAATATATAAAAAAGACAAAAAGTGACAAAATAAGCAAAACAGTTTGTAAAATTGAAGGGAGAAAAAGCTTGTGAATTACAGTCCTTTTGTTTCCATGGAGCTTGGAGAATCTCAGATGGAATGTCCATACTCATCTTGTTGCTGTCTTCAAAGGTATGTCATAGTTCTTTCAGAAACCACAGTTACCCCTATCATTCTGTCTACTGTTCCATCATTCACACCTAATATCAAAGGCACCACATAATTCTATCATAAGAAGACAAGTAGCAGGAAGTGTTCTAGGAGACCCTACAGCATTACCTCAGTTTGACTCCCTCCCAATAGTGTCAACCTAGGGCCTGTAAAAGGATTTGGTGCCAAAAGCCACCATGGCCAATCAGGCTGCCATTTTGTTCTTATTCCTAACATGCCTTCTACACACTGCCACATCTTGGATCGCTGTCGTTTTGTAAAGTGGAGAGTGGAGCAAAAAAGGGGACACAATGATGCCTCTTTGGTGGAAATTGGACCACACTCCACTTCTGCGAATGGTTTCTGGTGTGAATATGTTGATAAATTTCACAATGCCCTATTTAGCTGAGCATGTCTATAGGGCATTTTCCACTGTGTGAGTGGAGGGTTCGCCTTATTTATGTGCTGGCACTGAAATATATCCCTGCTTGTAATTGTCGTAGATTTCAAGGAACATTTACACCATTAAACTGGTGAAACTTTTTGCACAAAAACCTGAGTTGTGCAAAAAATTAGTAACTTTTTCATGCTTTTTATGTGATAAAACTATAATGTACCTGGCTTGATAAATCTCCTCCATATGCACTATTTTCTGTATGCCGTGTACAATATATATCTGAATGCCAATTACGTGCAATCTGTATTGAATTGTTAGCTGGATATTTTTCTGCATTGTGTATGCAGTTTTTATCTAGAATGATGAGGATATATAAACTTTTAACCTTTTGAAGACTCCATGTGGTGCATATGTGTGTGCTTGTGCATGAGCATATCAATGCTACTCTATCCATGTGTTTCTGTGTGTATTTTGTGTATGTATGTATGTGTATAAATACTCTGCTATGGGGGACAATGAAAAAATTGCTATGGGGCGGTGTAATTGTGCATGTTATGGCTTTAAAAGACACTTGATCTTTAGCAATCAACATAATAGTTTTCAATCTCTGCTAGAAATTCAGTAGCATAGATTTATGTGTTATATAGATGTGCATCACAATCTTTTTTTTTTAGCAATTTGTATTCCTGTGACATACAGCCTCATCCTCAGTAACATAATGACATAAGTGGACAAGCCATTCCTACATGACCAGCATACTGATTTTCCCCAGATTACACAGATTACAGATTTTCTTTGTAATTACTGTAGTTTAAGTCCTTGTTCACACATCAGTGTTTTGGGTCAGACAAAAGCAGGCATGGGAACCACACAGAAATAAGGTATACTAGAAAGATTAGAATCTTTTGTGTGTTTGTAACCTGTTCCTAATTTTGACTAACAAGGATTGACCTAAACATTGATGTGTGAATATGGCCTAAGAAAATCACAAAACAGCCTTAGATAAAATCTGGCCAAAATGATAAGTAGATGAAAGTAGGTGAGTACCTAGAGTACCAACTAAAACTGAAAGGGGAGTCAGTTTAAAAAAAAAAAATATGTATAGTATATTTCAGCTTTGCTAATGCTAACTAATAATCACTTCCATCGCTACATTATGAGATGGGAGCCTTCATTATTAGATAATCCACGGGATTATTAAACTCTTCCCTCTACAATCTATTCTGAATGCAGCGGTCAGGCTCATCTATCAGTCTCGATGCTACAGTGATGCCTCTGGTCTGTGTCAGTCACTACATTGGCTGCCTATTCATTACAGAATACAATATAAAGTTATCACCCTCATCCACAAGTCTCTCCATAATGCCGCACCTCCCTACATTTCCTCCTTCATCTCTGTCTACCACCCAACCCGCGTTCACTCAATGACCTAAGACTAACATTCTCTATTATGAGAACCTCCCACGCTCGTATACAAGACTTCTCCCGAGCTGCACCACTTCTCTGGAATACTCTATCCCGAACAATCAGATTAACTCCCAATTTCTACAGTTTCAAGCACAAACTAAAGACACATCTTTTCAGACAGGTCTATCACAATTCCTAATGTAAACCCTTCTGTATCGTAATTGGAATCCCTAAAACAAACCCTCCTATGTTCCATCTCCCACATAACCCCACACTAGAGATGAGCAAGTAGTATTCAATCGAATACCTCTCCTGCATAGTTATTGGTGTAATCGGTCAAATACCACACGGTAAACGCAGTAAAAATCCGATGCCCCTCCCACCTTCCCTGGTGCTTTTTTACACCAATAACTATGCAGGGGAGGTATTCGATTGAATACTACTCGCTCATCTCTAACCCACACAATATGGTGCCATTTCAGGCTAACTTTATACATCCAGGCACCATCTGCACCTTAAAGGACACGACTGGTGTTGGCTCATACAGTTTTATGTCTTACGCTAGGTTCACACCTGCGTTCTACTCTCCGTTCTGTGCTTTCCGTCTTCTGCATGCCAGAAGACGGAAAGCACAGACCGGGTCCGGCCGTGAGCACTGGTGAGCATTTTATGCTCTCCGCCGCGAAACCGGATTTTTTAATCCGGACACAGAGTACTGCATGTCTGACTCTGTGTCCGGATTATAAAACCCGGTTTCACGGTGGAGAGCGCAAAACGCTCACGGCCGCACAGCTTTCTCACCCATTCAAATGAATGGGTGAGAGACTCCTGCAGGTTTCCGTCTCCTGCTCTGTTTTATGCAGGAAACGGAAACCTGAAGTACGGAGTGCCGGGCGCAGATGTGAACGAGCCCTTACAGTACCAGCAAATTGAATGATATTCTGGCTAATCCCTTCCACACATTGCAAAAAAAAATGTTGTGGTAAAGCTGTGTTTTTCATACAAATTACCTGCGGAAATGCTTGCATTTTCCCTATAGATTTAATAAGGAAAGAAAAAATGCTGAGAAAAATGTTCAATGAGTATTTTTCCACTGTGTTTTTATAGCATGTGTTTCACTAAGTGGAGCCTTAACTTAAGTCAGATTTATTAAAATTCAGGTCATAAAGTGGTTAAAGGGATCCTATCATTAAAATGCATTTTTTTTTTAGACTAACACATAGGAATAGCCTTAAGAAAGGCTATTCTTCTCCTACCTTTAGATGTCTTCTCCGTGCCGCCGTTCGATAAAAATCCCAGTTTTCGTCGGTATGCAAGACGCATAAAGAGGCCATTCCTGAAGAAGATGGAGGTGGCGCTGGAGAGTTCTCTCGCAGCATTGGGGATGCCCCCAGTGTTGTTTGGGGCCTTCCACCAGTGCTGCGAGAGAACTTATTTGCATATTGACGAAAACCAGGATTTCTACCAAATGGCGGCGCGGAGAAGACATCTAAAGGTAGGAGAAGAATAGCTGAGGTTAGATTACCTTGTACAGTGACATTGTGCATTCTGTATCTCTAACTGCGTCTATGTGAGTTATTTTGCTTTATAGAATACTTTATACCTAATGCACTGTAGCTTGTACACTCTATACTTTCCATATGTCATAGACAGAGCCAATGTGACTATGTTGATTATGTTAAATCTCTTTCTGCCATGTATGTCTACATCATTTCTCAATAAAATGAGTTAGAAAAAAAAATGTAGTTCTAAAATATGCAAGGTTTATAAAGAGGTATGTGCCTAAGTGCATATGAAATAGATACCCCTCCTTCTTTCTTCCACCCAGTATTCATTGTAACCTCCAGCTCTCATGAATCTTTTTACAATATAAGCAAATCTATCCGTAAGCATGGATTCATCTGTTTTGTATATGTAGCTTTGTAGTGTATGGTATAAATCAGCCTTGTTTGTCTTTGTTACTATTGGCAAGTCTTACTTAAATACAACAAACCATGTAGAATCATATAGATACAGTATATAGTGCACACTATAGTGCTCTAAATAATTGCATAAACTTCTGCTCTACATCTGCTGTGATTTAGATCATTTCTTTAAAATGTCACAAAAATGTAAATGATTTCCACATGTAAGTAATCAATGCTAAGGTCTTACTGTTACTGTCATCGCTGAAAGCCTCTAACTACACCAATTGCCTGTAGGTTAGATACAATAGCACAGATTTATTATGCTCTGTACAACAGTCTTTGTGGAAAAAGAATAGTTTTTTCTCCACCATCGCCACTTTCCCATGCATGGGACAGGATCATTGGATACAGCTTTCCTAGAGAAATAATGGCAGCTAGGAATGCTTCATTGAGTTTGGACACATGACATTAGTTGCCAAAAAGTGATATGGCAGTGACTGCATCACCAACAACCTGAACATACATTCCCTTATGGATGACGGACATTGGCATGGAAGAGGAAGAGGAGACACAGATGATGAAAACAAACATGCACTAGGTGTGGATGTAGCTTCCTTACAAGGAAAATTATGGAGAGCTAGAGTAGGACAGTTCTGCTCACTTATCCTGCTAGTGCAACTGCCAAATCTATTTTGCCAAATAAGCTAGAGATGCATTTTTAAGTGACTACTAGAGATGAGCGAACAGTAAAATGTCCGAGGTTCGATATTCGTTTCGAATAGCCCCTTAATATTCGACTACTCGAATTGAATATCGAACCCTATTATAGTCTATGGGGGGAAAATGCTCGTTTCAGGGGTAGGCAACGTTCGATCAAATTATACTTACCAAGTCCACGAGTGAGGGTCGGGCTGGATCCTCCGTGCAGTCTTCTCCTTGCAGCGTCCCCGCTGCGTCTTCCGGCTCTTCCAGCTCTTCATTCACTCTGCCAGGCATCGGGCCTGGGCAGAGCCGACTGCGCATGCCCGCACTACAAGCGGACATGCGCAGTCGGCTCTGCCCAGGCCCGATGCCTGGCAGAGTGAATGAAGAGCCAGAAGAGCTAGAAGACACCGCGGGGAAGCTGCATGGAGAAGACTTCTAAAGGTAGGAGAAGAACCAGCATTGATTGGCCGACTGTATAGCATTCGGCCAATCAATGCTGGTTCTGCATCGAACTTTTACATTCGAACAGCGAGTGGTATTCGATCGAGTACGAGTATTTCGAATACAGTAGTATTCGATCGAATACCTACTCGATCGAGTACTACTCGCTCATCTCTAGAGATGAGCGAACAGTGTTCTATCGAACACATGTTCGATCGGATATCAGGGTGTTCGCCATGTTCGAATCGAATCGAACACCACGTGGTAAAGTGCGCCAAAATTCGATTCCCCTCCCACCTTCCCTGGCGCCTTTTTTGCACCAATAACAGCGCAGGGGAGGTGGGACAGGAACTACGACACTGGGGGCATTGAAAAAAATTGGAAAAAGTCATTGGCTGCCGAAATCAGGTGACCTCCATTTTAGACGAATAGTGGATTTCAAATCCGGGTCATATGAGAATGTGAACTTTGTGACTATGAGACAGGGATAGCTGTACAGGCAGGGATAGCTAGGGATAACCTTTATTTAGGGGGGAATGTTATTAAAAATAACTTTTTGGGGCTCTATCGGGTGTGTAATTGTGATTTTTGTGAGATAAACTTTTTCCCATAGGGATGCATTGGCCAGCGCTGATTGGCCGAATTCCGTACTCTGGCCAATCAGTGCTGGCCAATGCATTCTATTAGCTTGATGAAGCAGAGTGTGCACAAGGGTTCAAGCGCACCCTCGGCTCTGATGTAGCAGAGCCGAGGCTGCACAAGGGTTCAAGCGCACCCTCGGCTCTGATGTAGGAGAGCCGAGGGTGCACTTGAACCCTTGTGCACCCTCAGCTCTGCTACATCAGAGCCGAGGGTGCGCTTGAACCCTTGTGCACACTCTGCTTCATCAAGCTAATAGAATGCATTGGCCAGCGCTGATTGGCCAATGTATTCTATTAGCCTGATGAAGTAGAGCTGAATGTGTGTGCTAAGCACACACATTCAGCTCTACTTCATCGGGCTAATAGAATGCATTGGCCAGCGCTGATTGGCCAGAGTACGGAACTCGACCAATCAGCGCTGGCTCTGCTGGAGGAGGCGGAGTCTAAGATCGCTCCACACCAGTCTCCATTCAGGTCCGACCTTAGACTCCGCCTCCTCCGGCAGAGCCAGCGCTGATTGGCCGAATTCCGTACTCTGGCCAATCAGCACTGGCTAATGCATTGTATTGGCTTGATGAAGCAGTGCTGAATGTGTGTGCTTAGCACACACATTCAGCTCTACTTCATCGGGCTAATAGAATGCATTGGCCAGCGCTGATTGGCCGAATTCCGTACTCTGGCCAATCAGCACTGGCTAATGCATTGTATTGGCTTGATGAAGCAGTGCTGAATGTGTGTGCTTAGCACACACATTCAGCTCTACTTCATCGGGCTAATAGAATGCATTGGCCAATCAGCGCTGGCCAATGCATTCTATTAGCGTGAACTGAGTTTGCACAGGGGTTCTAGTGCACCCTCGGCTCTGCTACATCAGATTGCTACATCTGATGTAGCAGTGCCGAGTGTGCATCAGATGTGTAGTTGAGCAAAACTGACTCAGCACTGCTAAGTCTGCATTCGCATAGGAATGCATTGGCCAGCCTTCGGCCAATCAGCGCTGGCTCTGCCGGAGGAGGCGGAGTCTAAGGTCGGACCTGAATGGAGACTGGTGTGGAGCGATCTTAGACTCCGCCTCCTCCAGCAGAGCCAGCGCTGATTGGCCGAATTCCGTACTCTGGCCAATCAGCACTGGCTAATGCATTGTATTGGCTTGATGAAGCAGTGCTGAATGTGTGTGCTTAGCACACACATTCAGCTCTACTTCATCGGGCTAATAGAATGCATTGGCCAGCGCTGATTGGCCGAATTCCGTACTCTGGCCAATCAGCACTGGCTAATGCATTGTATTGGCTTGATGAAGCAGTGCTGAATGTGTGTGCTTAGCACACACATTCAGCTCTACTTCATCGGGCTAATAGAATGCATTGGCCAATCAGCGCTGGCCAATGCATTCTATTAGCGTGAACTGAGTTTGCACAGGGGTTCTAGTGCACCCTCGGCTCTGCTACATCAGATTGCTACATCTGATGTAGCAGTGCCGAGTGTGCATCAGATGTGTAGTTGAGCAAAACTGACTCAGCACTGCTAAGTCTGCATTCGCATAGGAATGCATTGGCCAGCCTTCGGCCAATCAGCGCTGGCTCTGCCGGAGGAGGCGGAGTCTAAGGTCGGACCTGAATGGAGACTGGTGTGGAGCTATCTTAGACTCCGCCTCCTCCAGCAGAGCCAGCGCTGATTGGTCGAGTTCCGTACTCTGGCCAATCAGCACTGGCCAATGCATTTCTATGGGGAAAAGTTAGCTTGCGAAAATCGCAAACTGACAGGGATTTCCATGAAATAAAGTGACTTTTATGCCCCCAGACATGCTTCCGCTGCTGTCCCAGTGTCATTCCAGGGTGTTGGTATCATTTCCTGGGGTGTCATAGTGGACTTGGTGACCCTCCAGACACGAATTTGGGTTTCCCCCTTAACGAGTTTATGTTCCCCATAGACTATAATGGGGTTCGAAACCCATTCGAACACTCGAACAGTGAGCGGCTGTTCGAATCGAATTTCGAACCTCGAACATTTTAGTGTTCGCTCATCTCTACTCATCTCTAGTGAGTACATAGAGATGTAGTTCCTACATTTGTTCCTGCATGGCCAGAGCCAAGTTTCTGCTTGCAGATTTTGCACATTGTCATGTATTTATCATTTGGCAATGTTCAAAACAACTCCCACATGAGAAATTATCAAGTTTACTTACTGATGTCAACAACAGTAGAAATGGAAACCAGTCTTCCACTGCCACCACTATTGTTACCATCCCTAGTGGCACCACCTCCACCCTGTGAACTTCCCCTAGATCTGCCCCGTGCAGACTTTTTGGATGTTGGGGTTGGCAGGAATTGTTACTATTAACACTGCCACCACCCTCTTTATCTGATGTCACCTTGTCACCCTGACCTGGTTCACAAAAGTTTTTTCTTACTAATGATGACCATGGGATTGCACATCCTCATAATTCAGGTTTCTCCCTAATGCCTCTACTAGAATGACTACCAGTACTACACCCCCTGCCACAACTACCACCTTCATCAGTTATGTCTTCCACTTATGCCTCCATTACTCTGACTAGGAGAAATAGCTTTCCCAACAGGTGACACATCACTAAAAGGGATCTATGTCATTGAGGAAGAATTAATCATGGTTGTCAGTCCAGAAAGCTAAATTACAAGTTACAATGTTAGAGGAGGAGGGATACACAGAAGCCTGACTCAAGATCACATAAATCTCAGATGCAGGAAATGAACAAGCTAAGCAATAATAATAATAATAATAATAATAATAATAATAATAATAAATTAATCTTCAAATATCAGCAATACAACAATCCTGTCGCGACTGGCATTGCCACCAAAACCAGAAGTAATGTTTCTGTTACCACCCATGTTCTTATTGTTAGTACTTGCACCAGTGTTTCCTCCTCCCCCTCCTTTCACCTGTCCCTTGTCCTGTTTTTCACCAGTTATTTTATTGCATGCTGCACTGCTCTTTTTTTTTTTTTTCCAAAAAACCAGTTCAAGAAAATAGCAAAGCACTAAAAGTACTGAAAGTATGACCTGATTTATGCATATTAGACTAGCACACACTTCCTTAGTAAGCTTGTTTTTTTGGGGGTTATGGTTAAGAAAAAAAAATGTGATAAGTAGAGTTTCTTCAGATTAGCTTCAGTGTTTTGCCATTACTTCGGCAGTTTGTATATACTGGTTAAGAAAAAAAGACCCTTAATAGAGATGAGCGAACAGTAAAATGTTCGATATTCGATATTCGTTTCGAGTAGCCGCTCAATATCCGACTACTCGAATCGAATATCGAATCCTATTATAGTCTATGGGGGGGAAAATGCTCGTTTCAGGGGTGGGGAGTGACAATATCCCCCGAACCCTGTCTAAGCTTCTCACCTCTACCAGGTTATAGTCCTCTCTACATCGGGCTGATGAGATCCAACCAGATCGAAACAGCTGTCCTCGATTGAGAGACTATAACCTGGTAATAATCCCAGCTTCATTGCTAAACAAAGGCCTCTTGGAAGGTCGGGCATGAGGCTAAAGGGAGCAGCCATTATTGGGTTATTTCACTGGAATCCTGTCTTAAGACAGGCTTGCACATTCCAGTGAGCGCCCTCTATTGGTTTGCAACAATGAGGCAGCAACTGTCTTCCTAATTACATCATGGAAGGCGGATTTGCATATTCTTCCCAACGTTTCAGGGGTAGGCAACGTTCGATCAATTTATACTTACCAAGTCCACGAGTGAGGGTCGGGCTGGATCCTCCATGCAGTCTCCTCCGTGCAGCTTCCCCACGGTATCTTCCGGCTCTGAATTCACTCTGCCAGGCATCGGGCCTGGGCAGAGCCGACTGCGCATGTCCGCACTACAAGCGGGCATGCGCAGTCGCCTCTGCCCAGGCCCGATGCCTGACAGAGTGAATGAAGAGCTGGAAGACGCCGCGGGGAAGCTGCATGGAGAAGACTTCTAAAATGGAGATTTTATGACTACCACAGGCTGCATCAATGTTTTATATGTATTTAGCAAAAAAATAAAACTCTTCCCGAAAAAACTCTTAAGGACTGAGCCCCATGTTGTGGAAATTCAGCATTTTATATTGCAGAAAAAATCCACAATGGAATTGCTGTGATTTCAAAAATGTTTGCGTTTTTGCAAATTGTATCATGTCAATGATACTTAAAGAAACACTGCTGTTTTCTGTATAGGTATAATAAAAGCAGAAAGTCCACAGAGGAAAACTGTGGACTTTCTGCAAAAAATTCTGTGGAAAAATTTGCAATGCATTTCCATAGCAATCTTTTCCGCAGCATTTTTTGGCTTCGATTCGCTATATGTGGCCTTAGCCTAAAATGGTTTTTCACTAACAGAACTCACTTTGTCAGTAAAAGCAATGTGTGGTACGCTCTGGTTAGTCACAGATCAATCTAACCCTGTACTACAAAACATTTAACCAAATTTGATTTTGTGCAATGAAAGGGTTCACTGTCCATTGTCTGTGGTACAAACTGCAGCAGTCAGTCTCACACAGTGCAGACATTCTTCCTCCACTCCTGTGATTTCTCTGACTATCTACCTGTAGTTGATTCAATATAAGTAAACTTTGTTCCATTTCTCCACCTTTTATTATTCTGTATTTCTATTGCAGTGTTGCTGGTTTCCAGTAGAATATGGCCCTATTGCTTTGTATCATGCAGTGATGATGATAGCACATGTGTCTTTCAGCTTGAACACATCCTAAAATAGATCTGTCTTCCTCAGCTAAAATCTTATATTATGTCTGTGACATCAGCACTGTCTCTTCTGTATTTTCACTGCGCAGCAGCCATTTTAGTTTGCCTGAGATGAATTTCAAACTATTCAGTTTTGTTAAAAAACTAACAATTTGGAATATTCAGGATGAATCTATCTTGTAAGAAATTGCTTCACCCATCTGTACAACTAAGTTCAATCTACTGGAGGCAGCAGATAGCCAAGATGTTATTTTTTAGGCTAGGGTTCCTTAATAACTAGCCATTACATGACATGTAGACTACTACGTCACACCAGATGATAGTGAACATAGTCAATTGTGACCTGCAAGTTCCCACAAGTGTAATAAGACAGTTGGTCAAACTGTTTATCATTATTATAGCAGCACCGTATAGGAAAAAGGGCTTTGACTGCTGGGATGGGGGTTACCATGTTATTCTTTGAATCTGTTGCCTCCGCCCCATGTTTTGATTAGGTCATAACATAAACAGAGTGTGTCTATATAATATTTAGGGGGCACGTGGGTCAGGCACTTACCCTCCATCAGTCGGATGTGTGGAAACAGCTCTCCAGAACCCATTCCTTATGGCAGACCTGGAAAAGCTTATCTTCGAAAAGGTGCAGGCTGGCGGTGGAAGCTGGCTGCAGGAGGTCTTTCAAAGGGCTACAGCCAGGAACGGATTCGATGGCCAGCGTTCCCCCTGAGGATCCATACCCTCCAGGCAGGCCTCACCGCCAGGTGCAGCGGCCTGCCCATCTCAGCCCGGGGGGATCTGGGGCGGGGGGGGACAGTCCTCACTGCATGCCAGGAGCCGGACCCGACAGCCTCTCCATCCTAGGCCGCAGGCACGGCCTACATCTTCACCCGGCAGCCGCCCAGGGGTTTGCCGGAGCTGGGGCCGGTCTGCGCTCGTCAGACCTCCCGCAGGAGCGGGAGGCGAAGGACCACCCACCGCCAGGCTGGAGCCTGGCTCGAGTACCCGGCACCGCTTAGTCAGCGCTCCGGGGGCCAAAGCACTTGCCGGATCAAGGCCTCCTGCCGGAGCAGGAGGTGAAGCCACGCCCCCGACCAGGCCGGAGCCTGGTGGTAGTGACGGGCGCCATCTTTGTGAAGCCTGTGTACAGCAGCAGCTGCACGTGGGAGGCGGAGCTTCCGCTGATGATGCGCCCGAAGCTCCGCCCACTGGATCTTGGCCTCCTGCCGGAGCAGGAGGTGAAGCCACGCCCCTGACCAAGCCAGAGCCTGGTAGTAGTGCCGGGCGCCATCTTCATGGAGCCCGTGTTCAACAGCAGCACAGGGGAGGCGGAGCTTCCGCTGGAGATGCGTCCGCAGGAGCGGGAGGTGAAGATCCTCCATCGGGTGAGCCATGTTTATCCGGGGCAGTTGGTGCACAGCCCCTGCTCCCGGTGGGGGTTTGTGGGCGGTTGCCGGGTCGGGAAGGGGGTAGGGCTTACTCTGCCCAAGGGTCAGATTCGGGGGGCTCTGTCTGCCCCCCCCCCGCTGCCACCAATGCGACACACTAGCTCCCCCCTGCCGTACCCCGTCAGCACTGATCTAGGCCACTCCATCAGGGCACCGGTGGGGCATTCCCATTCATATCATGCCAGGGATCCCCATCGTTCAAACGCCCCAGAAGTTTTCTCGCATGTACCCCGGCACCCTCAGTCCCTTGTGGCAGAGGTCACCCGGGTCCCACATGCAGATATAGGCGCAGGAAAACTCGTGCGGGAGCCCCTGGAGGGCGTTCTTCAGCGGGGTCTGATCATAGGTCCCGTTCACATGCCTCCTCCTGTTCCTCTTCTTTTTCCTCAGGGGGCAGCACTTCTCGGCCTCATCATTGCCACAGAAGGGATTTCGCCTACCACCCTTGCCACAGCCGTTCCAGCTGCTGTTCTCGACGCAGTAGTCGTGCCCCATCTTCAAGGTCGCGTAGCCGCTGTTCCCATGGACATGGGAGAGACTATTCCGGAGTTCCTGCTCGCTCTTCACATCATGGGGATCGACGTCACACTGCGTCTCGGAGCCCGCAGTCACCTCATCCCCGGCCTTCAGCCTCGTCCGGATCCCGAATCACCGTAGAGGCGTCTCACCGCCCTGCCAATACACCTGCCGCTCCTGAACCTGCACCTGGACTGCACCAGCCCGGGCCGGCCACAGGGACCAGATCCGACGATGAGTTGAAATGTCTCCCAGCCTGGTTGTCTCTTGCTAACCCGGCCCCGGGGCGAAGATCTCGCCTCCTTTCTGCATCGCGTCTTAGCCTCGGTAGAGAATTCCCCCTCTGATAGGGCCCCGGGAGAGGGGGTCTGCGGGCTCTTGCCTTCGCCGCCTGCCTTTCCTGCGGGTCTAACTTTCAGGGATTCCATTTTCTTCAGGGTCTCTCCGCTCGGTACGCATGTACCGGCAGAGACCCGGGAGAAAATCTCTCAGGGTGAATACATTGATATTTGGTCCCTGTTGTCTACTGACCATGGGACAGTTGATAAAGAAAGGTCTTTTGAGAGGGGTTCGGAAAGGAAGCCGAAAGTCGCAAAGACTTTCGGTAATTGGCTTCAGGCCTTTGCAATTTTTGTGCACATTCTGTGCGAGCAGCATCCTGCTAAAGGCCCAGAGCTTTTTATCTATTTGGATACCATCTATAGCGCCCACAAGCTGCACGGAGGTTCGGCTTGGTGGTGTTATGATGAGGAATTTAGGCATCAGTTGACTTTGACCCCGGCAGTTGGCTGGGTGTCGAAGGCAATGGACGTCTGGGTTCACCTCATCCTCTCCCAGAAGTCTCAGAAGTCCTTTCTGGCCGGTACCGGAGGTTTGTCCTCCAGTCCAGGTTCAATTCCCCACAAGCTGAAGGGATCCTGTTGGCTTTACAACGAAGGACACTGTAGATTCTTCAACTCCTGCAGATTCAGGCATGACTGCTCTATCTGCGGGGGTAATCATGCAGCCCTTAAATGCTCGTGCCGGGGAAAGAATTTATCCAAGATGGGTTCTTCCGGCGCAGGCGAGAACTCCGGTGAGAGGCTTAATTCTTCAGCAGTGGCTAAGTCTGTACCCGCGGAGGCGGGAGGCAAGACTGCTTGAAGAGGGTTTTGAGTTTGGCTTTGTCATCCTGTTTGAGGATTCGCAGGTCTCCTCCTTCTCTGGTAACCTTCGTTCAGTTTTGGCCGATGAACCTTTGGCTTGGGACAAGGTGATGAAGGAAGTGGCGTTGGGCAGAATGGCGGGCCTGTTTGACGACCCCCCTTTTGCTAATTTGAGGGTTTCTCCATTGGGCTTAGTGCCCAAGAGGGAACTTGGTAAATTTCGCCTCATTCACCACTTGTCCTATCCCAAAGGGGACTCAGTTAACGATGGTATCAGTAGGAGCTGTCGGCGGTTTCTTACACGTCTTTTGACAAAGCCGTTGATTTAGTGCGTCGGGCGGGCAGGGGAGCCCTATTAGCTAAATCAGATATAGAAGCTGTGTTTCGGTTACTCCCCATTCATCTGGACTGTTTTCACCTCCTTGGCTGCTCATTGCACGAAAAGTTTTTCATTGATATGTGTTTGCCAATGGGGTGCTCAATTTCCTGTTCCTATTTTGAGCTTTTTGCGTCCTTTTTGGAATGGGTTGTGCGCTTCGAGACGGGATATCACTCCATCCTGCATTATTTGGATGATTTCCTTTTCGTTGGGCCGCCCAGTTCCCCGGTTTGTCAATTTTTGTTGCATTCTTTTCAGTCGTTAATGGAGTAGTGCGGGGTTCCCCTCTCCAAAGAAAAGACGGTGGGGCCTTTGACCTGCCTCTCTTTTCTTGGAATTGAGATCGATTCGGTCGCTATGGTCTTCTGCTTACCGGAAGATAAGCTGGATCGCCTAGTGAGTGAGGTTAATACGGTCGCGAATTCTAAGAAGGTTACTTTGCATCAAATGCAGGTTCTTTTAGGACTCCTGAATTTTGCATGCAAAGTAATCCCCATGGGTCACACTTTTTGTCGTCGCTTGTCCCTAGCTACTAAGGGTGTTAATCAGTCGCACCATTTTATTAGGATTACTCGGACCCTGCAGGATGATCTACGAGTGTGGCAGTCTTTTCTGTCGTCGTTCAATGGTAGAGCGGTCTGTCAATCCCAACTTGTGGCTAGTTCTGACCTTTGCCTTTTTACTGACGCTGCGGGGAGCGATGGTTTTGGTGCGATCCTTGGCCGTAAGTGGTGTAGGGATCGGAGGCCCTCCTCCTGGGTTGAAAATGGTTTGGTTAGAAATTTGACTCTCCTCGAGCTTTTTCCCATAGTCGTGGCCGTGGAGTTATGGGGGCGCGACCTCAGCAATTGTCGCATATGCTTTTGGTCTGACAACATGTCGGTCGTGCAGGCGGTGAACAGCTTATCCTCCTCTTCTTTGGAGGTGCTAGCGCTTCTTAGACATTTGGTTCTTCGCTTCCTGCAGGTCAACATCTGGTTCCCATGTTCCGGGGGCTCAAAATACCATTGCTGATGCCTTGTCCCGTTCTAACTTTCAACTTTTTCGCTCTTTGCATCCATCGGCAGAGGTGGAGGGGACGCCGTGTCCGGCAGCCTTGTGGACCTTATTGGAGTCGATCTGATGTCCTTGGTTCAGAAGTCAGTGGCCCCGTCCACATGGCGGGGTCACGTTGGAGCCTGGCAACATTTTTTGTCTACCTCTGGCGGTTTTTTACCCGCGGAGGATTGCCTTTTGTCTCAGAAGGTTTTATTTTCCTGGCCAGTCTTCGCGGTCAAGGGGTTTCCGCTGTGGCGGCGATGAGGAAGCTCGCCGGATTAGCCTTTATGTTCAAACTGTTAGGTCGTCTGGATGTGACTAAGTCCTTTTTGGTTTGGTTTTAAAGGGGCGGAGGAAAGAGTCGGAGCATCGCGACTTGCGTCGCCCCCTCTCTCCAGTTATTAGAGAAATTGTTGCGTATTCTCCCTGTTGTGTGTGATGGTGAAGGTGAGGTCCTTCTGTTTAGAGTCGCCTTTTCCTTGGCTTTCTTTGGTGCCCTGAGGATTGGTGAAATTCTCCCTGCTAGTAAGTCCTCGGGGGGATGTTGGCGGTTGGGGACGTTTTCTACGCCGCCTCGGGGAAACGCATCTGTATACGTCGTTCCAAAACCGACGTTTATGGTCAGGGGTCGTGGGTTCCTATCCGCCCCATAGATTCACGTTTTTGTCCAGTACATTTATTTGGGGAGTTTTTGGAACACCGCGTTCGGTCACCTGTATTTTTGGTTCATAGTTCCGGTTTGCCGCTTACGCGTTTCCAGTTCTCGGCGGTTTTCCGTTCAGCTCTGTGTTTTTTAGGTTTGAATCCGGATGAGTTCGGCACTCATTCTTTCCGCATAGGGGCGGCCACTACAGCCGACCTTTGTGGTTTGGATCTGGAAGCTATTAAAAGGTTGGGTAGGTGGAAATCCGATTGTTTCCCGCGTTATGTTCGTCCCGATTTATTGTTTGCGTGATTTCTTTTGCTTGATTTTTTTTTCTAGGTCCGTCCCCTGTCTCGGTGTGGATCTTGGGCCACTCGTATGTTTTCTGGGTGGAGCGCAGAGTGGCGGTTCGACCTTCCGGCCTCTCCCTTGGCCTTGCCGGTATTGCGGTTCATTGGGTGGGAATTTGAGGCCTTAAGTGGGTTCGGGTCTTATCGGAGGTAGCTAAGCTCAGTCGGGGGGTCACGGGGATGGTGATCTTAGTGGTTCATGCGGGTGGGAACAATTTGGGGAAAGTGAAGTTGGGTGACCTTATTTCTGTTATTCGGCAGGATTTTACTCGTTTTGCTGATTTCTTTCCCAAATTGATACCTGTCTGGTCTGAGGTTGTCCCCAGGTCCCCTCGCTATCACGCTGCGCTCGAGCGCTCCCGGAAAGTTCTGAATGTTCAGGTTGCTAAACATGTGTGCTCCTTGGGTGGTGTAGCCGTTAGGCATGTTGAACTGTCTGGGGACAACAGGGATTTGCTCCTCCCGGATGGGGTTTACTTGAACCCCATCGGCCTGGACATTTTCTTATCTGACTTGCAGATGGGCGTTGAGAGGGCGTTGGTTTTGGCTGGTGGGGTTGGTCGGAGCCAGTTGTAGGGGGTGGTACACTGTCTCCTCCGTGGCGGAAGTGTCCCACATTCCGGAGGACGAAGGACAGTTTAGCAGTCCTGCTGTCTACCAGCGGCCTGCTTAGGAGGAAGACTTGTAGGTCTACACCGTTTATTTGGATTTGAGTTTATGTTAATATTCAGTTAATAAAGCTGTGGCCAACCCACTTAACCTTACTTCATTGTCCTGGTCGTTTTTGGGGGTTATTCTGGGGTGGAGGTGTTATTATTTTGAATAAGGTTCATTCCCAGCAGTCTTAGTAGTAGTATTTATTTATATAGCACCATTACTTCCATGGTGCTTTACATCTGAGGGTTTACATACGGTACACAAAGTATACAAAACAAATATAATACCAAGGGTGCATTCACATGGAGGAAAATGGCGCTGAATTTGGTGTGGAATCCACATCAGAAAGAGGAACCCATTGAAGTCCATGGGAGGCTTTTTTCCCATGTGGATTCTGAGGCGGATTGCGCTACAAATTCAGCGCCATTTTCCTCCGTGTGAATGCACCCTAACAGTGACTGACTAGGACAGTATAATAGAGGGCCCTGCCCGCAAGGGCTTACAATCTATGAAACTGTCAAACTCTGTTACTTACCCATTCTTGGATCTACGTGGCTCTCTCTACTGGCCCCTGGTGTTGTCACTTCAGCAATAAGATATTTGACCCCCCTCTGGTGGCTCCCGCAGCCAACCACTGGTCTCGATGGTTAAGTGTAGTATAGACAGTTACATCATTGCTGCAGAGATTCCAGCACTGGAGCGATGACATAACTAACTGCCTGCAGCAGCCATATGGGGGTGTCACTGACTTCATCACTGTAAAACAGGGAACAGAGGGCAGCAGAGAAGACTGGGGACCCATTGCTTAAACAGCAGAGGAGGAATAGGTAAAGTACGTAGGTAGTTTTGTCTTTTTTTTTACACCATTCATTACTCTCAGCATTTTTTTGCCCAGCAACAGCTGTCATTGAGATTAGTCTTAGTCCATCACAGTAGCATTGCCTCTAGTTAGCTGAAATATAGAAATGAATGAACACTACAGAAATGATTCATTTTCTTTAATAATTCCAAAGCTTGAATTGTTTCGGATGTCTGAGGACTGCGGTACAATCATTTGTTGGCTTTTTCACATGAGCACCTTCTGGAATGCTATAAGACGCTCGGATGAAATCATTTAGCACAATCCTTTAAAAAAATGATAGCATTTAATTACCTATCTGCAGAAGAAAATAATAAATGCCACTTCAGACAAATTATTCATCTACACTTATTAACTTTTCAGTCTTTTTAAATGTCACTTTTTAATAGAAGACCTTTTTTATTCCTGGGTGGTAATGGTATATATTATTTGTCAGAAGCTATTAGATGTATCCTTCTGTACTATTTCTAGTTAGACTGAAACACAACAATGAATGCATATTATATTCAAGGGATTATTTCTAGATAATTCTTAGGCATAGCTATCGGGAGGGAGGGGATTATGGGGGATGAGTTGTATAGCGTCTGGACGTCACTCAGTTCAGTGACGGTGTGACGGACAATGTGGCCAAATGCCTCCTCTCCATTTCTTTATCCATGAAACTCTAGATGGTATCTGCAGCATCAACTGTCGTAAAAAGCGGCAACAGGTTGTTATAACGCATGATTCCTGCTGTTGTCCTTCAAATCATGGTTCTAGAGTAGGTTTTAGTAGTCGCACCACTGGTTAATACTAGTAGGTCCAATCATAGTCCTGTTCCTTTGCAACACACAGTTAATAAAAGGGCTTTAGGTGGGGAGGTCTATGACCTGCAGCAATATCAATGTCTAGAATCGCCCATAAAATAGTGGAACAAAAGCTTTAAAAAAAAATAAAAAAAAATTAAAAGTTCTAAATCACTCCTTTCCCTAGAATAGACACAAAAGTAGAAAATTACTGTGAAACACATACACATTAGGTATCCCTGTGTCTGAAAGTGCCCGGTCTACTGAATATAGGGGATCTGCAGTGCTCCTGTTCCGTCAGAACGGGGTTAATAGGAGCACTGCAGATACCCTATATTCAGCCAGGCTGAATTCCAAGTGGGGGAAAAAAAAAACAGTCCTCAAGCTCAGGGAAGGGGCAGACAGACAACCAAGACACCCCCTCCCCTTCCCCAACACCCAGCAACTACTGCACCCAAAAACTCAGACCATTTTAATTTTTAAAATTTTCCAGTAGCTGCTGCATTTCCCCCCTAGGCTTATACTCGAGTCAATAAGTTTTCCCAGTTATTTTGTGGTAAAATTAGGGGCCTCGGCTTATATTCGGGTCGGCTTATACTCGAGTATATACGGTAGTACTGTATTATCCATGCTTCTGTAACACACTGAATTTCCCCTTGGTGGGACTATTAAAGGATTATCTCTTATCTTATCTTTAGAGATGAGTGAGTAGTATTCGATCGAATACCTCATAGTCATAGGAATGCGTGTATACATCGCCGCCATAGGAATGTGTGTAAGCGGCCGAACACCAAGGGGTTAAGCGTATTGAATATTCGATGCCCTTAACCCCTTGGTGTTCGGCAGCTTACACGCATTCCTATGGTGGCGAGGTATTCGATCGAATACTACTCGCTGATCTCTACTTATCTTATTGTCATAGCTAAAATGAAATTAGCTGAATTGCTTGCTTTACATTAGGCAGATCACCCAGCTGTCAACTAAATGGAACCATTTGTAATGGGGACTGTTAGGATGTACAACTGCTTTGAACAGTTAGTTGCGCAAGGAACAACTGAACTCCTGTATCAACCGTGCGTGTTAGTAGTGTAGGAGCACAGTATTAGTAAGTCAGTGCACTACAAAAGAATAGCCTGCTTTATTGGTTATGTGCTAGAATGTATTTGCACTATATTACATAATGTGTTATATATGCCCATCACTACAGATGGGCATATCGGGTATGTACTGAGCCGGACTAGACCCAATTATTCCAAATTATTAAATTTTTTTTAATGAAACTGAAACTCATCTCTTCAGATCACAGTGTTATATGTGGAGGTCCTTGGGAGGTTAAATAAAGTAAAAAACATTCATACTCACCTTTGCTTACCTCTTTTTTACTTTTTATACCTCCCCTGGGCCTCCATCTAGTATACTCTGGGGTCTGAAGAGACTGAAGAGAACTGGCAGAGCAGAACGGGACACCTCAACCTAGATGTCAGACAATTCAGGGAACTAGTGTACCTCAGCGAACACCTGGTGAGAGGAAGCTTGGCCCTGCTGTGATGGGCAGTATATCCTCCAGAACAGTGAAAGCATCGCTTGCACAAGTAATTTTAATATTTCACTGTATGTGTATTTCAGGTTAGGAAATATGATTTCCAACATCTGCAATAAACAGGAGAACTGCATTGCAAAGCCATGTGTTGTGTGCATGTTTTCTCAAGTTTTCTCAAAAGCTCCATGTGACCTGCATGTGGTAGTGTCTTGGTGCATGCTCTGGGAGGGGCAGATAGAGAAGTGGTGTGTCTGTCATAATAACAGGAGTTGTGCTGAACTAGGTGAATGCCATATTTTGCACTGTCCATTGCTCACCCATGCCAATTACTGTTAGGGTTGTGACGTCTACTGTGGCCCCTTTAAGTCTGCCGGTTTCACAGAGACGAATTCACCTTTAAGAAACTGTGCTTTAATTTATGTGCTGGTCTGAGTCTTTATATTCCCCTCCATTTCTCTCTTCCATGCTGGCTATTGGTTTCACCCTGGTTTTTGGCTCCTTTCCCTGTTGTTTCCTGTTCCTGTTTGTGTTTCTCTGGCTCTGACCATTGGGCTGTGTACCTGGACTTCTCTTTAGGTTGCGACTCTGCTGAACTTACTCTCTCTGGCATTTGACTCCGGCTACGTACCTCGAGTTCTCCTTCCATCACTTGCTCCTGTACTTCGCTGCTATCTCTGCTGCTGACCCTGCTCTGTTGTTTACTCTTTGGTGAGTTGCTTGCGATTCTGCTATCTGGCTTCTGCTCGCTGCTTCTTAATCAATTTGTGGAACATTCCTCTGTGTTGTCTACTCTGGTCTGGGATTCTGCCAAGTCCATCTCCCGTAGGAGCTTTGGTGAAAACATCCTGAGACTGGATTTGGCTCATACTCGGTGTGTAGCAGTTTGGTTACAGTTTCTCTGCTAGCTACGCCTCTGGGGCTTATAAATGTCTCTTCAATCGCCCATTAGAAGATATAAGCCTATGTTATGGTCAGCAGGGAGTGACCCAGGCCAATGCTCTCCCAGTGAGCAAGGAAACCACAAAGTCTACTTTAGATTTCTCATCTGGGAAGAGACTTGGACAAGCTTCAATGTATGTTTTACACTGGTGTATGAATCTCCGACATCCCTGCGGCTCACCCGCATACCGCTCCGGAGGCAGGAGAGGACATGGTGACGCTGCAGGGGTCGGCAGACTACCAACCAGCTGAGCCATAGCCTGAACTAAACCTTGAGATAGGTCAGAAAAGTTAATTGGGGCAGCAGGTGGAGATTGCTGCAAGTGTTGCTCCACCGCTCCCAGGCGTGTATTCAGGCTCTCAACAAGATTAACTAAATGCGTTTTTGAAGCGGGGCTCTGGCTCTATGATACTGTTATGGTCAGCAGGGTTTATTAAAAAAAATAAACAAAACCCTACGGAGCCCTCTGGGCCATTACTGCAACCAACCTGGTGTGAATACAGACTAACAGTTCCTGTCACTGCCAGCTAAATTAAATGACCAGGTGTGCTCTGTTGCAACTCACAGAGCTCTGTGCAGTCAGAGTAGCCGCACAAACCTGATTAACAGTGGCATTGCTATCTCAGGGGTCTTTTGCTAACTAGGGCAATGTTTACAGGCTGGAACCCAAACATACATACACACACATATCATTTCAGGTTTCAAATGTGATCATAGAGCCCGGGCGTCCAGACCAGCCCCCTTATATAGGCAAGGGGCGGTCACCAGCAGATAGCCCAGCTGCCCAATCCGAATGTCCATTGGTCGACACACATGTCCATCAAAGACTCGACCACACCCGGCTGTTGCAAAGCAGGTTAATCCCTGCAACCCTGGACTGTGCATAGGAACAGGCGGCGACACCCATGTCATGGCCGCAGTTACTGCACAATCCTAACACTACCCCCCCCCCTCCACGGCGCAACGACGCCATGCGTCTCCGGGTCGGAGACGAAAATGGCGAGGAGTGAGCCAGACACGATCCCTTGGGGACAACTCCATCCCTGACCTATGTCTGATTTGAGCTGTAGCTCTACTCCTGGCCTTGGCCTGACTCATGGCAGAGTGCACAGGCCGTGGAACTTTGCCATTTAATAAAAGATTTGGCAAGTCAGGGGTGTATACAAGTCTAGTCCCTTTATTCTGCCCAGAAACTGCGCCAACATTCAGCTTAGTGTTAGGTTTTTCCCTAGCTTTCCCTTGTGGGCAAAAACCCTGGCTGACACCTGATGGCAGGGGACCAAAAGACTTTTTTGCAGATTTACGCCTCCTTCTTCTGCCTTGAGGCGGCGTTGCCCTTGGCAACAGGTCAGTGGAGTAATTTTGAGACCTAGGTACTGGCAGAGTCTTAGTAGCATTTATAGTAAAGATCTCTGCAGGGTGAGAGGGTAAGACCTCCTGCTTTGAAGGCCTCACTGGAGGGACAGCTGCTGGTATAGCCTCCATACACCTTCCCTTCCACTCAGGACTCCACTTATTAATCTCCCATTGCCTCCAGTCTATGACTGGTGAGTGCCGGCGTAACCAAGGGAGACCTAGCAATACTGCATCAGTTAGGCCCTCCAAGATGTGAAAAGAGAGCTTCTCTGTATGCAGTGTTTTACTCCGCAGAAGCAACGGTGGCGTCTCAAATCGGATCTGCGGCCGAATCTGAGACCCATCAACCACCGTAATGTTAATGGGGGTTTTAAGAGCTCTCATGGGAATACCATTTTGCTGGGTGAATTTGGCTGACATGAAATTCCCCATGGCCCCAGAGTCTATCATTGCTCTAGTATTAACCCAACCGTTACCCAGTTTAAAGGCTACTGGAAAACGGACACGATTATGGGACTTTTGTGTACCAAGTAACCCACCCCCGATGGACACTTGGCTAGCTTTCTTTTCCAGTGGGGTCGAGCATTGAGGAGCAATATGCCCTGGCCTGTTGCAACGGTAACAAATTACCCCCTTAATTTTCCTACTCCTGCTGCCACCAGGAGTGGAAGCACGGGAGGTGTCCATAGGTTCAGTGGACTCCACAATAGGTGAGGCAGTGGTAGATTTTATGACCCCCCTCAGAGACATGAAGTTATGCTCGAGCCCCTGCTCCACTCTCCTATCAGACAACTGTGTATCCACACGAGTAGCTGAATTTATTAGGGTAGAGAGGGAGGTAGAAGGTTTACGGCCTGCTAGTTCGTCCTTAATATTTGAGGACAAACCTTCCCAAAATATTGCCACCAGTAACTTATCTGGCCAATCCAGCTCGGATGCCAAGGTTCGAAACTCAATAGCAAAGTCCGCTACTGAGCTCTGGCCTTGCTTTAAACATAAGAGCTGCGAGGCAAAGGTGGACTGGGGCACTGGGCCATGAAACACCAGGCGTAGTGCTTCACACAGCGCGGCTAGTGTAGCCAAGTCCGCTGCATCCTGTTCTTTTAACAGAGTGACCCAGGCCAATGCTCTCCCAGTGAGCAAGGAAACCACAAAGGCTACTTTAGATTTCTCATCTGGGAAGAGACTTGGACAAGCTTCAATGTATGTTTTACACTGGTGTATGAATCCCCGACATCCCTGCGGCTCACCCGCATACCGCTCCGGAGGCAGGAGAGGACACTGTGACGCTGCAGGGGTCGGCAGACTACCAACCAGCTGAGCCATAGCCTGAACTAAACCTTGAGATAGGTCAGAAAAATTAATTGGGGCAGCAGGTGGAGATTGCTGCAAGTGTTGCTCCACCGCTCCCAGGCGTGTATTCAGGCTCTCAACAAGATTAACTAAATGCGTTTTTGAAGCCATTTTGCAGCGGGGCTCTGGCTCTATGATACTGTTATGGTCAGCAGGGTTTATTAAAAAAATAAACAAAACCCTACGGAGCCCTCTGTGCCATTACTTCAACCAACCTGGTGTGAATACAGACTAACAGTTCCTGTCACTGCCAGCTAAATTAAATGACCAGGTGTGCTCTGTTGCAACTCACAGAGCTCTGTGCAGTCAGAGCAGCCGCACAAATAAACAAGCTGGCTAGCCTGAACTCCAGGACTAGCCAGAGACCAAGTAACCCTGTGTGTGGTAGTTCCACCCAACCACCCAGGCAACTATTGCCAAGCCCACTCCCAGTCACCCTGTCTGAGAAGGAATGCTAGCTGACCCTACTGAGTTACACCACACACATACAAGGCAGCATGCTGCCTGACTAACAGTGGCATTGCTATCTCAGGGGTCTTTTGCTAACTAGGGCAATGTTTACAGGCTGGAACCCAAACATACATACACACACATATCCTTATATAGGCAAGGGGCGGTCACCAGCAGATAGCCCAGCTGTCCAATCCGAATGTCCATTGGTCGACACACATGTCCATCAAAGACTCGACCACACCCGGCTGTTGCAAGGCAGGTTAACCCCTGCAACCCTGGACTGTGCATAGGAACAGGCGGCGACACCCATGTCATGGCCGCAGTTACTGCACAATCCTAACAGCCTAACCCTGAATGGTGTTGCCAAGGGCCAGCAATAAAAGCTATTTGCCTACACAGTATTAAAGGTAGGCAGCTTGATATGTTCCGGAAGCATTGCTGGTACCAAAACTACTGATCAAGCTGCTAAACACCTGACATGCTCAGAAAGCAGTGCTATTGGCAACGCTGCTAGATAAATAACTAAACACTAATGCGTTTCTTCTATCGGCGATTAATTCCAATACTACATCAACGATGTCTGAGGATAACGACATTAGGGCTATGCACTATGAAAAGTATTCGAGCAACACACATATGTAGAACCCCTCTGATTCCCCTCTCGGCACTAGTATATGGCTGCCATATACTCCTCCTCTACATCAAAAAACAATAGTAGTTTTCATCCAACTCATCAAAAAGTGAAAGAAGTTATGAGGAATATCTCTCTCAGCAGATGCCAGTTGACTACTGGAGAATGGAATCTGTGTCTGTGAAGATAAAGAAAAAGACATGGTTGACAGTACAGAAAGACATCACGGTAAATTATATGTTAAAGAGGAACACACAGAACTCTCGCTCAACATTTATGGTTCACTGCATTGAAAAACATCTTCATTCTCATTGGGTACAACAATACAAAAACATTGTAGGTTCTGGAGGGAATGTCGAAACGAGAAGTAGTAGTGTTGCCGAGCCTCTTACCATCCACATTTCTTATTGCTAGTACCAGCCTATACCCGGCCAAGTTTTTTTCCAGTCATATTTTTTTTTACTGCACATACTCCTTAGTCTAATTATAGTGATTGGTAACAGTTCTGGTGCTATGTGTGTCTTTTTTGAAATTGAATTTCAGAAACAGTTAGCTTTAGGGAGCATTCACATGGAGTATAGGCTCTGCTCATTCTGAATGTAAAACTTGTATCACATTGAAAGCAATAGGGAAAAAAGCCTCCCATTGATTTCAATGGGTAGCGCTCGTATGCCGGCACCCATTCAAGTCAATGGGATCTGTTTTTACATGCGCATTCTGAACGAGTTTTACTCCGTGTGAAGGCTCCCTTAAATAAAAAATTTTTCAGATTAGAGCAGGTCTGACTGTATATGGCCATCCCCTTGTGTGCACGGGGCTGAGAGCTTCCTTTACTCTGCAATACAGAGCGTACATGTAGTTAAGCAGTGATCAGCAGATCACTGCTTCAATTCTCCATGGGGACAGAAAAGAAAGTTATAAAAAAGTAAAAATAAAATTTTTTAAATAAGTTTAAAATAAATTAGAAATAAATAAAGCCCCAAAAATCCCTTTTCCCATATAAAATGTTTTATTATGTAAAATAAAGAAAAATAGAAAAAAAAAAACATTACATATTTGGTATCACCGCATCCGTAATAATCTGAATAATAAAATTAAAACATTATTTAAGCCGAACGGTGAACATCATTAAAAAAAACCCGTAGAAAACCGCACAAAATAATGATTATTCACCACCTTTGCCTTACAAAATGTTCAATAAAAAGTATTCAAATGGTCAGATGAAAACCAAAATGGTACCAATAAAAAGCAGAAGTCATCCCGCAAAAAATAAGCCCTCAATCACCTCTGTCTACCGAAAAATAAAAATGTTATGCCTTTCAGAAGATGGCGATGCAAAAATAATTGATTTTTTCACCTGAATTGAATTTTATTCTGCACAAATAGCGAAGCATTAAAAAATCATATAAATGAGGTATCGCTGTAACCGTACCGACCCGCAGAATAAAGGTAACATGTTACTTATGCTGTACTCTGCACGGGAAAAAAAATATATATATATGTTATTCAAGCCTACATGCTTAAAACATTGAAAAGCTAGTGAATTATCTTGGCCCCTTACACAATGTGACAGATGATAGACTACAGTCCACCTTTAACAGAGACACTGTAGGAGATTTACTGTGCTTTCTATGCAATTACCTTGTCTTAATGATGTCTAGTTACAGTGTAAGGGAATTTAAGATGTTCTAATGATTATACAGAAAGCCAAGTAAACATGTAGCTTCCTCAGCTTCAGGGATCAATCTGTCTTCCTTACCATGATTTACTCACATTGTAACTGACAAAGCTGCCTGTTCCATACAATCCATTTTGTGCCCAGAATAAGATTGTTTGCAATTTGCATTTAAGGACCAAGTGCTATTACTTCTTGCTGTCAAGCAGCATCTGTTTAAAGAAATATCTGATATGGCTGTGTCAGAACACAAGTCATTCTAGCATCTTTATCAGCAAGTTTCAAGCATTTGGAGACATACTGTCTTATGCTGGCCATAAGGCCATTCAATTTACTTCTATGCTCCAGGTTGCGATGGTTGTCAGTGACAGATAAGGGAATCATGCCGCAATATCTTATCAGTAGTATATAGTCAAATCTTTACATATAGCCAGAAAGTCCAGTCTCATGTGTAACATAACATGCTGTGTCAACATTTAATCCATGAAAATAACCAATTTAACAATAACCCTTTCTTCTTATATAAGTACACTAAATGACAGAGAACTACAATACAGATCCACATAAAGGAAGACCTTTATGAGCCAGATACCAGTTAACCCATATTAGAAGAAACAGTCTACCTAATAGGGAAAATTTCTAGTCTAGAAATGCAGTACCCTTAGCAGGCGTTCACACTACTGCCGCTGTCCACTCAGGGGTTTCCGTCCTAAATACCCGGAAAACTGGTCAGGGGACGGCTTGCTGGCGGTCAGCTTTAAAACCCATTTATATGAATGGGTTTTAAAGGTAACCACCCGTGTCCATATGCAGCCTCTCCGCGGTGAAACCATTTTTTTTGCACGGACACAAAGTCCTGCATGTACGACTTTGTGTCCGTGCAAAAAAAAAGTTTCCAGGTGGAGAGGTTGCATACGGACACTGGTGGTTACCTTTAAAAAAATTCAAATGAATGGTTTTTAAAGCTGACTGCCGGCAAGCCATCCCTTGTCCAGTTTCCCCGGGGTTTAAAATGGAAACCCCTGGGCGGACAGGGGCATTAGTGTGAACACCCCCTTATATGGTAATATCAAAGTTGCCAAGACAAATATCCAGGCCCCCCTTGAACATGTTCAATGACTCAACCATCACAAAGTCTTCCAGTAGAGCTTTCCATAGTTTCATTGCTCTTACAGTAAAGAATCCCTGTCTAAATAAAGGAATACATATGTGTCATTGTCACAGGACTAGATGTAAAAAAAAAAAATCATTAGAAAGGTCTTTGTTCCATCCATTCATATACTGTATTTGTACTTGGTAGTTGCTGTAGTTTTCCAATTTTCCATTAGGCTACACCTTTTTTTAAGCAAAAAAAAATTGTTTTTTTTAAACCACACTTCATAGCTTGAATACATTTTTATGTACTGTAGAGCAAACTATACTTTTCCTGTCCCTCATTTTATTCAATAAACTGTAGTTGTGTAGAAAGATATCGAATAGTCTTCTAGAATTGGCACATAGCACAAAATATATAAAAGTTCCTGTGTCTACATGTTAATTATTTTTCTGAAATTACTTTTTTATTCATTCCTGTAGAGCATGTGTTAACATTAAACCATAGGCTAGGATTTCATACACATTCAAGTCTATGCCGGGACATGCAAGTGCATACTTCAACATAAAAGGAGCTTTGAGAGGAATGAACTGAGTCTTTTTGATTCAAGAAAAATACGTTGCTGCTTTGGACTTTTTATGCTATTATTATGTCTATAAGAGTTGCTGTTTTTTTTCTCAGCATATAATAATGTACAGGTAGATTCTAATTTTTCAGTTTGATTTTTCGAGGTTTGAACGCTGCAGATTATTATTAACATTTTCAAAAACATTTTGTGAAAATGTTTTGCTAAGGTCATGTGCCAAGCGGTAGTCCATTCATAATGCAAATGTCCTGGTGTGTTGTACTGTTTATTGCTATTGCTTGAGTGGAATTTTTTTCCTGTTATTCTTCTTGTGAAAGTAAAAGGGAAAGTCAACAAAATTCTATGCAGTCTACCCAGTCAGATCAATGTGAAGACGAGCACGATTAATGTAAAAAGTTGTTTCTTGTTTGGAAAATTTACAGCGTACATGGGAATAAATCAATGAGAAAAAGGTTTACCGTAATAAGAAAATTAGGCTTGTGATGGAGACATAGCATAGGTTTTTATCATTGGAGGTCCAGGTGATTGGACTCCTACTGGTTAATCTACAGAACATTGTGCCCATTTCGTTTTTAGATTACGCCATAACCAGAACATTTCAGTTTTGATCGTTTCTAGTCTACACTTCATGTATTAAATGTAGTTGGTTTTTTTTTTTGGGGGGGAGGGGGGTTGTAGATTGTGAGCCCCATATAGGGATCACAATGTACATTTATTTTCCTATCAGTATGTCTTTGTAGAATAGGAGGAAATCCCTGCAAACACAGGGGAGAACGTACAAGCTCCTTGCAGGTGTTGGTCCTGGCGGGATTCGAATCCAGGACTCCAGCGCTGCAAGGTTACAGTGTTAACCACTGAGCCATCGTGTTGCCCCCGTATTAAATGTGGATTCTAAGCAGTTCTTGGCTCAGACTCATGTGTATTATACATCAGTTCTATCCTCAGACCTCCATGTAGTACACATCAGTTCCAGAGTCAGACCTTCATACATTACCGGTTGTTTCTAGGTTCAGTCCTTCATGTATTATATGTCAGTTCTAGGCTCAGTCCTCCATGCATAACAGGTCGGTTCTGTTATGCATGGAGGACTGAACCTAGAACCAACCTGTAATACAGGCCTCCGTGTATTACAGGTCAGTCCTAGGCTCTGACCCATGTGTATTACACATCAGTTCTAGCTTTAAACCCACATATATCAAAGATCGGTTCTAGGCTCAGTCCTGCATGCATTACAAGTCAGTTCTAGACTCAGTTCTCTATACATTACAGGTCGGCTTGAGGCTCAGAGCACCTTGTATTAAAGGTCGGTTCTATGGTCAGAGCACCTTATCTTACAGGTCGGTTCTAGGCTCAGTCTTCTATGCATTACAGGTTGCTTCTAGAATCATTCCTCTATGCATTACAGGTTGCTTCTAGAATCATTCCTCTATGCATTACAGGTTGGCTCTAAGCTCAGAGCATCTTGTATTGCAGGTCGGTTCTAGGATCAGAGCACCATATATTACAGTCCTCCATTCATAACAGGTTGGTTCTAGGTTCAGTTTGTCATGTAGTACATGTCAGTTCTAGGCTCAGTCCTCCATGCATAACAGGTCGGTTCTAGGCTCAGTCCTCCATGTATTATAGGATGGTTCTAGACTCAGTCCTCCATGTATTAGAAGTCAGTTCTAGGTTCAGTCCTCCATGTATTACAGGTCTGTTCCAGGCTCATTCCTTCATGCATCACAGGTTGGTCCTAGGCTGTATTAGGACGTTCTCCCGGTATTATAGGTCGGTTCTAGAATCAGGCCTCCGGATATTACAGGTTGGTTCTAGGCATTTGGTTTTTGTCTACATTTTCAGTTTTTCCTTTTTATGTATTTTCTATACAAATGCTTTGCTCACTCTCCAAGAGGTCAAATAATGGTTTTGTGAGTTCACAAAGCAAACCTGTGCCAGACAAAGACAGTAGAACAGGAACAGTATATGAGTCTCTTGGTATTCCATATTTTATTACATATCATTACCCTTATGTCTCTCTAACAATGCATTAGTAATTATTGGCCATGGAATTCAATAGCTTAGGGATTTAAATGTAAAATAATGGGCTCTGTAACACTGCTTAAAACTAAGGCCCCACATAGCAGACCACAGCAAAAAAAAAGTGTTGCGGGAAGATCCTTTCATATCTCCACCATTAATGCAACTAGCTTGTGATGATACATGCAGCAGCAACACCTTATATAGTGTATATGACATTAGCACTGTAAGGTGTCCACCTACCACTATGTATTGGCTGAGTTACATACACATGTCTAGTCTGTATTTCCTGCTCAAATATTTGGTGGGGGCCATTTTAGTTTGTCCAAGATGAATCACCGTTTATTTAGTTTTGTTGAAAACCTAACAATTTTGGATATTCATGTCAAACCTAGCTTGTGACAAAGTCATTCGCCCATCTCTAATATTTACCTATATATGTATCCAAACTGGGGGCAACTAGAGGGGGACATTAAACTGGGGTAGTTGGAGAGAGACATTAAACTGGGGGCAACTAGAGGGGGACATTAATGTCCCCCCAATTTAATGTTCTACTCCAGCTATCCCCGGGGTTTAATGTACCCCTTCAGTTTCCTCTTAGTTTAATATCCCCTCCATTTGCCCCCAGTTTAATGCCCCCTCATCTGCTCCCAGTTTAATGTCCTTCATCTGCCCCCAGTTTAATGTCCCTCCATCTGTCTCACTACTGACCTGACTAGAATGGAGGTACTGCAGGTAGGTTCTTGATCTTAGTTACTATATGTGGTTTCAAGGTCTCGGTGTATTCTGACGTTACTATAGGTAGGTCCACCTTACAGCAGTTGCATTATAGCTCTCTCACTATTGACCTGCCTAGAATGGAGTTGCTGTAGGTAGGTTTATGATCTTGGTGCTTTCTGAGAAAGTAAACATAGGGTCTATGTCTAACAGCACATAGGCACATAGCACATACACTGCACATAGGCAGTAGTCCAGTGAGGTCCAAATCACAACAGCATACAGGCGGCAGCCCCCCATGGACCGGTCTTCTTCCAGCACACAGGTGGCAGTGCCCCAGGTACTAGAGGCCCCCTCCCATCCCCACAGCACACTGGGGCAGCCGCCTCCTCCCAACACATAAGTGACAAGACCCCATGGGCCCGACCTGTCCAATACACTGGAAGCCCCCCAGGGATCATCAACCCCCACACACACACACAGGCAGCACCACAGAAGCCCCCCACTTACATGAGGATAGTACCCCAGGGACCCGCACACCACACAGCAGCATCCCTTGGACCCTCCACCATATGCACACAGGTGGAAGTACCCAAGGGACCACCAGCAGCACCTCATCACTCACGAATAGCATCCCAGTGACCCCCAAACATGGAGACAGGTGGAAGAACCCTGGGACCACCTCCAAAACCCCCTCTTACACAAGCAATACTCCAGGAACCCCCACACAAAATTAATTACCCCAGGGATTCCACACAGACACATTCAGCAGCCCCCCAGAAACCCAAATCCCACAAAACTCTGCTGCCATTATATGCCAGAAGCTCCCCAATAACCCCTTCCCCCTATTTAAATGCCAGACTCACACCAAGGACAAATGCCCCCATATTTAAATGCCAATGGCACCCCAGGGACCTGTGTCTGCAACCCACTTAGTTGCCATAAGTGCACCTGGGATCCTTCCCGCTATCCATGCCAACAGCATCCCCCTTAGATGCTAGAAGCACCCCTCTCCCCCACTTGATGCCAGAAGCACCATGAGGACCCCTTTAGATGCCAGAAGCACCCTGAAGTCACATATCCCCATATTAAGATGCTATTGGCACCCCTGTCCCCTTAAATGCCAGCAGCACAACAAAGACCCCTCTCCCCCCACTTAGATGCTAGCAGCACCACAAGGACCCCTACCTCCTCCCACACCCTTTAGATGCCATAAGCACTTCAAGGATCCATGCCCCCTATCCATGCCAGCAGTACCCCCCTTAGATGCCAACAGCACCCTAAGGACCCCTGCCTACTTTAGGCCAGAAGCACCTAAAGGGCTGCTGCCTCCCCCTTTAGATACCAGAAGGACACCCACTTAGATGCCAGCATCACCTCAAGGACCACTGCCTCCAACATTTAGATGCCAGCAACACCTCAAGGACCCCTACCCCCTATCCATGCCAGCAACACCCCCTTTAGATGCGAACAACCCAAGGACCCCTGCTCCAATTCACATGCCAGAAGCACCTACAGGACCACTGCCCACCCCTTTTAGATGTCAGAATGACACCCCCTCCCTTAGATTACAGAAGCACCCCAAGGACCTCTGGACCTCACTCTTTATGCCAGCAGCACCTCAAGGATCCCTGTCCCCTCTTAGGTGCAAGAAGCATCCAAAGGACCCCTGCCCTCCTTTAGATGTCAGCAGAACCCAAAGAACTCTTAGATGCCAGTAGCATCCTATGGACCACTTCCCCTTAGATGCCAGCAGCAACCCAAGGACCCCTGCCCCTCCTCTTAGATGCCAGCAGCACTCTAAAGACCCCTACCTCCCTTAGAAATCAGCAGCACTCCAAATACCCCTGCTCCCCCTTTAGATGCCAGAAGCACCCCAAGGAACCCTGTATCTCTTTATGCCAATGGCACCCCAGGGACTCCTATCCCACCCTAAACATAAATCCAATCCCCCAGACCCTTCAGGATACAGTCACATGTAAAACATCACTCTTTCTTCAACTCCTCAACATACAGTACCATGTAAATACATCACTTCCACCCCTCAGCCTCCTCCAACATGCAGTCCCATGTAAAACAATCTTATCACTCCCCTTCCATCATCCAGTACCACAAAACACCTCACTGCTTTCGGTTTTTCATCTTCACGTGCTCCCCTCCTTCTTCCTCTATAGAGCACAGAGCTGTGATACAAGAGACCCCGCCCTCTTCAGAGAGTCCCCACCCCTTCCTGTGACATCATGCCTACCAGGAGCAGCTCCATTCTAGTCACGACCCTTCCTTTATAGATCACAGAGCTGTGATATAAGAGACCCCACCCTCCTTGAAGAGGCTCTGCCCTTTCCTGTGACATCATACCTACCAAGAGCAGCTCCATTCTAGTCATGACTGAGCACGCAGGGACACAGTGATGAGGCAGGGGCTGTCCACTCCTGCTTCACCACTGTATTCAACTCATCTGTGTTCTCTCCAGATGCAGATGAGTTGAATCCAGGACATACCTCCCACTGACGAGGACCGCAGGACACGACCCCGAATACAGGACTGTCGCACAGAATCTTGGATGGTTGGGAGATATGCTTACCTTTCCCTTGACCTCCAGCTCCATTCATCTGCAGTCAATCACAAACCTCAGCGTTCACCTCTTCACAAATGATATGTCACATAAGTAAGTCATGTGCCATTTGTGAAGGAGTCACCTCCGAGCCCTGAGATTGGCTGCAGCATTCCTCTAGCACAATGGGACATCACTGGTGATGATAGTTGGGGAATAGAGGCAAACAGAAACTTGTGTATTATATTTAATGGCCCCTCAGCAGCAGTATTAAATAACAAAAAGTCAATTGGACACCCCTTTTAATCTCAGGTATTTAAATTACATAAAAATGAAGGAACACATGGGAATTCATACCAGAAGGTGATGGAAGGATGCTTACTAGTTACTTGCAGGGTGCCACAATATTAAAGCTGTTTTCACTGCAACACTCTTGTGTGCAAAAACCCTGCAGATGGCCGTGCTGTGTGCTATTATTGAGATTACCAGCGGTTCTCTAGAGATCATCCTCTATTATCTAAACATGCACTAACATGCAATGCTGGATCTGAAACACAGATTTCTTTCTATAATTGACTTCTTGTGTAATTAATGCACAGAATTCAGCGGCATAGATTTACTATTATTTAGACAGTGCAAATTTAGACAAGCAGTCTGAAAATATGCCAGATTTATCACAGCATGTTGGAAAATTCTAGCCCAATGTAGATGCGCCAAGATACGCCACATTGAACCAAAGATGCGCTACGTTTACTCCAGTACCTAGTCGTATGCGCAATAGTAAGTCAGTGCCAGTGTGTCTACCATTTGTCATCTTGTAACTTGTACTTTATTATACTAAGGGTCAATTGTAGCCTTTCTGCCGCCTGAAGTGAGGAATAAAATATCATCCCCTCGAACCGTGCACTGACTGGACAATACTGTCATGTACCAGCAGACATTGGCATTATAATAATATCATTCATAAATATGGACATACTATTCCTCCATTACAGTGAAATATTCACTATATGGACAAAAGTATTGCAGTACCTACACATTACACCTACAGAAATGTTTATGAAATTCCATTCTAAACCTATGGGCATTAAAGGGATTTTCTGAAAATTGGCCAAAAAATAAAAATGAAAACATATGTCAATGAACCTGCTCATCATGAGCAGCGGCAGGACATAGCTAGTGGCTGAAGGGATTAGTGGAGGTGGCCGTGGGCAGGAGTGGGGATCAGTAGCTAAGGCCACAACACTTAGAGTATTTGTTTGTTCACCCAGCAGTTTCATTCACAATGAACACATTCAGAACTAAACTGCTATTGTTATATTCCTGGTGTCTCTTCAGACACCAATGTACAATGATCGAAGGCCCAGGGGAGGGGAATGGACATAAAAAATACAGTGTCACTCACCATTCCTGGGCAAGGCTGTTTGGGCCTCTTCAAGATGTTACAGACCACTGAGGCACAATTACAGGATATTGGTCATACTGATGAATAATGATGCCATCATAACCCACGTGACATTGAAGAGGCCCAAAGACCCGCACCAGAGCCCAGGAGAGGTGAGTAATGCTGTTTGTTATGTTTGATCACCTGGAATATTATACTGTATGGAGGTCACTAATGGGTCATTATACTGTATAGAGGCAAGTATGAGACATTATATTGTGAAGGGGCCGCTGAGGGACATTGGCCTGTATGGAGGCAACTATGTGACATTACACTGTATAGAAAATGCAATCAGGACCAGTCATCCAAATGTAAATACACAGGAAAGATTAAATAAAATCAATGGATCCGCGCTTACCCTTCCAACGATTTTTATTCAGCATATAATAGACAACACACAACGCGTTTCAGGACGCAGCCCGTCCCTTTCTCAAGTGTCCGTTTTTGTCCTTTTAAAACATTAGCAGAATATGCTCCTTTTATAGCAATATCGAAATACCGGAAGTGATTTGTCTCTGTTTCACTTCCGGTAAACAAACTGTACTAACATTTACCACAAATTCAACTTATCACACATAGATGGCTTAGTAATGCATAATACCTTCATTGGTGGCATTATATGCTGAATAAAAATCGTTGGAAGGGTAAGCGCGGATCCATTGATTTTATTTCGTCTTTCCTGTGTATTTACATTTGGATGACTGGTCCTGATTGCATTTTGTTTACTATGGAGATCCTTGCTGCTGAACAACCCTCTTGAGTGATATTGTTGTTTTACACTTGAAATACATATCACAAGGTGATTATTTATTGCCCTAATCAGTGATTAAGATTTCAACTATTTAGGGATAATGCGCTAGGTATTGCGCGGTGCTCTTTGTGTTTTTTTCTAATTACACTGTATAGAGGCCACTGTGAAACATTATACTTGATGAAGGGGACAATGTGGGACATTATACTGTGTGGAGGGGTAATTATTTGAAATGATACTTTATGATACTTTATGGTCACTATGGGACATTATACTGATACTATATATATGGTCACTATGGGACATTATACTGTATAGTGGCCACTGTAGGACGTTATACTGTGTGGAGGGGCCACTGTAAGACATTATACATGGTGAAGGGGTAACTGTGGGATATCATACTGTGTGTAAAAGGTGCATAATACCATATGGGGGCCAGTTAAGGGAGTGTTTTACATTTTGGGGGTTAGTAAAGGAAGCGTTTTGCCATGTGGGGGCAAGTAAAGAGGGAATTTTACTATGTGGGAACCAGGAAAGGAAGCGCTATGCCGTATCAAAAGTTTGCTATGGGTCCCAGGCTAGTTATGCCACTTTTGCTAAGTGGATAACCTTTCCCTAGAAAAATGCAAACTATGTTTTTCTGTATGGGAGATGACCACCTAGCAAACGGTTATGGGTAAAGTAGCACAGACCTAGCAGTAGTCTCACGAATTGGAGAAGACACTGTGCTCAGTAACTCTAGTAGTGACTAATATATGTATATTAATATGTGATTCAAGGACTAGTGAATGAATAAGTTCTATCTCACTCCATTGTCTTCGCCTACATCTCAACTGCACATACTTTCTATGATGTTTCGTTTTTTTTTCGATGGTACAAATAGTTAGCATGTATGTGTTATGTATAAATACACAGTCTCTGAAAATTAATTTGTAGGATGAAAGAATTTGACACTTTCACCTTTACCACTTTCAAACAGTTGATAACTATCCAGGAAAGCAAAATACATATATCAGGGTATGTCTGCACATAGTTTTTTATAGCCTGAAAAAATCTACTTCAGGAAACTTTTTTTGACACCTTTCTTTATGTGATGCGTTTTTTGGCATGACTATTGATGTGTTTTGATATGGTTTTATGATGTGTTTTTTTTACTCCAGCACACTCTGACACAGTTTTTGTAAAAAAATACATCAAAAACTGCATCAAAGATCACGTTGAAAAATCTGAATCACATTTTTTTGACTCCCATTAATTTAAAGGGGTTTTTCAAGGTGAAATCGGCCTGATGATAGGTCATGTTGTTTTTTTTTCCCCTGTAGCTGAAAAAACACACCTTCAAAATTTCCACCACCAGAAATCCCCCTAGCTCCCCTACCAGAACAATTACCAGTAGTAGTAGTACCGCATAATTTGCCAGCACTAGTGCCACCGCCACCAACAGTCATCATGTATTCCTCCTCTGCTTGCAGACAATGCCAAGTGTTCTCATTCAATTCATCAAAAAGAAGACGAAGACTGCAATGACTTGGGGAAATCAGTAGATGCCATATCACTACTAGGGATTTGTGTCAGTGGAGAATGGGAAGGATATACAGTTGACACTCCAGAAAGACCATGTGGTAAATTACATGTCATGTAGGAGGAAGAAGAACACACAGAGGCCTGAATCAAGATCACATCACTCCTGAATGCCAGATCTAGGATGGATCTTCCTATGACTGAGATGAGCCAGCTAAATATTCCAAAACTTCATCTTCATTCACAGAAATTACTGGCGCTGCCATGAAAACCAGAAGCAGTGTTGTGCTTACCACCCATATCCTTACTGTTAATACTTGCATAAGTGTTTCCTCCTACCTCCCCCGCCCTTTTGTCTTTTGCTTGCCCTGTTTTTTCCATTAAGTTTTTTTTTTCTTGCAGATTGTGAGCCCCATACCAGCCTGTCAAGTCTATTTCTGTCCCTGGTTGATATACTGCTCCCCCAGGAGGCCACACCGAAAAAGATGGCTGAAGCAACCACAGAGTTGAAAAAGGCACTAAGAAATGTCCCCTGGACTTCAAAGGCCCTCAGCCTCCTGAGCAGGTAGAGTCTGCTGTGGCCCTTTCTGTGCAGCGCCTCCATGGAATCAGCCCAGTCTAATTTATTATTGAGCAGCACACCCAGATACTTATAGGTCCTGACTATCTCAATGCATGTTCCTTGGATCTCCACCGGGGTTGGAGAACTTCTCCGTTTACTAAACTCCACCACCATCTCCTTGGTCTTCCCAGCATTAATCCTGAGGTGGTTCTGCTGGCACCATTCAACAAAATCACGATTTAAGTCTATGTATTCCCTATCATCGCCATCAGTGATGAGGCCTACTATTGCAGAGTCATCAGAGTACTTCTGTAAGTAACAGCTGGATGAGTTATGCGTAAAATCAGCAGTGCACAGTGTGAAGAGAAATGGGGCAAGAACTGTACCTTGTGGTGCCCCCGTACTACAGATCACAGTGTTGGACACACAGTCCCAGGCTCTCACATACTGAGGGCGGTTTGTGAGGTAGTCTAGTGTCCAGTTGGACAGGTGATGGTCCACACCACCAAGGTTCAGCTTCTCTCTCAATAACCCTGGCTGAATGTTGAACGCACTGGAGAAATCAAAGAACATTATCCTCACAGTGTTCCCGGGTTTCTCCAGGTGAGAGAGAGCTCTGTGAAGAAAGTGGATGATGGCGTCATCTACCCTAATGCCTGGCCAATAGGCAAACTGGAGGGGGTCCAGAGCGGGGCACACTAGAGGTCGTAGGTGTGTTAGGACCAGTCTCTCTAGGACTTTCATCAGGTGTAATGTCAGTGCTACAGGTCGGTAGTCATTGTAGACCATTGGGTTGGGTTTCTTTGGGATTGGTACCACACAAGATGTTTTCCACAGTTGAGGTAACACTCCCAGCTTTAGACTCATATTGTACATGTGCGTAATAATGCCACACAGCTGGTCACTGCACATTTTAAGAACCCTTGCGCTTAAACCATCGGGTCCTCTGGCTTTGTCTGCTTTAATCCTCTTGATTTCCCTACACACTTGAGATTCCTTGAGGATCAGATAGTCAAATTGCAGGTCGGTGGGGGTTGGGTCTTGGTGTGTGAGGGGAGTGGGGTTGGCTGACATGCTGGTGAAGGGAGAGTTGGTTTGGAGTCAAATCTATTGAAGAATATATCAAGCTTGTTAAGCCACTTCCTGTCACCTTCTATCTGAGGACCAGCCTTTTGTTTATGTCCAGATATTGCCTTCAGACTGTCCCACACTTTCGAGATTCTACCTTCTCCCATCTGTAGTTCCATCTTCTGCCTGTAGATGGCTTTCCCTTTTCTGATCAGTTGTCTCAGCACCTCCCCCAGGCCATTTTTGTCCCCAGACCTAAAGATTCTCTTTTTCTCCTTGAGAAGGGCTTTAATCTCAGAGTTGATCCATGGTTTGTTATTGGAGAAACACCTCACCTTTCTAGTTGGTACCGTGCTGTCCACACAGAAATTAATATAGTCCGTTATGCAGTATGTGAGTCCCTCAATGTCACCTGGAAATGAGTCTTGAAACACTTCCCATAATGTTATATTAAAACAATCTCTCAGAGAGGGGGCCACACGGTGGCTCAGTGGTTAGCACTGCAGCCCTGCAGAGCTGGAGCCCTGGTGTTCAAATCCCGCCAAGGGCATTAAACCATCTGCAAGGAGTTTGTATGTTCTCCCCGTGTTTGCATGGATTTCCATCCCATATTCCAAAAAAGACATACTGATAGGGAAAAATGTACATTGTGAGCTCTATGTGGGGCTCACAATCTACATTTAAAAAAAAAAAAAAAAAAAAACAATCTCTCAGAGCCTCGACACTTTCTTCTAACCAAATTTTCACTGTACGGGTAACCGCAGTTTCTCGGCGCACCAGTGGAGTGTAAGTGGGTCGCAGATGTACCAGGTTGTGATCCGATCTGCCTAGGGGTGGTACGGCAGATGAGTTATATGCATCCCTTACATTGACAAAGAGCAAGTCCAGCGTTTTGTTGTCTCTTGTGTGGCAGGGGGGATATATGCAGCTAGTACAATAATGTGATAGTTCTCTTGGCAGGTAATAAGGTCTCATGCTCACAGCTAGTAGTTTAATATCTTTTTCACATGATTGTTTCGTAACTACAATATGTCCTGGATTACACCATCTCTCATTCACAAACATTGCAAGCCCTCCTCCCTTGCGCTTACCGCTCTCCAGCGTCCTGTCCGCATGAAGAAGTTTGAAGCCCACCAAGGAAGCAAGTGTGTCCAGAGTGATTTCAGTAAGCCAAGTCTCTGTAAACAGCATCATACTGCACTCCTGAAACTCCTATTGATGCCTGGTCAGTGCTGTCAGTTCGTCCATCTTATTCACAATTGATCTCACATTCCCCATAATGATGGCCGGAATCACATGCTTTTTGCGGCTTTTTCTCTCGCCTTTCAATATGCCGGCTCTTCGTCCGCATTTTCTAAATCTCCTAAGTTTTCTTCTTAGCTCGTGGGGGATGATGAATGCAACTGTATTGCCAGATACAAAAAAGGATGAGATAAAATAATTTGTTTTATGAATTCCAGTTTCTTGTGCAATAGTAACTGTGCAGAAACATGTAATACTAATAACAACAAGGTTTTTCACATAAAAAGCTTATATTATTCATATTAACACTTACAAGTTCTAGGCCTCACCTGTTAATACTCATCTATTTCATTCCAATTATCATTGTTGTTTGTGAAAACAAATAGATACAATTAGAATAAAATGTAAATCACAATTTAGATGAAAAAAACTCTTCCTATAATTATTTTCATAATTTATGTACAGTAAAAAAAAAATAAAAAAAATAAAACAGCCCGATTCACTTATTTATTTCACAGTTATAACTTTCAAAACTTCAAGATCGATTTTCCGAAAATCAGGTTGTGTGGAGTCAGAACCCTATAGCTCTAATACAGCGACTGCAAGGTCCACCTACCACTGTCTATTGGCTGAGAGGCTGTCAGATGTTGCTGCCACTTCACAGACATGTCTGAGATATTGCACACGTCTTCTCTATATTTTCTGGTCAAACATGTGGCCGTGACTGTTTTCTCATAGAGCAGCCATTTTTGTTTGTCTAAAGTGAATCGCCATTTTGTTGTTTTTGTTAAAAAAAACTAACAATTCTGAATATTCGGGATGAGCCCGGCTTGTTACAAACCGATTCGCCCATCTCTTCTTGTTTGCAATAATTTCTTCTTTTTTTAATGAAGATTAAACTGAGTTATGTCTCTTCTTTCTACCTGCTGAAAAATCAGCAGAGAATCACTTGTTCTGGGCATTTCTATATACAATCTGTCAGAAATGCATTGCATGTATCTTCCATTGATGCTGCCTGAAAAGTTTCTAAGGGTGCATTCACACTTCGAATACGCTGACTGATTCTGAACGTTAAAACACGATCAGAATCAGCGCGTATAAAGCAGATCCCATTCATTTCAATGGGAGCCGGCATACGAGCGCTCCCCATTGAAATGAATGGGCTGCTTTTTCCTCTATGGGCCCCTTCATACGGTGTAAGCGCTTGGCTCATTCCGAGCCGTACACGCGAGCGCTTCTAACTTCCCATTCACTTCAATGGGAGTGCTCGTATGCCGGCTCCCATTGAAATGAATGGGATCTGCTTTATACACGCTGATTCTGATCGTGTTTTAACGTTCAGAATCAGTCAGCGGTTCCGAAGTGTGAATGCACCCTGAGGCTGAGTTCACATGGGGTTTTTTGGTCAGGATTTTGCCTCAAAATCATTCATTTGGGCCTAATCCGGTGCGGAGTGCCATGACTGGATGCCGATGCACTGCACCAGCATCCAGTCGCAGCTACCGGTGTTTTGGTCCAGAATCTGAGCCCATCTGAAGTCAGCCTAAGAAGTCCTGCCTAGGTAGAGTTTCACCTGAGTGGAAGCTGCACCCTCATCTGGACTCACCTGAAGCAGTGATTGCTTGCACATGAATGCATACAATCACTTTTTAGATGGCATTTAGGAGGCAGTCCCTTGTATCCATTAGCTGTTGCTAGGTGGATATCTTCTATAGGGAAAATGCACACAGCGGCCATATAGTGAACATATACAAGCCCTATAGATAGTTTAGGACATTTTTACAGTTCTTAGCGGAAATACATAAGCATGTACATTTTCCAATCTTTATATGAGTCATGTTACTGAATTTTAAAACATTCAACCTCCACTTTAATATTATTTTATATATAAATATCCTATGTACTTCAGCCAGCCTGTAACTATCATTGTATATTGGAAATTGTATATTGGAGACCCATAGGGTGGAGATCGCTGTTTTGTAGTATTTAGTTATAACTATGAGTGTATCTGTTCTTTAGTACAGGCAAAACAACATTTCTGCTTAGATAGTGAGCAGCATAAACAACATCCCATGTAATTTCTCTAATATTATTAGACAGGCCATGGTACTACTCTGTCCATTGACTTCTTTGCTTTCATCAAGTTTTTTTCCTTCCTATCTCTGCCTCCCTTCAGTCACAGATTTTATTTTCTTCGACCTGCTTTGTCTGCTTTTATACTGCTGCAGACATCTGCCATCCGCATTGGTCATGTGTCACTACCATAACTTGCGCAAATTATACTGTTATTTAACTCCTTAAAATCCCTGCATTGGGATTAACAGTTTTTACAGGAGGCTTTATGAGTTCACAAGCCGTATACTATAATGACACACAGCGTGAGCTTAATATATCACATCACCCACTCACCAAGAAGAAGGGAAACTCTTCTGTTGTAGCAAGAATAAGATCTTTACCCATCTATTATATTTACATACAGCATTTATTTTCAAGATTGCATAATTTACAAAATATTAGTTGCAAAATGATACATGAATGGTTACACACTAATGTAAAAGACAGTGCAAACTGGACATGAGGGAGGTACAGTTAGGGGTGCAGACAGTGGCGTAACTAGGAATGGTGGAGTCCCAAGGCGAACATTTGACATGGGCCCCTTGGGTCTGGAACATCACCAAGTAGGCTCGAAGCCTTCTGGTGCCCAGGAGAGGTAAGTAACAGTGTTTTTTATGCTCCCTCACCTCTCCTAGCCCTCCAATCATTATACTTGGGGGTCTCGACGGCCGTGAGCAGGAGCGAGGTTCGGTAAGTAAATAGGGCCCGTTACCTGTTAGAGTTACTCCAGCAGGTAGCGGCCTAGTAAAAATAGAAAAACACATCAGGGGCCTGTCCTATCCCCCTAAGGAAAAGGTTGATTAAAAAAAAACGTTGAAAATGTCTATTAAGTTGGTGGCAGAGTTTAGGATAGACTGGAGGGGGTAAGAGAATTTGCTAGAAGGCTGTGGAGAACGGTGTTACAGTAGTTTAAGCGAGACATTATGCATTTGTGAAGAAGATTTTCTTGTAGTTTTAGGGATGAGGAAGGAGCAGATTCGATGGATGTTCTTGAGTTGGAGGTGGCAGGAAGTGTTAGGGCTAGTTCACACGGGGCCAAAGGGGCAGATTTTGACAGCGGAATCCACGTCATAATCCGCCCCTTTACAACAGTGGTCTATGGAGACCACTATCGTTCTTTTTTCTGCTATCGCCAACTGCGGAAAAAAAGAAGCGAGCTGCCCTTTCTTCAGGCAGAAGCTGCAACTCGCTGAGCCACGGCTTTCACCTGGCAGCCGCAACCTCCAGCGTCGGCCCATTCATTTGAGCCGACTCCGGGGTGGGGGAAGCCACAACCGCAACATCGTGGCAGGCTCCTCAAGTCAAAATATGGTCAAAATCCGCTCCCCGTGTGAATGAGCCCTTAAGGGTTTGGATATGAGGTTTGAAGGATAGGGTAGAAATGAGGATTACCTCCAGGCAGAGGACTTGTGGCATTGGGGTTAGTGTGGCACCATTAACTTTGATAGATGGGTCAGGTAGGGAGGCCATATAAGGTAGGGGAAGATAATGAAGTTTTCTCCATGTTAAGATTGAGAAAGCGGGAAGAGAAAAAGGAGGCTATGGCTGCTAGACTCTAGACACTGGACAGCACAGCAGTAATTTTACATCTTGTTTGCATCATCATTTACATCTGTCTCTGTTGGAGAATTCATCAGAGTGTCCGCCTGAAAATTTATGCAGGGAAAACTCCTGCATGGGATTTCCTTCGCTGGATTCAATTATAAAATGACAGACACCCAACAGACCCCATTATAGTCAATGGGGTCCACCGGATTTCTTATGTAACTCCTATTTTTGCAATTTGCCTATCCATTATACTGGTCCTCCAACAGACCAGAACAACGTTTAGGCATTGACATTGTGAACCTAGTGTAAGGTTACACAGACTTACAAGATGTAATTTCTTCTGTTGAACAATTTGGGATATTTGGGTTAAACCCGATTTGGAATGAATTGGTTCACACTAGCATTGCCTAACCATTGTTCTGGTCTCTTGGAGGACCAGAAAAATGGATGGGCAGACCGCAAAAATAGCGATTTCAATGCAGCCTGGGTAATCTTACACTAGGTTCACACTATCATTGCCTAAACATTGTTCTGGTCTGTAGGAGGACTATAATGGGGCCCGTCAGGTGTCCGTTATTTTATAAATGAAACCAGCGGAAGAAAGCCCATGCAGGAGTTTTCCCTCAAACAATTTTCAGGCAGACACTCTGATGGATTCTCCAACAGAGACATTCTTGCACAGATGTGAACAATGATGCAAACAAGATGTGAACAAAAGCCTAACTCTATTGGAGATGTGTCATGATTATTCTCCCACAAATCCCAGCACATGGAGCGCTGTCAAGAGTACATCTTACCTCACTGTGCATGCACAATGTAAGCTATAGTCATAGAAAAATATTAAAGGGGTATTCCCATGACGCTTGTTCACTAACCTGCAGGCTGTTGTGCTCTCTTCACTTCCTGCTTTTCTCGGCACATAGGTGGGCGGGGTTTCACTTGCACGGGATTGGTTGTAAATGAATTACCACAGTGTGAAGCTGATGTAGCAGAGCTGGATTTGAGTCAGTTTGCATTACATACAGAGGTAATGGACTCCCTGTCTCAGCCCTTATCAGCCAAATACAATTAAACTGACTGATAAGAGCTCAGAAATCCCGGAGCTCTCTGAGAAGCTCTGCTACTTAAAAGACACAAACAGCTCAGAGCTGCTCCCAGCCCCTCCCTCCCCCCCTGAGAGCAGGCAGCTACATCACTTGACAAATGAGCAGATAATTCCAAGCGCAATAGAAACTGAGTGTAAACAGTGAAGTGAATAAATTAAGATAGCGGCCAAACAAAGCAGTTTTGATAAAGCAATGCATTTAGGAAAAGTCTTAAATCCACATAAACTAGCAGTATAGATAGGATCCTTGTGATGGGACAACCCCTTTAAGTGTGAATGTTTATCGAGAACAAAAAAATCCCAAAATGAATGTATTAAGACAGGTGTTCTAATCTACTATATTCTACACTCAGGCTAGGTTCACATTTGCGCCATGCTCTCCACCGTGGGACCCTTTATGCCCTACACACTTTGTCTCCCACCAGTATAATGGACCCTATCACATCCCCCACACAATATAATAACACCTCACTGGTCACTCATACAGTGGCCCCAACACTAGTCCATCATTGTATTGGAGGACCAGAGAAAGTGTCATTGTATTGGGGTACCAGTAAAGGTGTCACTGTAATGGGAGGGTCCAGGGGAACCAGTGATACAGCCACTGTAATGGGGGGAACAGTGTATGGATGGATCAGTGCAGGGACCTCTGTATGGTGGACAGTGTCACCATTACTAATCCCCATCACTGACTGCAAGTTGGAGAGTGGTAGAGCAGGAAGTCTATGGTGGCTTCCTGGTTACCTGTAGCAGCAACAGGTCAGGATGCCACTTCTCCCCGTTTCTACTAATCTTGTTATTAAAAATACAACTAGATGGTAGAATCAGCTGCATCCCACCATTGCGCTCTTCACTTGCTGATGGAAAAAACACCTGACAGGTTCCCTTTAAGAACAGGTGCTGCATCTCTCCTCTTTTGTTCTATTTCGCAGGGATACAGTCGTTGTCCCAGTGTCGAAGCTAGGGTCCCACCCCACGTTTGTTTGGTTGGCACGTAATTGTGTGAAGCTCTCCTCTTTTTTTCTATGCACTCCTGGTTTTGGATTCAAAAACTGCCTGCAAAAACCTAAAAATCTAAATACACCCTGTTAGGGAGCCTTCACAAGGAGGTTACGCTACACTCATTCAGACGTGTAAGCACGTGTCAAAGTGACGGCTGTAAAACACAATCCCATAGACTACAATGTGTGCCGGTTTTACGCGCGTTACACATTGAAATCAATGGGTTTAAAAGCCTCCCATTGATTTCAATGTGTAGCGCGTGTAAGACCAGCACAAACTGAAGTCTATGGAATTGTGTTTTACAGCGGTCCCTTTGACACGTGTTTATGTGACTGAATGAGCGGAGCGTAAACTCCGTGTGAAGGCTCCCTTCGTTTCAAAAGTTGAAGGAAGTGAATCCAAATGGTGAACAGGCGTGAATCACTGCCTTGCGATACATTAATATATTTTATGTCCATAAATGACATACTTAGATAATAAGGGAATTGATATTTTTATTCATGCAACCATATTATATTTTTATAATATATTTTTAAAATGACAATAATAAAGCAAGCAACTTTTAGGTTACTTCTTTTTCTCTAGTGAAAGCCTTGTAACATAAACTAATGTATACTATACAGAAACATTTTTTGACTATAAAATAAAACCAATAATTTTGTCAACCATTATTCTGATGTTTCCAATAGCATTAGAATTTCTGGACCTCGGCAATAATTACGGCTTCAGAATTTGGTCTAGCTTGAGTGATTCCGAAGAATCCAGTCCTTGTGGGAAATTACAAGATTTGGAATCAGTCTTTCAGTCTGGCTGCTTCCCTTACTGAGCAGTGGCATATGTCAGCTCACACCCAGCTTGAGGCAGTTTAGTACAGTTGTGCCCTTAGCGTTGTGTCTCAGCTGTGCTGCTGTTTATATTCCTCTGCTCAACCATTGTTTTATATCTGTCCTCACTGACAGTCCATAGTGTACACATTTCATGAGTTATTTAGGACACAGCAACTATTTCTAAACAGATTTACCTAAATAATACTCTATTTAGTTATCCAAACTTATAAAAGTATAAAAAGTATATATTAGTTTAATGTACACATATATACAATGAATCAGAAAGGTAATAGAGGCACTCCCAAAAACAAATCTATTGATAACAGCAGGATATCCCAAGAAAAAGGGGATATGAATTAATATAGCCTCATCCTTATATAAGGTGTCGATCCAATGAAAGACCTGACATTGTTTAAAGCCTCCCACTAGCTTCGTCTACTCAAGTCAGATCATTTTATTATAAGACGTTAGAAAAAAAAAACAACCTGAACTCAAGTTCTACAAGGACAGCAAGATCCCACACGGAGGACCACCGTCCAGGTAGTGAAGGAATACAATTGTAATTGTATTATATCCAGTTGCAATTGTAACTGGAAGAAAACAAAAATGTGTGGGGTGTCTGGGTGGGATTATTTATTATTATTTACTATTTAAGTTTATGTTTCCAATGGAGGAAGAAACTGGGTATACACTCACCGGCCACTTTATTAGGTACACCATGCTAGTAACGGGTTGGACCCCCTTTTGCCTTCAGAACTGCCTCAATTCTTCGTGGCATAGATTCAACAAGGTGCTGGAAGCATTCCTCAGAGATTTTGGTCCATATTGACATGATGGCATCACACAGTTGCCGCAGATTTGTTGGCTGCACATCCATGATGCGACTCTCCCGTTCCACCACATCCCAAAGATGCTCTATTGGATTGAGATCTGGTGACTGTGGAGGCCATTGGAGTACAGTGAACTCATTGTCATGTTCAAGAAACCAGTCTGAGATGATTCCAGCTTTATGACATGGCGCATTATCCTGCTGAAAGTAGCCATCAGATGTTGGGTACATTGTGGTCATAAAGGGATGGACATGGTCAGCAACAATACTCAGGTAGGCTTTGGCGTTGCAACGATGCTCAATTGGTACCAAGGGGCCCAAAGAGTGCCAAGAAAATATTCCCCACACCATGACACCACCACCACCAGCCTGAACAGTTGATACAAGGCAGGATGGATCCATGCTTTCATGTTGTTGACGCCAAATTCTGACCCTACCATCCGAATGTCGCAGCAGAAATCGAGACTCATCAGACCAGGCAACGTTTTTCCAATCTTCAATTGTCCAATTTCGATGAGCTTGTGCAAATTGTAGCCTCAGTTTCCTGTTCTTAGCTGAAAGGAGTGGCACCCGGTGTGGTCTTCTGCTGCTGTAGCCCATCTGCCTCAAAGTTCGACGTACTGTGCGTTCAGAGATGCTCTTCTGGCTACTTTGGTTGTAACGGGTGGCTATTTGAGTCACTGTTGCCTTTCTATCAGCTCGAACCAGTCTGGCCATTCTCCTCTGACCTCTGGCATCAACAACGCATTTCCGCCCACAGAACTGCCGCTCACTGGATGTTTTTTCTTTTCGGACCATTCTCTGTAAACCCTAGAGATGGTTGTGCGTGAAAATCCCAGTAGATCAGCAGTTTCTGAAATACTCAGACCAGCCCTTCTGGCACCAACAACCATGCCACGTTCAAAGGCACTCAAATCACCTTTCTTCCCCATACTGATGCTCGGTTTGAACTGCAGGAGATTGTCTTGACCATGTCTACATGCCTAAATGCACTGAGTTGCCGCCATGTGATTGGCTGATTAGAAATTAAGTGTTAACGAGCAGTTGGACAGGTGTACCTAATAAAGTGGCCGCTGAGTGTAAATGCTAACTGACAGGTTATAAGGACAGAGCATGGGAATTTTGAAGTGTCCTCATATACTGTAGATTTTCCAAGGATGCCAAAAATTATTCTGCAGTTCATTATAATCAGTCCTATCTCGTTTTCCCAGAAATCATTTTGAGCTGAATTTTACGTTTCAAAGCCTGAAATAAAAGTGTAAAGGATTTCCACTGATCAGCAACATGGATTATAGTTGCCATAGCACTGTGTTGTGGTCATTGTAAATAGAAATGTAGCCACTCATGGATACCTCTCTCAATGTACTTCTATCGGAGTTCCACATATGCTTCTTGTATCTATCAGGCATTTATGAAATATCCTGTGAGTATGCCATAAATGTCCAAGATTGAAATACACCTTTAGGTTAAGGCCCCACGTAGCAAGCCACAGCCAAAAAGTGGGAAAAAAATGCTCCACCCACAGTCAGTTTTCCTCTGCAGACTTTCTGTCCCTATTATTAAACCTACAAATACTCAACACTAGAGTTAATGGCCAACAGATACTTCAAAACACATTGATATACCTATCTAGTATCATGGCTAGTAAAACAATGAATAATGTCCACAAAAATATAAACTGTGCAAAAATATACTTTATTTATTAGCTACTTGAGCAGAAAAAGAATTTTTTTTAAATCAATTAAAAACATAGAAAACAATACATAAGTGGGAGTCACAGTGAGAAGAGCACAATAAGTACAAAGAGTAATCATGATACACACATACAGTATAACATAGAGGGGTCAGAGGAGCTGAAGAGTGTGCTGTTATTTTCTGGCGCCACCCCCCTGAGTGGCTGGCTTCCTGATACAGTCCTCCAAGCTGGGAGCAAACTTTATCTTTCCTTTTTCACTCTTTTTTCTCTGTATCTTCAAGAATCCTGTAACCAAGGAATCTAGCACTATGAATTAGCAACTATAAATCGAATGGAAGACCCTGTGGAGTATTTTGTTCCTTTTGTTTCCATTGTAAAGCATGGACAATGACAAGACCTGGTTCAGCTGGTTTCCTGTGTGTGCACATGTGCCTGTTACCATCCCCCCAGGACAGCATGGACACCATGCGGAATGGAGGAAAACCTACATGGAAGTGTGGACTTCTTCTTCAAGGAGATGATTTTTGGCATCTATTGCTGATGCATGAAGATGCCTACAGCTGACTGGTATTTCTTTCTTCTACTGTGGACACGTGGGACTCTGCTACAGCCTGGGAACCTCCCATCACCCACCTACCTCAGGAGTTATGGAAGCTTGGCAAGAGAGCAGCACCATGTATACCTGGATGGTTTCTGACTTCCTTGGGGCAGTAAAACACTGTGGTAAGAAGGAAGGAGGAGGAGGAGGGCTTGTGATGAAGGACATTTGGGGCCTTTTTTTGTGGTTAAAAGGACAATAGTGCTGATGCAAGATAACAAACTATCAGCTGTGAGCAGGAGATCTCACTACCTACCAAGAACTACCACATGTTATCATAATAGTTGACTATGTCCCCCACCTCTGCAAAAATTTCTGCTTGTTATATCTACATGCTGTGACCCCCTCCTCGTGTCCTACAACCAAGTCGGCTGTATTATTATTATTATTATTATTATTATTATTATTATTAACATCAATCCGCACAGAGAACTAAATGATCCTGCAGTGTGTCTTTGTTTCTTTCTTTTTTAGTTGCTACGATTCCTAGGATTTCTCTATCTGCCATGAGCTTGTATGTGTTTCTCTCCTGTTATATACAGTACTACTGTACCATCTATGAAACTGTATCACTGAAATTTCCCCATTGTGGGACTATTAAAGGAATATCTTATCTTATCTTATTTTATCTTATAATTCACCAGATATATAAGTATGCACAATAATTTAAAGATTGTGGATCCCAAAATGTGAGCTGCAATAATGCAAGTGCAAGTACAAAAGTATAAATACATAGGTGAGAATACATTATCCACAAAATGGAGCATTTTACTTAAGATGTATCTAGCTTCATGAATGAATCAATAGATAGAGTGCAAGACTAGCATGTGCAAATAACAAATAAAACACTAGCCACAATTATATGTACCTGCATACATAAAGATATACTCAAACTCCTCAGATACAAGTATATAGAGTATTGTGTTCACCACTGTGACTCCCACTCAGAGCCCCGATGTACGTTCGCAATGAATAATATGGACATTATTCATTGTTTTACTAGCCTTGATACTAGATAGGTATATTTCTGTTCCTGTTATACCTGTACTGTAAAACACCATAGCCAAATTGTGGCATTTTCGCAACGTGGGACTTAATGTAGTAGTTGCATTAAAAGTAGTGTTTGTGAAACATGAAGGACGTAATGGCACAAACTATTTAGTAGGATTAACATACAGTACACTATATGGAGAAAAGTATTGTGACACAGCTTTTATTCACCATTGAATTGAGGTGTTTTATTCAGTCCCATTGTCATAAATATATAAAATCAGACACTTAGCAATAAACATTTGCGGATGAATGGGTACTGTGATAGAATGTCACTGTTGCAACAAGCCAGTTTGTGAAAGTTCCTTCTAGATATTCCACCATCTTCTGTGAGTGATATTATTAAAAATGGAAACATTTAGGCAACACAGTAACTCAGTCAAAAAGTGGAAGACCACATAGGGTTACTGAGTGCATAGGTGCATTGGGAAATATTCTTAGGCTGGGTTCACACCAGCGCTTAAACTCTGTTCGTAGTTTCCGTCCCCAAACCTGTTTAAAAAATGCGGAGAGAACAGTGTTGCATGCAGCACGTTTCTCTCCTCATTTTTTTCAGGTGGAAATTGGGTGAAAACCTGGCGGACACCATTCCGCAGGTAACAGCTTTTTTAAATGGATTAGGTTTCTGTTTGGGGAGTCTTCAAGCGAACCTAGCAAAGAAAAACTTAGGCCAGGGTCCCACGAAGGAAATAGGCAGCGTTTTGGCAGTGTTATGCAGTGTTTCCACGCTGCATATTACAGTACCTGCAAAGTGAATTGAGATCTGGATAATCCCATACGTACATTGCATCACATTTTTGTAAATCTCAGAATGTCAATTATATACCTACAGAGATGCTGGCGTTTTCCATATAGGTACAAAAGACAGAAAGTCCACAGAGGAAAACTCTGAGGACTCTTTGTGAAATATGCTGTGGAAACAAACGCGATGCATTTCTGCTGCAGTCTTTTCCACAGCAGTTTTTGGCTGCAGTTCACTACATGGGGTCTTATCTCAGCGGTGAACCTAGCCTCTCTGCTGCCTGAGGCAGACGATCAAAAGACACCAACCCCCCCCCCCCCCCCGGGACTGAATACCGAAGGGGGAGGGGGTGTCGTGTTTTGATTGTCCATAGTTTGACACCCGGCATCCGCGGTACTATTAACCACTTCCCAACATCCGCCGGATGTCAGGAAGTGGTTAATAGGAGCAGTGCAATTCAGTGCACTTTCGTCTTTCTAGTGGTATATAATACCACCCATCTCTGAGGACATGAAAGGTTTACTTAAGGCTGAGGCCCCACATTGCGGAAATGCAGCTTTTTTTGTTGCAGATTTTGCTGCGGGTTTTTGGTTTTTTTTGAGACAATCCCAGGAGTGGCGACAATAGAAATGGGAAATATATAGGAATCTCTTATACTGCTACCTCCTGCTTAATCCACTCCTGGCTTTTGCTCAGAAAACCTCAGCAAAATCTGCAACAAAAAAAGTTGCTTTTTTTTTTAGGCAGAACCCTACATTGCAGTAACACAGTGTTTTTGGCTAAGGCCTCACGAGCTGCTGCGTGAACGCATTGAGGTTCTTTCCGTAGCGCTTTTAAGAGAAAGTTCACAGAATTTTCCTCTGCGGACTTTCTTTTAACATTATATCTATGGGAAAGCCACCGGCGTTTCCGCTGGCGTCTCCCCAAGCCATCTCTCTCCTCCCCCCGAAAACACTAAGCCAGCCCAGGACGAGTCGCATGCATCTTGTTTTTTTTTTAAAGCGGCCTGTCCTGGACTGGCTTAGGTTACTCAAAATGCCAACACCCCACCCCACCCCCCAGCATAACGCCACCTGAGGCTATTGCCTCACCTCGCCTCATTAGAGGTGTGGCGATGTCTTAGCTTTAGTTGACAGTTAAGGAACATAATAGACTCTATGCGACACTTTTATTTATGTCTCTGGTAATGATGATAATCTGATGATTCTCTTTTGTCACTTTGCTACAATAGTTAGTCCAATGTTCAGCGCCAGTCTCAGATCCTGTTCCCATTGACACATACAGGGAAGTTTATCAGAAGGATTATGTTAATTGAGGACAATGTACTAGAGAAAATACAACTTTACTAGTGGGCTCCTTCAAACACATGACATTCTGATGGTTAAGAGAGCTCTCGAAGGTGGGGTCCCAGTGTACTTAATAGCCTATCTTAAAGGTAAAACATCAACATTAAATCGTAGAAACTCATTTAATAACCATAATCATCCTTCTTCATCACATATTGTTACTCATCAGAATTGTATTTTTATGAATGTTACAAACAGGCTTCTTTAAAATGGGACACACGAACTTTAGATCTCAAATGTTACATAGGAGAGACTTACTATCTTAGGAGGACAAGAGACTCTTTGTTTGAGAAGGAATGGTCGATTTAATTAAGTTTCTTGATCAAGGTCATTTTCTAGGTCAGCTAAAAATAAATAAAGCTTTAAAATTATAGTCATAATCTTCACCCTTACATAGTCTGCAAATCAGTCAATTATTAACCATAGATCTAATATTATCTTAAGCAATAAATGAAGTCCATACTGAAAACCAAGCCAAAGCTCAGTTAGCTAGAATAATTGTTTGGTTTCTTAATAAATCTCTGCTAGTTTGATTCCCCTAATATTAATCTTCGGCTCCCTTAGAAAATGGGCTATTAGGTTTCAGTTATTAATTTCTCAACTATAATATTAAGTTTGCATTAATCCTTCTTAAACTAAATTTGATTTATCCTTTAGATTTTTAGTATGTGGACCAATAAATGTCTTCTTTAACCCCTTCCTGCAGCCATTTTTCAATTTTTATTTTCTACTCCCCTCCTTCCAAAAGCCATAACTTTTTATTTTTCCAGTCACAGAGACGTACAAGGGCTTAAATTGTACTTTAAAATGGTACCATTTAATATTCTACATAATGCACTGGGAATCTAGAAAAAAAATTCATAATGAGGTGGAATTAGTAAAAGAATGATTTTTTATGACTTTCTTACAGGCTTTTTTTTACAGTGTTCACTAAGCACCCCAAATGACATGTCACCTGTATATTATGGATCGGAACGATTTCAGGGCTACCAAATTTTTAGATTTTTTTAAAAACGTTTTAACACTTTTTTAAAAAAAAATAATCCAAAATTGAAAATAATTATTTCTTGGAGTCACCATATTCTGACACCCACTTTTTTTATTTTCATGTACAGACCTGTATAAGGAAACTTTTTTTTTTGTGGGGCCAGATGTACTTTTTATTTTAGTTTTATTTTAGTGAATGTCTGATCTTTTGATTACTTTTTATTCACATTTTTATGGAAGACAAAATGGTGAAAAAACAGTGGTTTGGTTCTTTTGATTTTTTTTTCTACTACATAGTTCGCTGTATGGTAAACATTAGAGATGAGCGAGTACTGTTCGGATCAGCCGATCCGAACAGCACGCTCGCATAGAAATGAATGGACGTAGCCGGCACGCGGGGGGTTAAGCGGCTGGCCGCCATCAAAGCTGAAGTACCAGGTGCATCCATTCATTTCTATGGAGCGTGCTGTTCGGATCGGCTGATCCGAACAGTACTCGCTCATCTCTAGTAAACATATGTTTGTAGATCAGGCATTTTCAGACATAGGGATACATATCTTTTATGTTTGTTTTTGTTTGTTTATTTTTATTTCAACTCTAGGAAAAGGGGAAGTGATTTGAATTTTTAGGATTTTTTATATTTTTAAAAACTTTTTTATATATATTTTTTAACTGTTTTAAAAAAGAGGCTTGAACCTGCAATCTTTTGATTACTTGTTCCAAAGACTGCAATCCAACTGGGGAATGAGCTATATAGCTATTGGGGCCTCCCATGGACAAGCCTCAATAACTATATTCCTCAAAGTATTCATAAGGCTCCTGGTTGTTATAGGAACAGGATGGATCCCACGATCTTGCTGCACAGGAGCTTTCCTGCAAAAATAAAATTATGGCACAATGGGGAGGCATCACAGGGGGTTCCAGAGACCTTTGGGAAGCATAACATAAAACAATGCCAGCAATCAGAGTGGTTAGTGCCAGCAGAGACCTAGCGGGTATGGCTTGTGCTCTGCTTCACAGTGGTCTCTATCTATAAAGACCCGACATCTGCTATACTACTACGGCAAAAGTCAGGGAAGGGTTAAAATAGGGTATGGTAAGTCGCTGAACAAAATGATTTGTTTTTAGCATTAGTCATGGATCCAGAAAATGGGATTATAGGTTTAGTAATGATAGTAGCAGTGCGTGCACTTTATCAGTAACCCCATATTCACACGACAGCGAAAATGGTTTGAGTGACGACTGGTTTTTAATGGTCATCACACACCTGTGTTATTTTCACTGTCTGTGAATGCGGTATTCACATTATCGATATTTTGACGGCCTGTTGTAATGCAATACAATGAAGTATCTGTACATGAGGGATCCATTTTCTGTAGAATTCTAAAACCCAAGCTATGCAAAGCTATAAATCCCAAACACAATAAAACCTTAAAGACAGCAGGTTTCAGACAACATCGTACATTTTAGCATTTCCCTTTTAACTGATCATTTATAGGATGTATGTAATAAAAATACAGTTAAAAATTACAGGTGAATATATAAAGGATTGTGACTATAGCATTAGGCTAGTGTTTGAGATGCAAAGGTTTACATAGGAGCTGTATACTCGAAATGGTGAAATATTTCTTCATTATGACTATTTGTTAAGTTGCTTATTTTGTAATGTTTAATCCATTTAATTAATATAATTTTGTTAATTGTCTAAGTATAAAAATCTAACAGTATAAATGTATACAATAGTACATACACGAGACAAATGTATACAAACGCCAGTCCTGCAAGAGCAAGGTAAAACCCATTGAACAGTAATAACCTGCTTGGAGCAGATTAGTGAAGTTCCTGATCAGATAACTGGTCAAGGACACATGTCTAATTCACAATTGTGAAGAAAAGACAGGACAACACTTGGGGTATGTTAAAAGGTCATGGAGGAGTAGAAAGAAGAAAGAAAGAGAAGAAAACAAAACAATGTGATATTTGACTTCTTGCTCAACCACTACTATAAAGTTAGGCTTTATAGAATTCTCTGCCACTTACTGCTCTACAATATATTTATGACGAAGTTAACCTCTACAACCAATGTAACCGGTATGTACAGAATGTTTATACAATATCTAGAAATAACTACCCATGCTACAATTAGAAAATGTCACAAACCCTTTTAATGAACAGGATAAAGCCTGGTAAAAGTAGAGCGATGCAGTAAGGTGGAAGGTTACAGGTGTTTGGCGGCTATTCACCTTTTCATCAATTTCATCTTTTTTGTCAGTGTCACCACAGATGTAGCATAGTCCTCCTCTCCAAACCACATGCCTTCATGACATATAAGAATTCTGTACCACAATTTGTTGTAACATTTTTTTCCTGAGTTCCACGTGACCAGCGCTGCACCTCCCATGAGGCGACCTGCAGCGACCGCTTCAGGCGGCGCTATGTCAGGGCCCCAGGGAGGGCGGCATTTTTGATTACATAAGCACCGGCTTAGCACCGAGCGCTGGATTGGGGAGGCCACTGAAGCAGCGCTGCTCCAGCAGCCTCCCCTCACGCTCAGGCAGAGAGCAGGTCTTCTCCATGCCTTCTCTCTGCCTGCGAATGCCGCTAAACCACGCCCCCTTGATTCACCCCGCCCCCTCACGCTCCACCACGCCCCCTGCTCCCGGGGGGGGGGGGGCGGCTTTCTGTAGTTCACCTCAGGCGGCGAAAGGGGCAAGTTCACCCCTGCACGTGACATGGGCATTTTGTATGATCATAGAGCTCCCCTTTATTTTATAAAATATTAAAAAAACAAAAAAACTTTGCAAGTCTTCAGTAGGTGATACCTTTTTTAATGGCTAACTCATAATGATGACAGAATATAACGTTTCGAAGCTTCCTCTGAGCTTCTTCAGATATTCAGATCTTCAGTTATATCTGAAGAAGAAGCTCAGAGGAAGCTTCGAAACGTTATATTCTGTCATCATTATGAGTTAGCCATTAAAAAGGTATCACCTACTGAAAACTTGCAAAGTTTTTTTGTTTTTTTTATATTTTATAACCACTGGCTAACACGGTACCAAAACAAACATTTTCCTTTTACTTTATTTTATAGTGTTTGTTTCTAAAGGGAATAGGTCACCTCCCCCAAGCATTCATAGCCGCCACTGCGTTACAGCCTATATTACACATTAATAAACAACATACCTTCCATATATATTGTGAGAAGGTGACAGGCAGAGTGCTGGAATCACAATATATCTTCCCAAGGTTTCTGACATAAGTGTGGTCCAGTGCGGGTCTTGTGTAGGTCCCAGACCAGGTGTGGGTCCTAGGCTCGTTACTGAGCCATAAAAGGCTGCAGAACCGGCACTTCAGGGCAGATCCTGGGAGTGAGAGGAAGTGCCTGGGTCTGTCCTGACACACTGAGAGTCTGGAGAGACTGCATTGTGCTACTTTGTTTGTTCATGTGGTTGGTAGTAAGCCACACGCATAGTTAGTTTTTTACTGTTTACTTAGTTCTTGGACAAATAGGTTTTTTTAAAAAGTTTTTTGCCTGAAGTTAAGGCTGTGTTTTATTTTGCTTATTTTTTTTTTTACCTGAATGAAGGTTTACAACAGGGGTCCTCAAACTGCGGCCCGCCAAGCACTTTTGTGTGGCCCCGCCGACAACGCCGGCAGGCATGCATTTATAATGAAGCTCCTTGGGAGCTCGGGCCAGGCCATGGAGCGCACTTCACTTTACCTATTGGAGGGCACCGCTCCCGATGTCTGTGCGACCTGCTCTGCCTCCGGCCCACTGGTTAAAAAGTTTGAGGACCCCTGGTTTACGATCTAGACAACAGACTGTCACCACTAAGATGGTTAGAGAAAATCTTTAAAACCCTGCAGATTTTTTAACTATTTATAGTTGCAAAAATGTTTATCTTTTAATCATCTAGAAATATGGATATGGTTATCTTAATGGGAATACCCCTTTAACATGGTTCATACCAGTTGCACACATAGAAGAAAAGGGACCATGCAGTAAAGATGTTTAGCTATTACAGGCAGTCCCATCCACTTTCCATTACATTAAGCAAATGCTCCTCCGTTCACATAAGTAGCTCTGTCCAGTTACATGTTCACATTAGTGGACGGGACTAACCAGGACTGGACTGCTTCTCTACAAATGCCTTTTCTGATGTCATGTTTAGACAGCTGCCACTGTAGACTACTCTGGCTCAGAAATTAAAGAGGACCTTTCATGGATTTGGGCGCAGGCAATTCTATATACTGCTGGAAAGCCAACAGTGCGATGAATTCAGCGCACTATCAGCTTTTCCGATCTGTGCCTCGGGTAAAAAGCTTTCGGTCCCGGTACCGTAGCGCTTTACAGTCAGAAGGGCATTTCTAACAGTCTGTCAGGTACGTCCTTCTCCACAGCAGCGCCTATCGTGCTGCACAGTGTGAGCGGGTAGGAACGCCCCCTCCCCTCCTGATAATACTCGTCTATGGACGAGCACTGTGAGCAGAGGGAGGGGACGTGAGCAGAGGGAGGGGGAGGGGGCTATTCCAACTCTTGCCACTAAGCCTAAACTAGTTTTTGACTTCCTGTTTCCTGGAGATGGACCATGGACATAGACACAATTGTTTAGAGCAGACCTTATTGAGTTCAAAGGGAGTGTTTTCTAGGCATGCTCTGTGATCTTTATAAAGGTCATGAGCAGAGGGGGGAGTAGATAAGCAGTTAAATCATCTGATGTGACTGGTGGATTTTGTAATCATCAGTATGCTGATAAGTGAAGTGACTGCTGCAAAGAGTATTTCTACAGAACACAGGAAGTCTCAGCATAATAATTGGTTTTGTGGCCAGAGTCAGAACTGCAGGATTATTAATTTTAAATATTAAAAAAATATATTTTTAAATATGCATAATAATATTGACTTGTATTAAGACTTCAACAAAAAGTATTTAATAATTAAACATATAATGTGATTAAAGAACATAGGTAATTTTCTGGATAACACATTTCCTTTAACTAAGCACACCTGGATTGTACCCATGGGCAGTAGGCTCAAGGGGAGAGGTAAGTATAATCTTGGGAGTGGTGAGAACAACAGAGTGGTTTTGCTGTCATCCTTGCTGACTATGCAGTCTCTTCAGCCGTTGACTCCAAGACCCACAATGGGATATAAACTGACCTATGGGTGCTGCAAGTAGTCTGCAGACTCCACTCAGCCTACTCTCTCCGGGAATTTGCATTATGACCTGTCCAACTCTGTTAAGCTCCCTCCCTGCCCCCCTGGTACTAGGTTATCATCGTAGTCATGTCTTCCTGAAGATCTCTTTTGCCAGGAACTAACTCTCTTCATTGTATGCTCTTTAATAACTTTTTTACCTGTGCACGTATATTTGCAGAACTTTTCTATGTAAGTATGTACATAAGTTATGAACCTGCAGGTGGTACTTCGCCAGGGGTGAAAAGGTGTGGTGAAAAGTACTGCATACATATATTTATGTTTTGTTCTTGAATCATTCAGAAATATATAATCTTCTCATAGAAAGGTAATAAATGTCATTTATGGACACAGCAAGGCCAATGTTGTAACCCTCAAAGAGATAATACAAACATTGCATGATAATGACACATTAGTGCTCATGGTGATTGTTGTGCTCATGGAGGCAGAAAATAAATTCAGTAAAGGCTTGCTTATGTACTTAGAAATGTACATGAAACATGATAAATACAGTGCTTATCACTTGATGAATATGAAATAAATCCATTAGGCGCATAATTAATTTTAAGACTGTCAAAAGATTTATTGACTGAAAGACACGTTCCGAATGACTGGCTTGGCCATGGCATGGGTGACAAACATTTCTGCCTGGAATTATTTTGTTATGCAGTAGTAAAGTTTCACTTACTATTAAGTTCCTTAGCACTCTTTATCCCGTATCCAAGACAAATTAGGAATAGTTCTATTGCAAAAAAAATTTCATACAGTTTAATTCCAATGATCTGGATAAAAACAGATTGGGTATGTGTCATGTGGTCAATATATAGGTTTAAAAAAAAAAAAAACTTCTTGTCATACATCTATTTCTAGCTGTAATAGAAATTATGCACAAAAATGTGCACTTTTGTGTCTTCTAAGATATGGCATATTATATACAGTACCACTAAATTCAGCGCATCTTTAACGGGGCTCTATCAGCAAAATCATGCTGATAGAGCCCCACATATGCGTGAATAGCCTTTAAAATAGCCTTTAAAAAGGCTATTCAGGCACCGTAAATGTTATATTAAACTACCCCCCCATTTCAAAATAATACCCTAAAAAAGAATGTGATCTACTTACGCATTGTGCACGATGGGTGGGCATTCAGGGTGTGTCTTCTTCTTCATCCACGCCTCCTCTTCCTCCGATGTCCTCGGGTCCCGTCTTCCTCCAACGCTCGCAAACTGACATTGATAAAAAAAAATGGCCTGGGCGCAGGCGTAGTAGAAGCCGCATGCTACTGCGCATGCGCCCAGGCCATTTTTTTTTATCAATGTCAGTTCGCGAGCATCGGAGGAAGACGGGACCTGAGGACATCGGAGGAAGAGGAGGCGTGGATGAAGAAGACGGCGCACCCTGAATGCCCGCCCAGCGTGCACGATGCGTAAGTAGATCACATTCTTTTTTAGGGTATTATTTTAAAACTGGGGGGTAGTTTAATATAACTTTAGCGGTCCCTGAATAGCCTTTTTAAAGGCTATTCACACATATGTGGGGCTCTATCAGCATGATTTTGCTGATAGAGCCCCTTTAATTTTGCCAATATGTGTTAGCTACTGGGGTTGAGCCGATCTTGACTTTTCAGGATCAATTTTAAAATCCGATTTCCGATCATTTTTCATTCGAACCCGATCTCGATCCCAATTCCGATCCCAATGCAAGTCAATGGGATTTTTTTAATAATTGGAGATCGGATTTTAAAAGCAATCCTACCCCCTGGTGTCCACTTATGTCCAGAGATGGCTGGTCCTGTGCCCCGTGCCTTCATTCTTCGCCTCGCTGCTGCTCCACGCTGCTCTTCTCTGCCCCCTCCCTGCCAGGTTAGGAGAGTGTGGGTGGGTTAGGAGAGTGTGGGCGGGTACTGGGTGGGGAGACATCACGTCTCCCCGCCCTGTACTCGCCCACACTAAGACACAAGCCCCGCCTACCTAGCGCTTTAAACACTAACCTGGGAGGCGGGGCAGAGAGGCAAGAAGAAGGAGGGCACTGGAGCAGCCATCTCTAGAGGTAAGTAGCTGCTAGAGATTTAGTTTAGCCTTCCATTCGAATGAATGAAGGCAGCCGACGCGCAGGGGGTTAAGGCTGTGTGTCGGCTGCTTCCATTCATTCCTATGGAACTGCAGCGGAGCCTTCACACTGAATATACATCGTATACTCAGTGTGAAGGCTAAGCAATGCATTGTGGGAAAAATCACCGATCTCGATCCCACATAAAAAGATGATCGCTCAACCCTATTAGCTACCAATATTCCCGCACCTTCAGAGGGGCTGGCCTCAAGCTCATCATAATCGTTAGGTGGTTAAGAATGTTCCCCTTTACAGTATAAGTCTATAGAAGAGCCACATCTTGCCAGGGGAGTGGTAAAAGGCCACACAGCCTTAACCAGGCAGCCAGGGCAACATTCTTCATTATTACCTTTGGTGAAGAAAGGCTTTACTACAAGCTCACATGCATTATATATGTGCTGTGGGTATTTGCAAGTATCTGCAACCTTTAATATATCATCAATTATATATCAGGATTAGAGATGAGCGAACAGTGTTCTATCGAACACATGTTCGATCGGATATCAGGGTGTTCGCCATGTTCGAATCGAATCGAACACCGCGTGGTAAAGTGCGCCAAAATTCGATTCCTCTCCCACCTTCCCTGGCGCCTTTTTTGCACCAATAACAGCGCAGGGGAGGTGGGACAGGAACTACGACACCGGGGGCATTGAAAAAAATTGGAAAAAGTCATTGGCTGCCGAAATCAGGTGACCTCCATTTTAGACGAATAGTGGATTTCAAATCCGGGTCATATGAGAATGTGAACTTTGTGACTATGAGACAGGGATAGCTGTACAGGCAGGGATAGCTAGGGATAACCTTTATTTAGGGGGGAATGTTATTAAAAATAACTTTTTGGGGCTCTATCGGGTGTGTAATTGTGATTTTTGTGAGATAAACTTTTTCCCATAGGGATGCATTGGCCAGCGCTGATTGGCCGAATTCCGTACTCTGGCCAATCAGTGCTGGCCAATGCATTCTATTAGCTTGATGAAGCAGAGTGTGCACAAGGGTTCAAGCGCACCCTCGGCTCTGATGTAGCAGAGCCGAGGCTGCACAAGGGTTCAAGCGCACCCTCGGCTCTGCTACATCAGAGCCGAGGGTGCGCTTGAACCCTTGTGCACACTCTGCTTCATCAAGCTAATAGAATGCATTGGCCAGCACTGATTGCCCAATGCATTCTATTAGCCCGATGAAGTAGAGCTGAATGTGTGTGCTAAGCACACACATTCAGCACTGCTTCATCACGCCAATACAATGCATTAGCCAGTGCTGATTGGCCAGAGTACGGAATTCAGCCAATCAGCGCTGGCTCTGCTGGAGGAGGCGGAGTCTAAGGTCGGACCTGAATGGAGACTGGTGTGGAGCGATCTTAGACTCCGCCTCCTCCAGCAGAGCCAGCGCTGATTGGCCGAATTCCGTACTCTGGCCAATCAGCACTGGCTAATGCATTGTATTGGCGTGATGAAGCAGTGCTGAATGTGTGTGCTTAGCACACACATTCAGCTCTACTTCATCGGGCTAATAGAATGCATTGGCCAATCAGCGCTGGCCAATGCATTCTATTAGCGTGAACTGAGTTTGCACAGGGGTTCTAGTGCACCCTCGGCTCTGCTACATCAGATTGCTACATCTGATGTAGCAGTGCCGAGTGTGCATCAGATGTGTAGTTGAGCAAAACTGACTCAGCACTGCTAAGTCTCTGCATTCGCATAGGAATGCATTGGCCAGCCTTCGGCCAATCAGCGCTGGCTCTGCCGGAGGAGGCGGAGTCTAAGGTCGGACCTGAATGGAGACTGGTGTGGAGCGATCTTAGACTCCGCCTCCTCCAGCAGAGCCAGCGCTGATTGGTCGAGTTCCGTACTCTGGCCAATCAGCACTGGCCAATGCATTTCTATGGGGAAAAGTTAGCTTGCGAAAATCGCAAACTGACAGGGATTTCCATTAAATAAAGTGACTTTTATGCCCCCAGACATGCTTCCCCTGCTGTCCCAGTGTCATTCCAGGGTGTTGGTATCATTTCCTGGGGTGTCATAGTGGACTTGGTGACCCTCCAGACACGAATTTGGGTTTCCCCCTTAACGAGTTTATGTTCCCCATAGACTATAATGGGGTTCGAAACCCATTCGAACACACGAACAGTGAGCGGCTGTTCGAATTGAATTTCGAACCTCGAACATTTTAGTGTTTGCTCATCTCTAATCAGGATGTGTAGTTACACAACAACCTGAGAGAAATAGATTTCAGAACACTGATATAAAATGTATAAGATTTATACATTACTGTTTATGGTATCTTACAGTGATGCATTATTGGCATGATCAAATCAAATTGTGCAAGCATTTTCCATCCAGAGGAGTGGATCCTTAACTGCAGGTACACGAGGAATCTTATGATCGCTCACTTTAGAATTGCAGCATCTCAGTGGACACTACTAAATGTATGGAGCACTCATTATTTTGCCTTTACCATGTTCACCTGTAATGTATACATAGTTTTATATAATTTATGTATTATCTTTTATATAATTCATGTACATTCACTCTATGTTTGACTGGCTGGCAGAGATATAAGTTAGGAAGGGAGAGCTAATATGGCCGACAAGAAAGTTTCCATGAGTATAGTATGAATGGTGGTTATAGTTCACAGGGAATTTGCATCCCAGACATTTATGGTGTATCTACCAGATAGCTACAAAGCCAACATCTGGAACCCAGGGGTCTCCAGAATACATCCAATACATATATGCTTGAAGAGATGTGCAGGTTTGAGACAAGGTTGCTTATTAACTTTCAATTTAAGGAGACATTCCAGCTCTATGTGCTATGCTGCTTCTATAACTCCTATTCACTTCTAAACAAGCTCAGCTATCTCTATTATCCCAGTCACCACCGGTCATCTGGATGTGGTGGAATGGGATGAGAACTCCAACTCTCAATATACAAATAGGCAACAATTCATCTAGACCAGAGGTTCTCAAACTTATTTCAGCTACCGCCCACTTTGAGAATCAATTACTTTCTAGCGCCCCCTACAATTTTTAACTTTATCACATCTTAAAAATCACAATCATTACTTTCATTTAATTATAGCATGCCATATGAGTCTTATCCTGTTTCTCTAATGTGAACGAGGAATCTGATAATTTTTAACAAGTTTCTTAATATCAGGCTTGACTTTACTCAAAAATACTACTACTACTACTAATAGTAATAATAATAACAATAAAATAATAATGGATGTAGTGTAGTAGGTAGATTTTCATTTTACTTTAAAATATTAGAAAAACACAAATTAGCCATCAGTCCCCTAAACTGCTTCAACACCCCCAATTTTCTCTGGGTCCTTTACTGCCCCCTGTAGGCCTCCAGCACCCACAAGGGGGCGTTATTGCCCACTTTGAGAAACAGTGATCTTGACCCAGGGGCGGCAGCGTGGCCCCGTTACTGTTTTGTTTTTTCACAGCTCCTGCTCACAGCCTCTTCTGCTTTTCGTTAAGCCTCCAGGGAGTTCTGCACATTATGTACTGTATAAGTTTCTGTATGTTAACTTGGTGGTAAAGGTGTCCGTATCTCTTAAAGGGATTCTATCATTAGAATCCTGTTTTAAGCTAAACCCATGTCGGAATAGCCTTAAGAAAATCTATTTTTCCCCTACCTTTAGATGTCTTCTCTATGCCTCAGTTCCTTACATATCCCAGTTTTCGTCCATATGCTAATTAGTTTTCTCACAGCACTGGGGGTGGTCTCCAGCGCTCAAACAGCACTGGGAGCATCTCCTGTGCTGCAAGAAAACTATCCAGTGCCGCCTTCTTCTTGTTCACCTCCTCCGCCTCTTCTTCCTTGTCCCGTCACATCTTCTTCAAAAAGCGCCGACTGCGCATGTCCGTCTCCATTTTCCTGTGGTGGAACGGGAGAGGCCACAGGAAAATGGCCAACGGACATGAGCAGTGACACAGTCAGCCTTATTCCTGTGGTCAAACAGGAAAGAAGAGGCGGAGGTGGTGAACAAGAAGAAGGCGGCGCTGGATTGTTTTATCACAGCACTGGGGATGTCCCCAGTGCTATTTGAGCACTGGGGACCGTCCCCAGTGCTGCAAGAAAACTAATTAGCATATGGACGAAAACCGGGATATCTAAGGAATGACAGTGCTGAGAAGACATCTAAAGGTAGGGGAAGAATAGCCTTTCTTAAGGCTATTCTCATGTGGGTTTAGCTTAGAACAGGTTTCTAATAATAGAATCCCTTTAACGTATAAGTTATTGAACAGTAATGCTATTACAACATCTCCTTAAAAAAGAGAATAATTCAGAGCACTCTGTCCAATAATAAAGAGGCTTACTATGTAATTTTCTTGTTGCCGTACACGTTTACCCCTAGACATTGGGTGGATGGAGGAACTGTTAGTGGAGGATTCCCCCAACTCCAACAAATGTATTATTACAAGCAATACTGGATTATCTTCTGGGCATGTCACAGCTTTAGAGACTAATAATGTAATAATTAATAAATACCTCCCCCCATTTTTCCTCTCTCTTCATGTTCTTTTTTCTGTTTCTCTTTTTCTTTTTCTTCTTTTATCCTTATATTATTTCACTCTTTTCTTCTCGGGAATTGGGAATGTGGGAATCGTACAATGGCCTAATGGTCTAATAGTCCACTTGCTCTGCTCACCATATACTCATGAGTGGGAACCTTGCCATTAAAGAGGACCTTTCACCACTTTTGGGCACATGCAGTGTTATATACTGCTGGAAAGCTGACAGTGCGCTGATTTCAGCGCACTGTCGGCTTTCCCGATCTGTGCCCGGTGTAAAGAGCTTACGGTGCCGGTACCGTAGTGCTCTATGGTCAGAAGGGCGTTTCTGACCATTAGCCAGAGACGTCCTTCTGCCTCGCGGCGCCTATCGCGCTGTACTGTGGAGCAGGGAGGAACTCCCCCCTCCCGCTCCTGATAATGCTCGTCTATGGACGAGCTGTGTGAGCAGAGGGAGGGGGTGTTCCTCCCCGCTCCACAGCACAGCGCGATAGGCGCCGCGAGGCAGAAGGACGTCTCTGGCTAATGGTCAGAAACGCCCTTCTGACCATAGAGCACTACGGTACCGGCACCGTAAGCTCTTTACACCGGGCACAGATCGGGAAAGGCTTTCTGGCAGTATATAACACTGCATGTGCCCAAAAGTGGTGAAAGGTCCTCTTTAAACTCTAATAGTGATATGCCTCAACAACTTTGTCTGTGCCTATTTGGGGTCCTTTGGATTGGTGACACAGACATGTCAAACCTCCTTGTTTTCATGCTCATTCAACCGATACCTGATGCAGGTTCACTTTCACCTAGATGTCAACTCATAAATGTTCACTGCAACTGTGACATCACCTCATTGCAGTGAATACTAATAAGGAGGTTTCCCTATCTATTTAAAGTTTTATTGTATTTATTTTTTCATTAGGTGTGAGACAAGCTATAAACTTAGGTTCACACCTAATGGTGATGTATGGAAGGCACTATAACAGAAAAGCAGACATGAGTGCTCCCTAGTGAAGCTTGGATACCCAGAGTATAATAATAGCACTTCCAGTTCGTGCTGAACAAGTTCATTCCTAAACAAACCAGAAGGCTAAACCTCATGAATATTTGTTGAAACAAATCTTGTGAGGTTTGCCTTTTGCTGCATACTACTGAAGTTTGGTTAGGGAGACACCTTCCATTAAGAGTAATGAAGGTAAAGGCGCAAGCAGTAGAGTGGCGGCTTTGTATACATCATCAAGTGTGATCTTGGTTTCCAAACCTGGACCACACATAATGAATGAAAAAAATAAATAGAATGCAATTTTAAATAGAAGAAGGATCCCTTGCAGGTTTCCGTTTCCTGCATAAAACAGAGCAGGAGACGGAAACCTGCAGGAGTCTTTCTCACCCATTCATTTTAATGGGTGAGAAAGCTGTCCGGCCGTGAGTGGCGGTGAGCGTTTTACGCTCTCCGCCGCATAACCGGGTTTTTTAATCCGGACACTGAGTCGGACATGCAGTACTCTGTGTCCGGATTTAAAAACCGGGTTCGCGGCGGGGAGCATAAAACGCTCACCGCCGCTCACGGCCGGACCCGGTCTGTGCTTTCCGTCTTCTTGCATGTAGAAGACGGAAAGCACAGAATGGAGTGCTGAACGCAGGTGTGAACCTAGCGTTACTCTTAATGTTACAGGAACATACCTGTACGTCCTTGAAGTGTTTGCTCCACAAAATCGTGCAGCTTCAGAACTGGAGTACCAGCTGTTACTCGTCCTAGAGAGGGCTGGGACTGTTTATTACCGTCCCTGCCTTTCCAATCCCTGTATACACAATGCTCAATGAGCTATGAGCTACATACAACTATGGGAGCTGCCATTATGAGTCTCTCCTCTGAACTAGTGGCTGTGAGCTCCTGTAGGACCCAGATCAGCTCTGCAGTTATGGACAGTATACACCAACACCATACCCACATTACAGGTTCTAGCCCCACCCCAAAGACACAATACCACAATAAAAATGACCAAAACAGAGAGGAAAAACTATGCTTAAAAGTTTATTAGTAGGACATTGTGCTATTAAAAAAAAAACATGAAACGTGAAAGACAGAAACGTTTTCCCTCCTTTTTTGTTTACATTTTCTGGGATATATATATATATATATATATATATATATATATATATATATATATATATATATATATATATATATGAAAACATAAAAATACAGCCCTATGTGTCACTTAAAAAATATGCAAAATTAAATAACTGAAATTAAAAAAGTGTGTGTGGTCCCGAACCAGGAAAATTGGCTTGGTACGGAAGTGTTTAAAAGGTCACTCCCACCTTTGCCACAAGTAGCGAATCCCCCTTTGAAGGGGTCCCCCAGGTTGAAGCCATGTTGACAGCCATGTGTCAAAAATAATATCTGTATACTACTCCTGGTAAAGTATAGACTAAAGAGACATAAATAACTGGCATGGTCCCACATACTGTTCTTACACAATGGCCCTTTGTAGTCTATGTCCACTATAGTCTAGTTTATATCCACATGGTAACCTTCTCCAATCTACTGGGTATATACAGTGGGGTTCCAATATCTATATAGGCAGGTAGCTAATAAAAAATGACTGTGTACATCTATCTTTTAACTTAGCAGCACAGGAAACGTAAGTTTAGACACCATATATCAGTCTGTAAAGAAGTTTTATAGTGCTGTGTACAAAGCTGTATAGCAGCTGGGAATTTAGAGACCAATGAGTCTTTTATCTTTCACCTATTGACAGGTGTGGACATCTCCCATGGATACCAGAAGACAACAATGAGTGTTTACATCTCCTGAAGTAACCTCGAGGTGAAGAAATCGAGAGTATTTACAACACAATATGCTTTACATTTTTATGATATCTTTATGATTGTTGTCTTTGGTCTAGACCTTGAATAACCTCTATAGGTTTAAGCACATCATATGTAAACAAAAATTATCCCAGCTCAAATCAGAGTATTAAATTCAGTATCAGATTTAATCCCCTCACTATAGGCAGAAGACAATGCGAAAATCTGGCAAATGTTTCATTATGTAGCTAGTCCCCCAATATTTCTAATCCAGCTAATACTGCCTTATTTAGTTATTCCATCATATCTTAAAATTCATGGAATCATTCACTTTAGTTGGTGATCTCATTGTGACAACATGCCTTTAAGTCTTTCCAAAAAGCCTCACCAGGACTTCCTGCCTATCACAGTTACTGCTGATTGTTGCTCCTTATAATAACGAATCTTACAGCTCAGCTTCTCTAACTATATATTCATGGTCTCTGAGATTATTTAGGCAAATATACAGACAATGATTATTACACTGTACATGATTATTACACTTGAAAGTAGTCCATACTTTTTGTGCCCTTCTATGAATGGGCAGTATTTTGGTTTTAACAACTTTGGTTATTACAGCAATGGTTATTTCAATTGTTCGGTCAATAAAGATAGATGTCCAGAAAAGCCATACCTGCCAACAGTTTAGGTCTTTGTAATTTCATTACTGGCATCTTAGATCTGGAGAAGGCACAATATAAAGGTCAATATTTATTGATTGACCCCGCCCGCAAGTAGCAGAGGTAGTTTAGCTTAGAGTCTGTTTTTGTCTTGGAACAAAGTCAATAGAGGGGAGATGTAGGCCTTGATCATATCTAAGGAATGTCTGGTTATTATAAACCCTTGGTATTTGAAACGGTTGACTATACACAGTCCCAAGGTGGTAGAGTTCACAATATGGGATTTGTATGGGGAAAGATGTATGAGACAGGGTTTGACCCAGCTCATAAATAAGCCTGAATAGGATTCAAAGGTATCACTCAATGTGATGGCATGGGGCAGAGAAGCATCAAAGAGGGATAGAAAGAGCATCAAGTCATTAGCATACAGGACAATGCAGTCCTCCACAGATGAGTTAGGTATGTCTGATAGGATTAGCACAGGTATAGTCAGAGGTTCCATTAGTATGTCAAAAAGTATAGGCGACAGTGGCAAGCCTTGTTGGATTTCCTTGGATAGCTGTGACATGAGGTCATTGAGAAGTATGGAGGTTGTGGGACTTTAAAATAGGGACATGTTTCTTTAATGAAATTTGATCCAAAGCACCATAGAACTTGGATCAGAGAGGCCCATTCAATGGACATAAAGCACTTGGCCACATAAAGAACATAGTTCATCTCTAGATTGATGCATGAGATGGTCAATTCTGTCTCCTGTCTGTTGGAATCCTGTTTCAAGTATAAGACCAATGATTCAAGCAGCTCCTCAGGTATGCTTTGAGTGCATCCTAATAAGAGGAATGATTATAATAATATATATAGTATATACTTAGTGTATTCATCTGCATGAACTAGTTGATGAGGCATTCTCAAGGGAGAATTGACGAGTGATTTGAAGGACCCTGAGCTTGGTGATTGATGGCCACCTTCTTCGAGTTGGTTTATGCATTACCACAAATGTAGTCGATATGTTACAGTGGGTTTCTACCAGGAGAGTAACAAATAAATTCTTGGAGGGCAGGGTGTAGTGCTTTACACAGATCATGCCAGCATTTCTCCTGTAGAAAATTACTCAGGGAAGTTGGTTGTGTTGAGGTGGGTACTTGGGCAGTCCCTTTTAACATAGTGGTTGTATACAGTAGTAACTGTTCACTACCCTGTCTCTATTAGACATTGAGTCAGTTTAGCAAAAAACACCAGGTTCTTAGCCATATATGGTTTGTTCGGTGATTACTGCAAGCATCTGTGTAACCAGTGCATGATCTGCCAGCCCAGTAGATGGTAGTTCAGTGGCTTGGAGAGTAGTAGGCCATCCATCTGCTTTTGCCAGATTCACAAAGAAGATGGCACGTTCCTCATGCACAATCCCCAGATGAGCTGGAAATATAATGGGGTAGGGAATCTTCACGTCTCACAGTCTTTTCTTGACTTTCTTTCTTTTTTCAGCAATGTCATGGAAGAAGGTGATGCTTGCATTCTAGTATTCAATGTTACCTTTTGGCCGTGCAGCTTTCTAGTTTTCAGTAAATGTATAAGAATCATTGCTTTCAGCCCTCCGTGGTAAGCCAAGAATTCTATTATTGCAGCAAAGCCTATTCTCAAGGTCATCTGACCTTTGGGCCCACATCAAAGCTGATCTCTCTATTTCTATGAGCTTAGCTGATATTGGAATCCCTCCGTCTTCCAGTTTCAGTTACCTGGTCCCTGAATTTTTACATGTCTTGTTTAATGATGCCCATATCAACCTTTATTTCATCTATTTTATTCATGAAAGTCTTGAATGGCTTTCTTAGACCTCCTGGAGCATGATCTCTTGCTCTATTTCATATGGGACTAATGGTGAAGAGGTGGTAGTAGCAGGGCCTGTGGATGCACCGGCCTCGCCAGGGGTGAATACTTTTAATCTGTCTGCCGCAGTTTGAAAGATGAGATTTCAGAGGCGTAGCTAGGGTTTGAGCACATGGAGTGAACATGTCCAAGTGGGCCCTCAACTTGGGTATAATGATATTATCACTATACAGTGATTGCATAGTGGTAAATATCATCTCTAAACAGGGCTCTGCAGATGATTTAGGTGAATACAGGGAAGGTAAGTAACATTTAGTGACTTACAGGTAACGTCTTGTCTAATCGTTCACATTTCCATTTAATTTCTCTTCTCTTCTTCTGGATGGCCATGACCACTTCTTTCAATCTCTGTAAAGTTTGCAACACAGACATCTTTGGTTCCTTAATTTTCCAGGCACCTAACCACATTGTCCTTACCTGCACACCCATCCTGCTACTACCCCTATTTATAAAATGTATAATATAACCCCCCCAATGAATAATACCCCCAAATCCATCTTTAAATTAATAACTTCCCTATGTACCCCCTTAAATAGTGCCCGTTATTAATAATGTCCCAAGTGTTTCCTGATTAAAAAGTAAAAAAAAAAAAAAAAAATGAGTGGGATTCCAATAACCGGGACCCCCACGATCAGATGTTTGAATGAACCATGGTACCTGTGTAAGTGCTGAGCCCGCTTCTCTGTTTACATAGTATAATTCGTCTCATAGCATCAATGTAATGTAACTACAGCCTCATCCTATACACATCTATGTGACAAGGCTGGAATTACATCACACGGTCACTATAAACAGACAGCGTGTGATATAAACAGCCATGGCCCCTTCATACAGCTGGTCAGCGGGGATTCACTGATCTCTTATTAATGATTTATTCTGAGTAGAGATCACCAATAAAAATGAGCTGGAAAACTCCTTAAGGCTGAGGCTCACGTTGTGGAAGCACAGTTTTTTTTTTGTTGCAGATTTTGTTGCGTTTTTTTGAGCCAAAACCAGGACTAGATTGAGCAGGTTTGAAGTGTAAGAGCTTTCTATATATCTCCAATTCCATTTATAGCCATTCTTGGCTCAAAAAAACTGCAACAAAATCTGCAACAAAAAAAAGGGGATTTGTGCAATGTGGGACCTTAGCCTAAGGCTGGGCCTCACGTGGTCTAAATGCCGTGGTGTGGTCACGGTGTAAACGCCACAGGAAAAATGCAGCGTTTTACAGTTACTGCAAAGTGGATGGCATTTTAGCGAATTCTATACACACATTGCAGAAAAATATGTGGAGTGGGTGAGCTGCGATTTCCAAAACCATTGTGGTTTTGGAAATCACAGCATGTCAATTATACCTACGGAAACTCTGGCCGTTTCCCTATAGGTACAATAGAAGCAGAACATCCAATTTGTATGGACAGCATGGTGGCTCAGTGGTTAGTACTGCAGCCTTGCAGCACTGGAGTCCCAGGTTTAAATCCTGCCAAGGACAACATCTGCAAGGAGTTTGTATGTTCTCCCTGAGTTTGCGTGAATTGATTGTCCTGCTGGAAGAACTAGAGAGTGACACCACTTGCCCTATCTCACAGGTCTGTGTTCATGGTAAAGCTGTGTAAACAATGGGAGGAATAAGTTCACATAGTAGGCAAACAATGCAACATTTCTAAAGCGATATATTTAGGAAAAGTCTGCAATTTACATAAGTGAGCAGTATAGATAGGATCCTTGAGATGGGGCAAGCCCTTTAATAAAGTCCAAGTACCATTTTAATTAATTCACAGTAGAGAAGCTGATCAAACCTCCCATAGGAATTTAAAAATTAACTTTTATTAACCTTTTAAAATCTCGGTTTATAACAATACAACTTAAACCCAATGTTGAGAAACTTTTGCGGCCGCTATCACTTTCAGCGTCGGTCCTGCTGGCGGTCAGCGTATCAACCGCCCACATCATCTTTAAAACAAAACAGTTATTACTGCTACTATTTTGAGAAATGATAAGACCCCTGATGAGTAGAACGAAACGCGTAGGGTCAGATATGAATTAAGATTGGCGGCAATCTTACCCGCATAGTTCTGGTCTGAACGGAGACTGAGCCAGTGACCCCCTCCCCCCTTGGTTGGCGTGGCATAAGGCCAGTAACCTCCAAGAGGTGGGTAATTGTACACTGAGCCTGCAGCAAATTGTTTCCTGTTCAAAGACCTCTATGGGGAGTGAAGACCGCAAACTTGCTATTTAGGGAGGTAGCTACTATTAGGGAATGCATAGTGATGGTAGCATGCTCCCATAACAATTAAGCAAAAGTTTCTCAGCATTGGGTTTATGTTGTATTGTTATAAACCGAGATTTTAAAAGGTTATAATAAAAGTTAATTTTTAAATTCCTATGGGAGGTTTGATCAGCTTCTCTACTGTGAATTAATTGATGTAGGAAATTTGATACATTGTGCCACACACAGTGAGTCTATTACCACTTTAATTACATGAAGCTCCCTTATATTATGCCCCTGAATCCCCCTGACATAAATATTGCACCCCTATTGACCCCTTATATATATAGCCCTTATATAAATGACGCCCATCATCCTAATGCCCTCTAATTTTAACTAGAATTTTAACTAGACCGGTGTCTGCAGACACCAATCTAGTTAAAAGTAAAGCATTAATGGCGGCCCCGGGATAGGCCCCACAGAGCCTACACCTCTGCCAGTTTTGCTAATTTTTCCAGTTTCTTGGTGGTGCTTTCAGTTGCCACATCTTAAAGCTATGGTTCCAGGTAGTTTTTGGTAAGAGTATAGGTGAGTTTGGCCTGGATCTAGGACTGAGCTCTCACAGCATGCGTCTAGTCAATGGCCAATTTTTAAACCTAAATTTTATGAGAAACATATTTTTTAAAGATTTGTTGATGACTTGATTTTTATTTTTGTCACTATGTTTTGTTTTTTGTTTTTTAAATGTACAATATCCTGCTATATTCACTCTGTCCACTGAACCTGGATAGAAGCATTAGACTACAATTACACAACAGTGAATAATGGCTGTGCTGGACAGCAGCATAAAATTCATTGTCAGTGAATGGGAGCTATTCACATGACTGTTATTTTGATGGTCTATTGTCACAGACCATCAGAATACAGGTCATGTTCTATTTTCAACAAAAAAGAAAAGTAAAAATACACAGTCCACTCTCAAGTTTTACGCTCCAAGTGTAATCAACCTCTGACTCCTGGTGGACGGATATGAACCTTCTCAGCAACAGGTAATAATGAATCCAGAAGAAGACTTGGTATTCCAGCATCCAAAAAGCCACAAAGTGAGAATTTAATAAAACTTTTTAATTAATCTATGAAAAAGGAAAAAAAACAATATACAGTAGTGGTAAAAGTGTAATAAATCCTTACGCGTTTTGGGAAAATGACCCCTTAATCATGCTATGGATTAATTAAAAGTAAAGTTTTATTATATCCTTACTTTGTGGCGTTTTGGATGCTGATATCAAGTCTTGTTCTAGATTCATGTCCTATATATAGGTAGAGATGAGCGAACGCTATTTGAAACAGCCGTTTCAAATAGCACGCTTCCATAGAAATGAATGGAAGCAGCTGAACGCAGACTTTGCCGGCAGCCGGCCGCTTAACCCCCCGCGTGCTGGCTACGTCCATTAATTTCTATGGGAGCGTGCTATTCGAAACGGCTGTTTCGAATAGTGTTCGCTCATCTCTAACAATAAGGAATCCAGGACACGTGATTATGGATCCCAGCTGTAGGGTGGTGCACATTGATTATAAATTTATTTACTCTGTTCCAAATGAGAAATTTGGGAAACTCTTTTTAGCCTAATGAGACACGTTGTCTAACTGTATATACAGTTCAATGCTTACTTACCTAATTTTTCAGAAGGTTCTATTATTGTTTAAAAGATCTTTACAATAATGTTACTTCAAGCCAAGAAATAAAAGTAATGACTTTGTGGTGAATTTGAGCAGTTATCACACACAGCATTCAACACAGACGGTCCAGCTGCCATATCTAATAAACAAAGCAGAGTCATGTATTCAAACATTTCTGAGTATTAGAAAAATGTAGTAAGATTAAACATATTCTTTACACAAGTTTTCTATAGTTTTAAAATACCTAAATATCCTGTCTACGTTATCCACAAAGCCAAATTATTTGCTTCAGAGAAAACTCTCCAGAGTACCACTAATTTTAGAAGACCCTCCTTCTTACTCTCTAAAACACAGATTTTTTTTTTCAGTCCCATTAATCCCATAAACAGATCACCCCCTTATCCAACAAAAGGGACATCAAGAGATCACGCAATGTCAAGCGTATATGCCAACAGTCGCGATTTTGCCAAGGCAATCTCATAAACTGGGCCACAAAAGGTTTGGGCTAGATAAGGTTTAACCCCTTAGCGACCCTTGACGTAACTGTACGTCATGGGTCGCATGGGGATGTATGGAGCGAGCTCACACGCTGAGCTCGCTCCATACACGGCAGATGCCGGCTGTATAATACAGCCAGGACCTGCCACTAACAGCAGCGGTCGGTGCCCGAGCCGATCGCTGCTGTTAACCCTTTACACACTGCGGTCAAACGTGACCACAGTGTGTAAACGGCGCCGGCGGCATGGGCGCCGCCATGTTTTGCCGATCGCCGCCCTCCTGAACGTCACAAGAGGGCGGTGATCGGTTGCTATGACAGCCGGAAGCCTATTGAAGGCTTCCAGGCTTGTCTCTGCACTAGATCTATTAGACGATGCCAGAGGCATCGTCTAATAGAAGTGCTGCGATTTTCCTATTCACTGCAATACTGTAGTATTGCAGTGAATAGTATGAGCGATCAGACTCCCTAGGTTTCAAGGTACCTAAGGGGTCTGATCATAAATGTAACAGAAGAAAAAAAAAAGTTTTTAAAAGTATTAAAAAAATAAAAAAAATATAAAAGTTCAAATCACCTCCCTTTCCCTAGATCAGCTATAAAAGTAATTAAAGAACATTAAACATAAACATATTAGGTATCCCTGCGCTCCAAAATGCCTGAACTATTAGAATATTAAAACATTTATCCCATACTGCGAACGGCGTAGCGGCAAAAAAAATAAAAACAGCCAAAAAGCGTTTTTTTCAACACTTTGCCTCCTATAAAAAATTGAATAAAAAGTGATCAAACCATCGGATCTTTCCCCAAATGGTATCAATAGAAACGTCATCTTGTACCGCATAAAAAGACACCACAACCAGCTCCATACATGGAAATATGAAAAAGTTACAGGTGTTAGAACATGATGACACAAATTTTTTTTCTATTTTGCAAAGTTTATCATTTTTTTAAAAGTATCAAAAAATTTCAAATACTATATAAATTTGGTATCACCGCGTTTGTACTGACACGTAGAACACAGGTAACATGTCATTTGTACCAAACAGTGAATGCTGTAAAAATTAAACCCATAAGAAAATGGCGCAAATGCATTTTTTCTCCAATTGCGCCTCATTCTGAATTTTTTTCCAGCTTCCCAGTACATTGCACAGCATATTGAATGGTGCCATTACAAAGTACAATTTGTCCCGCAAACAATAAGCTATCATGTGACTCTGTGAACTGAAAAATGAAAAAGTTATGGCTCTTGAAATGTGAGGAGGGAAAAACGAAAATGCGAAACCAAAAAATGGCCTGGTCCTTAAGGGGTTAAGTATAGCCCACACCAAAAGGGCATTTCTTGGGTGTTCCAAAATGAGCTGTAAAGTTGGATTTTGGCCTATAAAGTGTTACCAAGTATCATCAAGGTTAGCAGTAAATGAGAGGGAAGTGATGCTAGGAACCAGGAATGAGATGGGTAGCCCTGTTGGGGTCCTGGACAAGGATACTGTACTATAGAAAAGAAAGAGGCACCGAGCCGACCAATGTGTAGTAATGGGATGAAGTAACAAGGTCAGCAGAAATAATTTAGGCTGCTCACCTGACAGGGTTGAAATAGATACAACAACCCTGATCGCATATACAACGAATAGTAGGAATAGGTCTAGGCAGCAGCAGGTCGTCACACGCCAATAGACGTCAAGGGATAACAGTTAGGGACCATCCTCCATAAATACAGAGAAAGAAGACCGCGCTCACCCAGGGACCAACAATCTTTATTAGCACAACGCGTTTCGAGCTGGACGGCTCTTTATCAAGTGCAAAAAAATCCAAAAAGAAAAGATCCACCTGCAGGATCATATAACATCATTGCATGGTGATGAAGAAGTCTTTGTGATCAAAAATCCCAAGGAATATACATATAACCACAGGTTTCTATATGGTGAGAAACCTGTGGTTATATGTATATTCCTTGGGATTTTTGATCACAAAGACTTCTTCATCACCATGCAATGATGTTATATGATCCTGCAGGTGGATCTTTTCTTTTTGGATTTTTTTGCACTTGATAAAGAGCCGTCCAGCTCGAAACGCGTTGTGCTAATAAAGATTGTTGGTCCCTGGGTGAGCGCGGTCTTCTTTCTCTGTATTTATGGAGGATGGTCCCTAACTGTTAAGGATACTGTACTAGTGACTAGGAATGAAAGGGGAGCAATGTTGATAAGCACAATTTGAAGAAATATGCTGGGGACTAGGAATGTGATTGAAACCATGCTGAGGACAATGATTTAAAAGGGATGCCATGCTGGAGACTAGGAATGAAAAAGGATCCATGCTCAAAACCACAATTTCAAGGGATACTATGTTGGGGACATAGAATGAGAGAGGAATCATGCTAAATTCCACAATTTAAAGGAAACTATAGTGGGAACTACACAATCACAGAAACAAAAAATGTCATTTTATCTAAAACATAACTTTTAATGACTTCTATTAAAATTTCTGATAAAAACCTGAAATGTCATATTCTGCAATAATAGTCTCATGAACAACAAAAAGGCGGCTATTATATTATTTGGCTAATTTCCATTAAATACCAGTCTATTAATGACCAATTCCAGCCTAGGGAAAAGACAGGTTGTCATCGCATGATCGAAAGCAATTGCTGCAGTGAAAAACAGCACCAGCATTGCAAAGTACTACTGGACTAATCTGGTGCATAATTTAGTTCAATTTAATCAATTTTAGACAGATAGGCAGAAAAATCATAAGATTGGGATAGAAACTCTGCACTGTTCTGTAACGGAAGTGTCTACTGTGTTATACATAAACTGGCCAGGTCACCCTTTCTTTGCCAAAAAACCTCATTTTGTTACAGGGAATTTATTACTTGCAATAACAATTTTTAATTAAACATATTTTTGCATAGCTTTTAGAATGGCTATTCCAGGGATACCTTTTAGGGTCAGTTCACATGTGAACCATCCGCGCGGGTTTTGACACAGAGAGAGACACGGCGAGACGCATCTCTCTCTGGTCAAAACTCGCCTGCCGCGAACCATCGCGGTCGCGGCTTTCCCCTCCTATGTCGGCTCAAATGAATGAGTCGACATAGGAGGGTGCTGCTGCTAGGCGGAAGCCGCGGCCCAGCGCACCGCGGCTTCCGCCTGAAGATAGGACATGTCGCTTCTTTTCTCCGCTAGCAGCAGCCCGCCGCTAGCGGAAAAAAGGAGCCCGGCGGTCTGCATAGACCACCATTGTAAAGGGGCGGATTTTGAAGCGAAATCTGCTGTCAAAATCCGCCCCTTTGCCCACGTGTGAACTAGCCCTTACTCTATCATCGGCGCCGGCATTTTTGAATGATTCCAGTTTTAGTGATATGCAAATTGAGCTCAAGCAACAGTTAGAAGACTTCTGGTGCTCCGTGCTTGCTAATTTGCATATCACTAAAACCGGGATAATTGTAAAACATCGGCGCCAATGATAGAATAAAAGGTATCACTGGAATAGCCTTTCTAGAGGCTATGCAAAGATATGTTTAGTTTAAAATGCCTATTGTAAATGATAGATTCCTTTTAAGTCTTTTTTATAATTGAACATTTTTTAAATACAGTGTCAGACCTGCCATTAATGTAACTTGCTGCACTATGATCTGGCTGTCCACCGAGTCAATTACATTGTTTTGACTGACAAACTCATTGCAAAATCTCAACTTAAGTTTTTTGAGTGTTGCAAAATCTAAAATCTTGTTAAGTATCTCAACTTTTTATGGTTGTCCTGAATCCAATTAATATTGTAACTGAAGGGACCATTGTGTTGAAATGTACTCTACAGGGGACAGATTTCAGAAAGTGCTTCTTTTATTAAATACAGCTAAGTCAATTGTTGAAAAATGTAAAAAAAATATAGCACACTTGTTAATTTATATCCATTGCAGAAACTGACAGTGCAAGAAGAACTTCAGGACAGGGCCACATTGCAAGCAATTGCTGCTTCAAATGCAATAGACATAAACAAGGGAGTTCAGTGTATAACAGTATGCAGTTAACTCCTAAGCTCCCTCTAGTGAGTGCTATAGATAGCCACTATATTATGTTATCTTTATATCTATGTTAAGGATGGAGTGTTAATAGAGCTCCAACTGCTAAAGTTATCTTAAAGATGCATTTATGTTCTCTGATCGGATGTGCCCTCCATTACCTGTGTTGGACTCTGTTGGTTGGACATGTCCAAATATGTGTATCACATTAAGCAGTTTTTCGAAACAGAAAATGGCTTTGTAGCAAGTTATCATTTACCTACTCAGGAACAGCAGTTTTCCCTGGTTCAGTTTCAGGCACCTTTTTGTTGTCTTTTGTACATTTGATTTTGAGGGCTAAAACATTTTTTTCCTTTGAGTTATTCCAATAACTTTTGCAGGGTTTTTTTGGTGATAAATAGTGATTTATTTGTATGTTCTTCTGATTTTTGTATGTTTTTTCTTTATTTTAATATTTGTAAAAAATTTGAAGAAAAAGGAAGGAAAATATGTCTGTTTTTCGTATATTTTTTAATAGCATAAAGTGCTGCAAATAATAAATAAATAGTTTTCCCTCTACATTACAGTAATTTTACATAGGTGACATTTTATTTTTGTGTTGTTGCCAGGGAACGGGGGGGGGGGGGGGGGTTGGCTTGAACCTGTGACATGGTGTCTATTTTTTTATACATTGTTCTTAATGGACCTTTAGGAGGCATTTTAACATTCTTTTTTATTACCCCTGTAACTGGAGTTGATACCTTAGCCCCAGTTACAGGAGGAATGCAGCCTCCTATCACTTATTGCAGAGCTGATCTGGGTTCTCTAGGACCCAGCAGCTAATGCAGTTCCCATTCCCCTGCCTTCCTTATGGGAGATTTGACTGTAGTAACAGCTGCTTACCGCTTCTGCAGTTGCACAATTTTGTGCTTCTGCTTAACCCTACAGGAATATGAGTGGATAGCCCAGACTTATATAGTCAATGACAGTCTGGAAGATGTTAAGAAAATTGCTTACTATCCTATTTGTATCTACAATGGCTTGCAAAAGTATTCACACCTCTTGAACTTTTTCACATTTTGTCACCTTACAACCACAAATTTAAATGTATTTTATTGAGATTTTAAGTGACCAACACAAAGTAGTAGATAATTGTGAAGTGGAAGGAAGATGATACATGGATCTCACAATTTTATTCAAATAAAAATCTGAAAAGTGTGATGTACAAAAGTATTCAGCCCCTTACAGTGAAGGAAATAATTATTTGATCCCTTGCTGATTTATAAAGTTTATACAATGTGATTTTCTCGATTTTATTTTTGATATTCTGTCTTTCACTGTTAAAATTAACCTACCCTTAAAATTATAGTATGTTCATGTCTTTGTCAGTGGGCAAACTTATAAGATCAGCAAGGGATCAAATACTTATTTCCTTCACTGTAAGGGGCTGAATACTTTTGTAGAGGTGTAGAGTCTCCTTTCACTGCAATTAACACCCCAGATCTTTTGGGGTATGTCACTACTAGCTTTGCGCATGTAGAGACAGATTTTTGCCCATTCTTCTTTGCAAAATAGCTCAAGCTCAGCCAGATTGGAAGGGGAGTGTCTGTGAACAGCAATCTTCATGTCTTGCCACAGATGCTCAATACGATTTAGGTCTTGATTTTGACTGGGCCATTTTAATACATGAATATTCTTTGATCTAAACCATTCCACTGTAGCTCTGGCTGCATGTTTAGGATCATTGCCTTTCAGGAAGGTGAATCTCTTTCCCATTCTCAAGTCTTTTGCAGTCTTCAACAAGTTTTCCTGCAGGATTGCCCTGTATTTAGCTCCATCCATCTTCCCATCAATTCTGACCAGCTTCTCAGTCCCTGCTGAAGAAAACCCTCCCCATAGCATGATGCTGCCACCACCATGTTTCATAGTGGGGATGGTGTGTTCTGGGTGCTGATCAGTGTTAATTTTTTGCCACACATAGCGCTTTGCATTTAGGCCAAAAAGTTAAACTGTGGTCTCATTTGACCAGAGCACCTTCTTCCACATGTTTCCTGTGTCCCCTATATGGCTTGTGGCAAACTGTAAACGGCACTTCTTATGTCTTTCTTTCAACAATGGTTTTCTTCTTACCACTCTTCCGTAAAGCCCAGATTTGTGGCATGCACAACTTATAGTTGTCCTGTGGACAGATTCTCCCACCTGAACTGTGGATTTCTGCAGCCCCTCCAGAGTGACCATGAGCCTCTTGGTTGCTTCTCTGACCATTGCTCTCTTTGCTCGATCTGTTAGTTTAGGTGGGCGGCCATACCTTGGTAGGTTTCCAGTTGTAGAATACTTTTTCCATTTTTGGATGATGGATTGAAGAGTGCTCCTCAGGATACTCAAACCCTGAGATATGTTTTTATAATCTAACCCTGCTTTAAACTTCTCCGTAACTTTATCTCTGACCTGTCTGGTGAGTTGCTTGGTCTTCATGATGCTGTTTGTTCACTATTGCTCGCTGACAAACTACTGAGGCCTTCGCAGAACAGGTGTATTTATGCTGAGTGTAAATTACACAAAGTTGGACTCTATTAAATAATTAAGTGACTTCTGAAGGCAATTGTGCGCATTGTATTTTATTTAGGAGTATCAGAGTACAGGCTGAAAACTTTTGCATATCTAACTTTTATTTGATAAAAATTTTGAAAACCATGTATCATTTTCCTTCCACTTCACAATTATCTACTACTCTGTGTTGGTCTATGGCTTAAAATCTCAATCAAATACATTTATGTTTTTGGTTGTAAGCTGGCAAAATGTGAAAATATTCAAGGGTTGTGAATACTTTTGTAAACTTGTTAGTTTGTAGATGTTGCCACAATATTTTTTGAATGAATTTTAAGACAAATTGAGATCCTAGACGAAATCAAGAATCAGTTAAGAGGGGACACATTTCTTAAAATTTTAAATATTCCAGTATGTTCCTTTCAAAACTCAGCTCTCCAATTAATACAGTGTCAGATGTACAGGCTGAAATATCAAAAAATATCTTTAGTTGACTTAATCCAATACTAAAGCATCAATATGCAGGGTTCAGTTGAGCCTTTATAGGGTATAGCCCTACTGAAAGAGTATGTGTTGTGGTGTTTCTTCTTAATTTTTATCCAAACTAGATCCAAATAGTAGAGTTCTATATTGGAGACCCTCCTGCTGATAGCAAACCTCTACCACATGAGAGAAATTGGTTGCTGATGAAAGAGATTTGTGAAGCACATGAAGTGGACACAGTCTAGTGTAGTGAAGTCAGGGTTGAGTCTAGAATGGAGTTGTTTAAATCAGGGGTGTAGTGGATTCTGTAGGTGGCGCTGCCTTGTCTCCACCCGCCAGCTTGTCACATCTATTACACCCAAACACTTAGCATTTTCGTGAGTTCCGTTGTTGAGGTAGAGGCTACTTATGCCTCTCCTATATGCAAGTCTAACCCTCCAGGTTTGAGGTGGATACAGCAGGTGGGGGACTCGTGCTAACAGTCACAGGAGGCAGCACCACTTACTGGATCCAGAGCATAGTAAGAAGCTCCTGATTTTACCCATTTCATTCTAGCATCTACCATAAAGTCATTACAGTGCTGTAGAGTTGCAAAGACACATTAGAGAAGCAGTAGCATGGCAGGAAGCTACAGGTACAGAACATAGTCAGAACACTCTTTGCATCAAAGCTGAGATTGTGGATTACAGGGTATGCACCTCATAACCAAAGGCCAAAAGCATTAAAGAATCAGTAGAAGTATCAGTGATTTGGTAGAGAAGCAAGTGGAAGGCATGTGAAAGCCCACCTTTGGGCTAACCTGTCCATTTGCGTTGTATATATGTACTGTATATTAGGTGTAGTGGTATGGTTTGGCCACTAGATACATCATAACAGGACAGAACAAGAATGGGGATATGATTATTAGTATAAGGGGCCTAGACCACAAGCTCTGGATGCCATCATCTCCATTAGATTGCCACATTCCATATCTCCATGCTGGAAATGCAGGCCAAAAGGCCTTCTGGGATGGCTGCCAGAACACAAAGCTAGGAGGCTGCACAAATGCCACAATCTGTCATGGAAGAAGATAGAAACTGGTGACTCCATAATTTAGCAGGTCAGTGATGACCAGATTCAGGAAGAGAAAAAGCCTACTCCTGCCAGTTTGACACAGGAAGTGTGATGCAGTGGAGAAACCAAGAATGTCCCAAGAACTTGAAGGACAGCACTAGGGGTGAACCAAGCTTCTCTGCTGCCTGAGGCGAACTACAGAAAGCCCCCCCACCAAAAAAATAAAATCCTCAACCTATTTATGGTTGCATGATGGGGCCTCCCTAATTAGGAGACATCCCACCATTGACAGATCAAAAAAATCCCCTTGTTTGACCCCCACATAGTATAACACCCTCTTTTTTGACCTCCTCATGATATACAACCTACTTTTTCTTGACCCACCACATAATACATGACTCCCTTTTTCTGGCCCCCCACACGGTATATGACCCCATTTTTTAGGCCCCCAACATGGTATATGACCCCATTTTCCTGTCCACCCGCAAGGTATGTGACCCCCTTATTCTGGCCCACCACATGGTATATGATCCTTTTTTTAAATCCACCACATGGTATATGACCCTTTTTTGCCCCTACAGTATATGAACCCACTTTATATGCCCCTCCCCACAGTATATGAACCCTTTCTTTTCCTATACTCACAGTATATGACCTATTTCTTATGGCCCCCACACAATATATGGTCCACTTTTTTACCCTATATGCAGCATATGATCCCCCTTTTATGCCCCCACACAATTTAGGACCCCCTTTTCTGCTCCCTTACACAGTATTTGAGCCCCTTTTTTACACCAACACACAGAGTTTAAGACCCCCTGTTTTTACACACATGCACACTCAGTATATTACTTCCCCCAGTATATGTTAGGGTTGGTTCACACTAGCGTATATATTTTGTCTGGGGAGAGTCCGCATGGAGACCCCCCGGACGGAATACAATCGCAACTGCAAGCTGTCAAAGCGCACGGACCCCATAGACTATAATTTTTTGTGCTGAAAAAGCCCCCCTTGGCTTATACTCGAGTCAAGCAGCAGGCTAGGAACGCAGCGGGCCTCTGCTCCCTTTCTCTCCAGAGCCCGCCCCCCACACCGCTCCATCACACGCCTGGTGACGTGACCACATAAGCTCAGGCCCACACAAGATGTGTGTCTGCGTTCCCTGGCCTGCTAGCAAAAGTACTGTAAGTACTTCTGCAGTTTGAAATGAATAGTCTCAAGGTTGGTTCGTACTAGCGTATGTATTCCGTCCGGGGAGAGTCCGCATGGAGACCCCCCGGATGCAATACAATCGCAATTGCAAGTGCTGTGCTGTGAAAGCTATAGACTATAGATGGGGTCCGTGTGCTTGCCACGCACTGCCCACGCTATGAGAGAACTCATTTGCATCCCAACAAAAAATGGGATTTCTACGGAACAGTGGTGTGGAGAAGACATCTAAAGGCGAAGAATAGCCATTCTGAAGGCTATTCTTATGTGTCAACTAGAAAAAAAACCTGTTTAAATGGTAGAATCCCTTTAAAAGGGTTGCCTAACTCTTTTTTTACTTTGTGCGGAAAATAGTGGCAGTAACATTAAAAAATGACTCGTTCTCCACACCTCCCAAGGTTTTAAGTGTTGACAGCTCCATGCTACTGTTTTCAGGACCCAGTTGATGTCAGCAGTGATGTCCCATCTGAGGGCAGGACAGGTCTCTACTGCAGGTAAACACAGCCCTTAGTAGTGACCTCTTCACAAACAACACATGATTGACTGTGTTCATCAGTAATCTGTCATTTGTGAAGAGGTCACTGCTGCGGCCTGGGATTGGCTGCAGCGGAGATCTACTCACAAAACAGGAAATCATTGGTGACATCAGCCTGGACTTAAAACAGCAAAGTGGCGCTCTCAATGCTGGAAACAGATGACCTGGAAAAAGAGAGTCATTTTTTTTTTTAAAGTAATCTTTTTAAAATGAGTGGAAAAATCCCTTTAAGAGGCTAAACTTGAATTTAACAAAGAAACTGCAAGTGTTAACCTGTTAAGAGATTGTACGCAGTGTTAGCAGTACGATAACAATCATTTTGTTATTAATGGACTAATAAAAACATAAAAGGGTACGGTATGGACACTGCTGAAATAGTCTGTATGACATTATTAAATCAGCAAACTATTGTTAGTCTTTAAAAATGCTTTGATTTTGGTGACGATTTTCATAGGAAAATTGTCTTTTCATCAGAATTGTAAATAGTTGAATTTTAGGAAAATTTACAAAAAGTGAAACTTCCTTTAACCTCCTTCTATATACATCAGTGAATGTTTCCTATTTCCTAAATGTAAGACTTTGATCTAATTCCCTTTGTTATACTGTTTGCCATGTTTATCATTCAGTACCATGAGCTACTTTCTAGCTGCTAAATAGCATTTTCAGGACAGAGCACCTTTCTTCCTTTCCAGCAGTTGTACTAGATGTAGTGAGCTGAGTCGTGCTTGACTGACAAGGATGGGAGTGGATTGACTTGGGGCAGCTGCACTGTCATTGGCTGCACAGCTCTTCCACTGAATCAGCAACAGTTTCACGCTGCATGCTGTGGTTTACTGACAAGCTGTCAGCTGACAGGCTTAGACAATGTACAACCCTGACTATTGTTGGAGGGGGGGAGGAGAGAGAGTAAAGCACTTCTGATGATGTCATGAAGGAAGGGAGCCAAGGAAATAAACACAACTATGCGACTGTACTTGTTGGGGAATGTTAAGTCTACACCTTGTTAAAAAAATAAAACTGCAGCAGACTATGTCACTGGCATGTATCTCAGTATAACGCATTTGAGTTATTTTATTTCCCAAATGGCAGTTCTATTCAGACGCCTACAATCTAGGAGGACAGGAGTCTTGAAATATGCTTCCACAATAGCGCAGGCCAGGATCAATGTTTAGCCAGAAAGTTGTACATAAATTTCCTTGTGTTTACTCTCCCATATCCCAGAAGGGCCAAGATATCCTTGCATTGCAAATCAATATGAAAACACAATAAAAGGAAACAGACACATTGAATGCCATTCAATCTGCACTAATGTGACGCTATGACAAGGGTGAAATGCAATATACTGTAGGTGTGTCATGAGTAAATGACTCAGTTGTAGTTTCTTCCTTGTCTTAACATAACACCTTTACATCACGCCAGGGGAAAGGGCACATTCTCTTTTTCCTAGGGGTCACAAGCACTATTTATACTTTCAGGGCAGTTTCCTTTCCTAAGTGTAAGGATCCAAAACTTTAGATGACTGCCAAGTATTCCAACGGAGAGCACATAGACACAAAACATTTTTACATCCTCGGTTATTAATTTCCAACTTGGCAACTAGTTAAATATTCATGATCCAAAGTGCATATTTTAAGTTTTAGGGAAGAATGGTGACAGAGATACTTCTCACCTAATAGTATTGTCTTCATGTATGGTGACAATATGATCTGTGTGTCAGATTGTGGAAAGAGAACATGGATGGGGCTCTTGTGACTATGACTATTGTGTTCATCTCATATAACATATTTACCAGCCACTATTGCAACCTTCGTGGTCATATTGTTATTGTTTCATTCCAAGTTAATTGAATGTCAATGGCTTCAGCAGAATAGCAGGTGACTTGGAGAACTCTCTGCATTGGAGATAAGGATACATGCATTAGCACTGTTTGTTGTGCAATGCCTAGTCTGACCTCATTGGCCCCAAAACAGTTAAGCTCAATGCTATTTCCTAAATGACATTGACATGCAAGTCTGCTCTATTCATCCCTGTGGACATTGAGCTTGGCTTTCTCTCACAATTCCTACTCTATGACTCTTCTCCACCCCTTTTTCTTTTCAACAGAAGCACACACCCTGCTGAAATCAAAGCATTCACTTTCAAAGTTACTTTACATTTACGTTTCCTTCTTTACCGTTGCTTCTCTAATATTCAAAAATAAAAGGTTTAACTTCTGCACATCCCCTTTAAGACGATACAACATGGCATGGATTTTTGCATGTCAGGCTAGTGAAGAGTGCTATAGAAAGGGTTAAGTGAGACCGCCCCAGCTCTGTTGTGCGTATGCAATAATCTGTGTGGCTGCCTTGGCTGTCTGCCAAAGTGTTGCCTTGCCTCCACACACTCCCCCCCCCTTCCTCCCTTTTGCATGAAGTAGGATCCTTGAGCTGTTGCAGAGGCAGCCAACTGCTCCATATTTGGCTTCTATTACACATTTACATACTGGAGAGAGAGAGCTGTACTGCAGACATCATTTCTACTACAGTAGAGGAGACATACAAGACCTGTCTTACTGCGAGAGGGGGGGCAGAGTAACAAAAAAAAAAAGAGGCAGCAGCTCAGACACCCTCTTCAACCAACAACCTCTCTACCGCACTTTACAGTAAGTCCATTTTTCGTCTGTTTTTTGTCGATTGTGGAAATAGCAGCAGACAAGATGTTTCTGTGCATGCACACATATTCCTGAGGATATTTATATACAATACAACCTAAGCGACCATAAGCTGGCTTTCTGTTCCTGCTTTTCAAGCCTTGAAAAAGAAGCAGCAGCAAACTGTAGTCATCCGGAGGTACAGGCGTATTCTCTGTCTTTTTTTTCCCTCTTAGTGTCATAGATTGGTTGATAATTGTTCTCAATAAGGGTCGATGAATAAACTCGGTCGATTAGACAAGGATGAGTATTCTTTTTGTGGATGTGATGGGCCCTGACAATGTGAATTAACCCTTCCTGAGCAAGAGCTGCCTGTAGTGTTGTGTGGAGTAACAGTGGTTAACATTGGCAGTAGTAGGGAAGAGATCTGTGCAGTTACCACTTCCCCCATGGGGTGCTGGAAAGAGTCTGCAAAGGGAGAGCCTACGTGTGTATGTGTACGAGAGAGGAGACTGCACGTTTATGTCACCTCTGTCAATCCCCTCCTCCTGCTGTCTGATCTATCAGTCTGCTCCTGTATAGAGACCACCTAATGCCACATTACTGGGGAAAGTCAGCTCCATTCCTTATAATATTTCTGTCATGTCATTCTTCATGGTCACTGAAGTCGAGTCTGGTCATTTATTAATTCAGTAAGAGCAGAGACACATACATGTTGTGTGCACCTGGCCTTATATTTACCAGTGCCTTTATGTGGACGATAAATACACGAGACGGGTCTTATGCAAGATTAAAAGGAGTCTCGGACAACGTAATGTCCAACTGTGGAGGAGAAGTTTTGTGTCACACATACTATTGTCGTATTCCAGGTTATTAGTTATATTTAACATTATTCATGGCTGACATGTTCAGTCCATGTTTGTAGGCCCAAATGTTCAGTACTGGTAGTATTTGACTGTAGTGTACGTCTATTATGTGTGAGAAATAGGGAGGACACCACTTGTTTGAGATCAGATCAGTCGGAGTCCCTGTTCTGAAGTAAAGGCCTAATGTCTCCGGGAGATAAAAAGGCCGGCCTGGAGCACTTTGTAGGCTCACTGCTCCACCCCAGTAAGCAGAGCTACACATTGAAGGCTTCCTCCAGGCCCTCCTGGAGAACAGTACGGTTATACTCAATCCTTTGGTCAAGGAGTTAATGAACTTGTTATTACTTAGTGCCATCATCTTCAAGGGTGCAACACAAAGTGTTATAAATTAGTCTTCGTCTAAGACATAAAAGTAGGCGTAAAAGTAAACTTATATGAAAAGCAACTCCAAACATAACTGTAAGAGTTCACTATCGCAATGTATTAAGAGGTAGACACAAGTGGTAAAGGGACTAATGGTGAATGATACCATTCCTCATCTATGAGGCAGCAACTGTGATGATGTGCAAGTATATATTGTGAATATTAAAATAAATGTACAAATCTAGCAACATTCAACTTGACACTCAACATGTTAATTACCCTGCTTCAGCAAACATTAAATTGACAAGTAACACCTAGGGCAATAGTATATTTGAGACGTTGAGTGTCAATTAAAAAAATTTTTGTATGATATATATTTATATTACTCTACATGATTTGTTTATTACTTTTGACATACATTGTTAAATAATACGTAACAAATACATATTTGTAGTGTAGTAACAAAGCATGTATGGGTGGCCCTAGAGCTAGCAAGTCTATTCATGGCCCTAAACCATAGGTTTGTATGCAGGAGCTCAGGTGTCAGTGAAGAATGATGGTCTTCTTATTGGTCTGGTCTTACAACTGCCTGTATAGTATGTACGTGAAGCTCAGTGAGTAAGCATAGTGAAAGAGCTGTGTGTAGTGTAGTGTAAAGCTCCCTCCTCCCAGTGGGTGAGTACAGTGAGTCAGGCGTAGCTGGGAGGAGGATGCGGTGTGTGTGAAAGGAGACAGGGCCTCGGGGAAAGCTCAGCTAGGGGAAATGCTGCCTAGCTTAGCAAGGACAGACGTGTAAGAGAATGAGCAGATTGCATGACACAAGAGTGTGGATGAAGTTGTCAAGCACATTCTGAAGCCCTAAAGGTTTGTGTCAACCATGGACTAAAGGCTTGTGCAAAGACAAGTGTCTTTAAATGTAGGCTACTTTCAAGGTAATTTCATTTTCATGTCTTTGGCTTCTTGTCGTTAAGGTTGCAAAGGGTTAAATCTGCCACCTGTAAAGCCCACAAGATATCATCCATTGTATCCGTCGCTAATATGTGCAGCCTAGTGGCTCAAAAAGTCATTTCCATCTATATTTACAGAATGTCAAATGTTTGTGCCTAAGAGTTTACCCTGGATTGCAAATGGATTGCTTTACGTATGTATACTAGAAGCCGCTCCTGGAGCGATCGCTATAGACAGTTTAATTGTAACTGCATTGAAAGCTGCTAAACCCTGTTCCTATCACGGTGTCATTGCTAGCACTATAGGGGGTTTCCACGGTTTCCCAGGAAACAGGCCTTTCCGTAGAGTGGGCCAAAATCCTTCTACAAAGAAATAGGAGTTCACGTACATATGAACCTGTTCCTAGAAATGAGACCGGGGTCCGCCGCGATTCGATGCAAGCTGAGGAAAATCTGTCAGTCCTGCCCAGTGACCTCTTTCGGCGTGACTCAATCAACAGTTAACTCTACAGCTCCCAGGGCCTGATACATGGACACGAGATCGTAAGGCCTATAGCTTAGGGATGACTTACTGTATACAGGTAGTATAGCTAGGCCTTTCATAAGGATTGCTTTGCATTTGTACATTGCATTAAATCCTTTCCCTTTTTCCAGTGTTTCGGCTTAAGGGGATGCAGCAAGTGATATATGTCTGTACATTCACACGAATATACTGCGAGCTGCTTGTGCTAGTGAAGCGATTTCTGTGAAAAAAAGATTGGGTAGACATGGTACTATATCCACTAAAATAATAAAGGACCTAGTTGTGGACTTCATTTAGAAACTGGAAAAAGCCTCGAGTAATATGCAGTAGACAACCCAAAGGCCTAGTTCCTAGAACTCCTCGGAGATGAATTACAGGAGATACAGCATTGCTACAAGGCTCATTTAGCTAGCTTGGTGTCATAGCACAATGTGAGAGCTGTTTTATGGGACTGCAAGTAAACTCTCATATCACTCCAGCTTCTTACTATCATACATAGCCTTATGTGAGAGTGAAGACTTCTGTAAAAACTAATGGAATCAAAAAATATCAGTATTATTACATACGGGCAATAAGATGCTTGAAAAAGACCCAAATTTAGATCCAATATTATAGTTTTATTTTGGTTATTCTCAGGAAGAAAATATTTATAAGGATTTGCATTGAATAGTTGTATCTGTTGATGACACACACACACACACACACACACACACACACACCTATAGTATACATATATTCAAGAATACTATACACAATTATATGACTGAGAAAAAAAAAATCTTTTTTCTTCTCTCTTCACTACTTTTAAATTAGAAAAAGGTATAGGCAGAATTTTAGGAGGCTTCACACAGTATCTAATAACCAGAAGGCCTATTATATCACCCAGATATCTGCACAGCAGAAACAAAAATGCCACATGTAAAATATAAAATATTAGTAAAAAAAAAAGATTACTTGTATTAAAAATTCCTAATTGTTTTCATGGATTTGTTGGCAAGCAGTGGTGAATTCAGTGTGGACTGCAGTTATTATATATAGTAATATAGTTAATAGTTTTTTAAGCTTGGGTGTATACGTACCATACATATACCAAACTTTATAAAACCTGTTTCCTATGTGTAAGTATGCTTATATCCATGAGAAAACACAAATGTATTGATATAGTACAGGACACTAACCTATGGCCCAGATGAGTAAAGATTTATTTCCTATACATTATTAGTCATTCTTGAACTAAATACACTGAAGAATCTGCATATATGTGCCAGTTCTATAAAGTACAGCTCAGCATGAGAAATAACTCATCTGTCCCATCTATACCGTACTCCTCAATGCACCACGTACTCCATATATATACATCAGATAATTGTTGCAGCTTGCAATATACATACAATTATCAATGAATGTGCTTTTTTTTTTTTTTTTTTTTTTTTTTACTTTTATATGTAGACTTTACAATCTACAGCTTTTTCATTGTTCCACACTTTTTCCCCTGTTTATGTGAATGGGGAACTTGCATTGACTGTGAATGCCAACAGAATTCTGAACATATGAACATGGCCTAACTTCTCTGGTGACAAATATCATAAGATGTGGGGACAAAATAATATATCTCAGGATGGCAGATGGAAAGGATTGCCAATACCACCATCTCCAACATATATATTGAATATTTGGTGGTATGGGCCTAGCAGCAAGACTGTGCTGTGCATAGATAGCTTTATACCATAGTTCTGGTTAATACAATATGTTATTTATATATTAGGAAAATCATTTTCCTTTGCAAAGGTTAGTGAGACTACAGGGCTCTCTCAGGCTTATGACACTCTGTTGTCAGTTAAGTGTCATAGACATCATATATATATATATATATATATATATATATATATATATATATATATATATATACACACACACAACATGTGGAAGTACTAAATAATTATGTTCCTAAATATTGGTGACCCTTAGAGGAAAGCTTCTTGCTGGCAATATAAACAAGCAGGAGACTGTTACATAACTAAACTAAACTGTAACGTAAGAGAAATGGGAAGCTAAATCTATTTATATAAGCATTCTCTGCATGTGTACAATAAAACAATTAAAACCTGATTATACAGTATTTAAAATTCAATGAAAATATGGGAAAAAGTTAACACTTTGTAGTGGCACCTTCCTGATATTGTTGTACTAAAACTTCTAGTATACTCTGCAGTCAGTTGTAGGGGAATGCACAACAGCAAGAAATAGCAGTCTGGATTTTGGCATATATGCAAAGAAAAAAAAAAAAGAAAAAGCAATTAATGATCTAATTTTTATATAACAAAGTTATGTTGAATTTTAATTGGCTTTGTTTTTTATTTATTTTTTTTATTTTTTTTATTGGGTATATTATAATATTGTGTGATAAAAACAATAGGCAAAATTTGACATCACTAAAATATACAATATCTTACTGTTCTTTTGGATACTTAGATATTTATCTATTCATATATATATATATATATATATATATATATATATATATATATATCACTTACTCTATACATAGTCCTCACCCACTTACAGAAAGTGTATATATTCACCCAGGCCTCGGGTCAGTTTCATATAAAGTCATAATCAATATTTTAAAATTTTTGGAGCAAGAGCATACAAGTCCCAAGCAAATGTCAGTCTTGTCAGTGGTGGGCACATACAAAGAATAATGTACAGGCAAATTTGATGAAAGTGAGGTGCATGCCATAACGAAGATCAGAAACCCCTCACTGGGGTTCCCATACATTACAGTATTTTACAGTATTTTTTTTCATGATGGCTGTGCCCACCCTTGTTTACCATCTATTGCTATGCACACATATGCCATATTTTCTCTTGTTAGTTTAGCTGAAATAGCTCATAGAGAGTCCAACTCCAGTTCACTCATAGGAAATTTTTTTGTAGCATATTGCATCATCCTGACAGATATCTACATTCTGAACAGGCAGAAAGTCAGTTACTAGCAGCTCAGTACAAGTAAAATAAAAAGAAACAGAAAAATACGACAAGGCCTTTTTTATTTTAGCAATTGGTATTCTTAGATCCTTTGTGCCCAAAGAGCATTATTTAACATATGCAAGGATACTTGTTTGTTGGTTTGGTCTAATTTTTCAAGATTGTAGAAAATCTTTTATTTTATTATATTTTTTTTTTTTATAAAGTACAACTTCAGGTCCCACATTACAGAGGAAAGGGCAGAAATCATTTGCACTAGTTTGGAGGAATCCATCCGTAGCAGCAAAGAGAACAGAAACTATGAGGAGCTCATGTAAAGTTTTATTAAACAGATGGGCCTTACTAATCTGATGCATTTCTTATCAATTCTATACATTTTTAGATGTCCACAAGGATTATCCTTAGTAGTGAAGAATATACTGTCATTATTTATATAGCGTCGTGATAACACTGATGATAAAGCAGTGGAATAAGATTATACGTTTAAGGGAAATTATAAAATATATCCATATGTAAAGTCAAGTCATATTTGATACTTTATAGCACAATGGTATTTTTCCCACAGGAAATATGCTTCCTCTGTGTATTTACAGCCATACACATATGTAGATGCCTTTGATTGCTGCTATATCTGGAATAGATTTGGATGATAAGAGCCAAAAATGAATCGTTCTTTATAGACTACAATACCAGCAAGAGCTCTGCAAGGGAAGAGTAGAAATATATGGAAAAAATACAGATTTAATTGAAAAGTAACCAAAAATACAGTAGTAGTATAATGGCATGCAATTGGGTCTGTAGTACTTTACAGTAGTTGTCTGGCAGACAAATCGTTCAGAATGTTATTATTGTACAGCATTAGAAAACTAGGCCCCATGTTCACTATGTAACTTCTGTATCTGGTTTATCTTAAAGATAGTGATATACAGATTTTTCAGCATAGAGTTTGTCCAGTTTAGAAAATCCATTCTCATGTACCCCAATAGGGAGTTCTGTTCTCTTGAGAAGAATGGACAGTGGTTATCAAGCGTGGAGGGCCTATCCTGTTTTGCATTATATGGCCAGTCTATACTTTTGAATGCTCGGTGTGTATGGCTTCACTTACCATTTGGCGGTGCAGTTGATATCTGAGAGTCCAGCAGGGAACAACATGGGATCGGTTTATTGGCAAATGACCATTGACATTGGAGAACCTCATTAAAAGGCCATACTTTACAACTAATTTAAATTTTTTGTCTCATCAACAAAATGGAGGTTATATACTAAAATATAAAATCCAGATACTGTTGGGCCTCTTGAGTAGAATTAAATAAAAGGTAAGCATTAGGGTGGGTTTACACTTTTGTAATTCAATGTCCATTGCTCTGGTCCTTAATAGGATGAGAGCAATGGACATTAAAAGACAAATGTACACTGTATTCACCCCAATGTAAGACATGACAGAAGCTTTCTTCCATTATGGTTTTACTTCTCTAATGAAAGAAAATTCCTGCATGCAAGATTTTTTCTTCTATTACAAAAGTAAACATCATATTGTTTACCTTAGATTTGATGGGAACAGACACAGACGGAGGGTGCTCCATCAGTGTGGTAATCTGCTACCCTTAATGTCCTTTACTGTCATCCTATGATGGATTTTCATCATATGACAGTAACAATGGTAGTGTGAATGTCGCCTAATATTGTTTAGGGCCAAAGGACAATAGCAAAAATTTCAGTCTCTGTTCTTACAACTGTGTCTAGAAACAAAATACAGTAGGCCCCTTTTACTTACACTCAGTAAAGTGGTAGTGCTATATAACAAACAAACAAATGAGCTTTATTAGCATTAGAATAAAAGAATAAAGAATAAAACATTTGGTGCTGCCAAAGCAAAAAAAAAAAGGGGTTGGGGGTGGTGGAGGGGGGTGGGTACGGGGTCTGTGGGTTAGGGGTTTGAGTGTCCTTAGGGTCTCGTCGTTCTTGTTTGGGGCGTGTGGGTATCGGTGGGTATGAGGTAAACAGGTGATGGGGGGGCGCTTAGTGGTGTTCGGGTGGTCTGTCAGGGATTTAATAGTCTATGGGGGGTGGGGGGCTTGATAGTCCATGTGTCTCATCTTCCTCTTGTTTGGTGACAGTTGGACACATATTGGGTATATACTGCCTTAAAGAGGACCTGTCACCGAGTACAACATGCTAAATGACAGTACTATTTGATTGCCGTTATATGTAAATTAGCTCTTATTAACCAAGTAGGCGGTAACCTTTTATTTTCTCTTAGAAAAACAAATGTTACCTCCTACTTGGTGAATGAAAATAATTTAAATATAACCTTTTGAATAGATGGATGAATGGATGGACTAAAGATAAATAAATGCCAAATTATTCAAGAGCACAGTCACATGATGTATATCAAAGCATTCTATACTTGGTGACAGGGCCTCTTTCAAGGGATTTTCCAGCTTCAGACCAATATTAAAAGACGAATGTTGCTGTTTGTATAATGAAAAGTTATACAATTTTCCAATATATTTTCTGTATCAATTCCTCAAGATTTTCTAGATCTCTGCTTGCTGTCATTCTGCTTACTTCTAGTGGTTAAAAATCAGGCCATGGTTATGTGATGTACAGTCCATGGTCATGTGATCTACAGTCTATGGTCATGTGAACTACAGTCTATGGTCATGTGATCTACAGTCCATAGTCATGTGATCTACAGTCTATGGTCATGTGATCTACAGCCATGGTCATGTGATAAGCACACAGATACACAGCTCATTACCAGGCTGCTGTCTGATTACTATGCTGTGACAATAATGACATAGTTATGATTACATCATCATGGAGTATATATCACATGACCATGGACTGATTTTTATCCACTGATAGCAAAAAGAATAACAGCAAGTACAGATCTAGAAAACCATGAGTAATTGATACAGAACATATATTGGAAAATGTTACAACATTTCATTATACAAACCATCATATTTGTTTATCAATATTGCTCATAAACTGGACAACTCCTTTAAGTTAACTATTACAAAAGCTTTGCCATAACGTAGTGGTAACTGTTAAAGATAATGAATGTATAATATAAGCGAAGCCCTGGCATTTAGTTAAAGAGGACCTTTCAGCACCTCCAGCCACCCCAAACCTCCAGATGTTGCTCCACTGACTTTGTTGCAGTTGAATTTTTTTTTCTCTAGCTCCCAAGCCTACCAAACAATCATTTCTCTTAGTTTCAGCAAACATATGTTTTCTACTGTCTGGTGGGTAGTTCCTCCATGTCTGGCCTAGCCATGGACCGCCCACCTGACAGTATAGAACATCATTGTGCTATAACAAGCAGCACTGATTGCTGAGAAATAGTGGGGGCTGGAGAAAAAAATCAAACTGTGCCAGAATCAGAGGAATGTTGACGGAAGTGGTGAAAATCCCTTTTTAACCTCTATAGGCCTTTTTTTAAAATTATTTTACACGCAATTAGAGAGCCATACTAAAGAAAAATAGTTTCCCAGATTATGATGCAATTACAATAAAATCATAATGATTAGCACTTTATAAAGAGGTTTCTCAGGATTACAGAAAAAAGGGGGGGGGTTTGTTTTTTTTTTAAAGTGCTTTACTCCATGGGCTGTGTCTGGTACTACAACTCAGTCCCATTCAGTTAGCTAGGAATGAAACGAGCTGCAATACCACACACAATAGTAGTGCTGTTTAGGATAAAAAAAAAGACAGAAGCATATGTCTAATCCTGGATAACCACTTTAAATAAATAAATAAATAAATAAATAAATAAATAAATAAATAAATAAGTAAAAGAAAATAGCATAGATACTGGACTAGATAGAACCAAATGCTGTCAGTCTATAAATGTATTTGTCCCTGGAATTCATTCTGTAGGTCCCTAAAGTATTGAGGGGACTCTCTTCATTAAAAGCATAGCATGTTTATATGGCATACATTATACGTACTTTGACCAAAGCTGCCTTTTGCGCTGTTGTTCACTTCTGTTTATAATTTTCCTGGATATATAATGCTTCTTTTTCTATATTATTATTCTTTTGTATCGAGACATTTCAATGTAGTGTAATTTTGACTTAATATTATCTTTTGATTTACAACAAAGACTTTCAGAAATCAAAACAGCCTTGTAGTGCAAAGGCTTTCATCATATACAAGCTGTTAACGTGAGAATGAAAATTCCTACATAGTAATCTACTTTCCTTGTCATGACAATACACGTACGATTGGGTGGAGATGTGTTCTATTAGTTGACACAGCAGCTACTGTAGTAACAGTATTTGTTTTGAAAAGGGACTCAAAAAGACAAAATGCTGTGTTTTTAAGTACCAGCAAAGTAAATGGGATTTTATTTCATCTGATCTACACATCAGGAGAAAAAAGCTGCATTTTCAAAACAATATTTGTGTTTAAAATATGTTAATTTTAACTGCGGAATTGCATGAGTCTTTATATATATTTAATAAGGGAAAGGGCCCCTTCACACTGAGTTTACGCTCCGTGTATTCTGTACATTTTACACGTGTAAAAATACATGTGTAAAATGTAGTTAGCCATTGAGTTCAATGGCATGTTTGTATAACGCCCATGACGCGCGCACAAAAAGACGCGCGTTATACGAACATGCCATTGAACTCAATGGCTAACTACATTTTACACGTGTATTCTTACACGTGGAAAATGTACAGAATACACCAAGCGCATACAGAGTACACGGGCGTAAACTCCGTGTGAAGGGGCCCAAAAAGTGCAGAGAAAACCCAGCAAAACTCACAGCACAGTGTTTTTTTTTTCCATAGAGTTTTTCTGTTGCTTTTCACTGTGTGGAGTCTTGGTCTAAGGGGATTTTCTGGCCCCAAAATGATTTTTCTTACTGGAGACCTAGAAACAGGATAGGCCATCAGCATGTTTCTGATACCCAGACCCCACCCAGATCAGCTTTTCTGGTAGCCTCCAACGCCAGAAATTACAGCAGTGAGAGGGGAACACATGCAGCTTCTTCTAGTCTAGTAATAGTAGCTGCTCTACACACTCCCTGCACATTGCTGTAACTTCTGGCATCTGGAGGCTACGATAGCAGCTGATCTGGGTGGGGTCTGGGTGTTGCTTCGTATGAAAAATCATTTTGGGGCCGGACAACCCCTTTAATTGACTTTTGAGGCTGCTCATTTAGGGGTAACTTGATGGTGTCCATACAGTAAAGTTAGGGACATTGTACTGTTTTTATTCTGACCATGGACATAGGAATGCTACCAACTATCGCTTCTACCTTATTAACATGTCCAATAGCTAACTATGCACATTTAATAGCTGTCAGTTGAACAATTGTTAAACCAACAGCTGCACCTCCCAACCCCTAATGCACATGAACACTCATTTCAGCCAACCATGTATATATGTATCATAAAGTAGGGAAAGTAGACTAAGTCATTGTCAGACACCTCTGGTGGTGATTTATATTCCCTCAGAATAAAAGATTGGGCATAACGAAATTTAACATGCTCAATCCTTTTTGCCCCGACGTAAGTTGGTATGACCACCTAAGGGCAAACCTGTCTAATACTTAAAAGATAATAGAAGGCAGTTTAGCCGTATTTGAGACATGAGATTGTGAACAGAATTCATTGTCAAAAGTCTTATGCCTATGATTATCTCTATTACCTATTGCTTAACATTGTGAAAGTTTAAGTTTTAACATATGAGATTCCATTATGAAAGTGTATGAATAAAAATAGATGTCTGGGCCATATAGCCTTAGGTTTATTAAATGGGTTTGGGGTCCAATATCATCTCATTCTGTTGACTTTAATTAAAGGGATATTCCCACGTCGCATACTCACCAGTCTTCACTGCTGTAAAATCTTCTTTCTTCCTGGTTTCTTGCGTCATTTGGTGGGTGGGGTTTCACATGTAACCTGCCGTTTAGCTCCGCCCCAAATTACAGTGTAGCTCCGCCCACCTCATAGCGCGATCCTATGGAGTGGCTGAAGGGCCTGTGATGTCATCAAAGGTCCTCAATATTGGACTATGAAGTACAGGAAGGAGCAACTCCATTCTGTGTTACATACAGAGACTGTCTGTCTCTGCCATAATGAACACAATTGAATCAGCTAACCTGATAACTGGGAGAACAGAAGACGAGTTCAGAAATGAAAGCAGCTCCTCTCCTCTATCTGATAGCAGGAAGCTAGGTCATGTGGTGTAGACACAGGAATAGCTAGAAACACAGGCTCGCTCCCGTGCACTTAGCCCCTCCTCCCTCCCCCCTGAGAGCAGGCAGATACATCACTTGACTTTTGAGCAGATAAGTCAAGAGCTGTGTCATCAATGAATTGAATAAAGTGAGATAGTGGACAAACAAAGCAGTTTCGCTGAAGCAGCGTATTTAGGAAAAGTCTTACATCCACATTAACAAGCAGTATAGATAGGATCCTTGTGATGGGACAACCCCTTTAAGAGAAGTGACGTGGTCAGGTTGCCTTCGCAGCAAGGATGCTGAATATTGTCCGGTTTACATCCATACATGATGGAAATAATAAAATTGTTAGAGTTTTTTTAAAAATAGTTTTCTGTTATAGTATATATACATCTAAATAAGATTTTGGATCCGTTTTCATTTTTCTTGTTCTAAACTCTGATCTTGGGGACTTTAGCAAAGAGGTGATTTTTTTAAATGATGTATACCTATACCATGTCCATGGACAAATGGCTCTGTTTCTTTACCTAGTTTTACTAGGCTGTGATATAGCACATATAGAAGTCTTTGGGCCTATACTGTACCTCTGTGTGTCTCCAAATGAAATTTCATAACATCTACGAGTAAATATAATAGCATGCAGGGGCCGAGGGTAAATGCTTCTAGGGGAGGATGTCTATAACACTGAACTGTGGTCTGTACAGCTCATAATAAAAAATCATTGGGACCCCATATAGTCTCAATGATTTTGGGGCCTAGTTCAGACTATGATGACCTCGTACAATCTTTTTATTTAGTTTTTTTTCTAATAGTCATTTCAGTGTGTTCTACAGCTAACTTTTTATGAATGAAAGAGAAAAGTGATGACTCAGCTGAGAGGTGAGATCTGGTGCTAGCTTGTAATTTCCTTAAGCATAGATAACATTAAGGCTTACAAATTCTCTCTGTTTCTTGGAAGATGAAAAGTCAATTTCTGACACGTAGGTTCAATGTTCTGCACAGGAGGGCTTGAAGGGGCTTCCAGGAACTGTATAGTGGTCTCTGCTGCCGGTCCTCTTTCCTGCTAATAATATAGAAATTCATGTTGGCCAGACTTTCTCTGTGCCGACACTGCCTCTGTTCCATCTTCTGGCTGCCATGGTAATAGACAGCATGCATCAGCTATTCAGGTGTCTTGAGGCCGTCTTCTCTAGCGACTGTGCTGCATTGCACTATACATGTCAGTAATTTTAGTAACCTGATCTTATTGGTAAATTTGTTTCCTGATCAAGATCCTAAAACACAAGACTGAATATCTTCTAGCCACAAAACTGATTCCTGGCCAGCAGATGCATGATCACTTTTCTATTTTGGCTTAGTTTTAACAAATCATCCAGTGCTTGGCATTCTGAGAGCTCTTCCTTCGTATGCCAGCTGGTAATGGCAGTTTATTTTTCTATTTAGTCCCTATTTGGTCTTTCATTTAAATGGCATTTTCTCCTATGAGCATCTTGAGACCGGCTTACAAAAGGCGCTTGCTTTGATGTTGTAAGTCCGGGCCAGCAGGTAACGAGGATCCGCGACTAGGAGACAGACGCACACTGGCAGGTATATAACACAATTTACTTATGGAAAATGGGAAGGAATCAACAAAATAAAACTAAGTTACATATAACAGTATGAGGATAACGCACGCTATAAACTGGCCCTAGCTGTCCCTGAGATACTTGTACGGTACCGGGTTTATACAGTCTCTCAGCTCTCTGTGGTGCTCCCTCGATGCAGGCCTGTCCAGGAACTCAGCAGACTCTGGCTTGCTTCTGTCTTGGGTGAAGGTCTGAACAAAGTCCAAGGCACAGTCCGGCTTTAGTCTCCAGAACAATCTCCACAACACTGCCGCTTTCTCCAGTCAGTCTCTGCAGTGTTTCAGGCCTTCTACTATGGCCTACAGCAGCAATGGCCTCTCACAGGTCCTCACAGCACACACTCTGGATCCACACCACGCTGCTCTGTGCTTCCTGCTCACGTCACTTCCTCTGGACCGCACCATTTACCAAACAGAACAGGGTGATTATTGTCTCACAGTAGTACAGTCCCAGGCTATATTTCTTCACACCAGTAGATGGCAGCAAAACACCACTGTTAAGACAATAGGGGCTACTACTGACTGCTACATACCCCCCCAGTCGAATGTTGGCAGTCCCTGACAACAATAGCCCCATCAACACATTTCTGTAATCGCAATGTTGTGATGTAACGATGGACCGCTGGCCAAACAAACTCATTCTGGGCATAACGCACTGGCGGTACACCCGCTGTGGAGCGACTAGTCCGCCGCAAGCTTGTCATATCATCAGCAAGTGTAGAGGTCGGTCTCTCATTAGGACGGTCAGATATGGCAGTCGGGGGTGTCACTACTGTTGCAGGCCCAGTTACTGTCGGGGTGGTCACAGCTTCCACAACACCCCCGTTATCATCATCGTCATCCCACAACCAGGGCTCACTTGTGGAGGGGTGTGTCATAGTCACTTCCTCTCTGTCGTTCTGAACTGGTCCCTGAGACTGACATGGGCGTAACATGTCACGGTGTAGCGTCCGCGTCTGCTTGGTCAGGGTATTTTGGACTTGGTAAACGGGACTATCAACATGAGGGTGGGCCACAATGCAGTAAGGGTCAGGTTCCCACCTACTGTCCAATTTCCCTAGTGGCTTCTTTACTCGTACCAAGACTAAGTCGCCCACTTTAAGAGGGGTGTCCTGCACCGGCCGATGATTAGGGTGAACTTGTTCTTGTAGTCTCTCACGTACTATCCGGTGGACAGTCTCTAATCTCTGACGGTGAGCCTGAATCCAAGTGGGCAGGCCTCGATAAGGAAATTCATCGGTGTCTTCGAGGTTGAGGTCTCCCACACCTTTTCCGGGTCGCCCAAAGAAGAGAACATATGGGGCGTACCCTGTGACAGAGTGGATTTGATTATTATAGGCCCATAGCAATTCAGGCAGGTACTGTGGCCATTGTCGCTTCTTGTCGGCTTCCAAGGTACGGATCATCTGAAGTAATGTGCGGTTAAATCGTTCACATGCCCCGTTCCCCTGTGGATGGTATGGGGTGGTGCGTGACTTTTTCATTCCATAAATACGTTGCACTTCTTGCATGACTCGCCCCTCAAAGCAGGCGCCTTGGTCAGAGTGAATGCGTTGAGGGCAGCCGTACACTCGTATGAAGTGGTGACACAGGGCCTCAGCAGCCGACTCAGCAGTCTGGTCCTTTGTTGCAACGGCTACAGCAAATTTGGTAAAGTGATCTACCATAACTAAGCAATACTGATGCCCACTTGCAGAATATCCCACGGCGAGATAGTCAATCATCAATACTTCAAGTGGCTCTTTCGTCACTATGGTCTGTGTTGGAGCCCTCTGTTCAACTACTTTGTTGATTTCGCATGCTCTGCAATCACGACATACTTCTTCAACAATGAAGCGGAGACTCGGACAGAAGATCAATCGTTGGAGCCACCTAAAGGTCTTCTCAGCTCCAAAGTGACCATTCCTACGATGTACCTCGGCGGCTAGTGGACGGGCCAGATCAGTAGTCACTACAATTTGATAACAGGCGTCAATTTCAGTTGGCAAGTATACACGCCGTCGTAGGATCCCGTCCCTCATCTCCAATCGGTTCCACTGCCCCAGTACCGCTAATACTTCGGGTGACAGCTGGTCTCTTTCATCAGTAGTAGGCTTGCACCCCTTTTTAACACAACGGCATAGCAGTGCCAGGCTTGGATCACGTTGCTGGAGCCCAATCCATTCTTGGTGGGATGGGCCCAGGAAGGGAGCTACTTGAGTTCCCAGTATTTCGCTCTGTCGAGCAGTCACCACCTTCTGGGAAAACTGGGTGAAATCAGGTACCTCTGTTGATTCTAATTCTTGATCTATGTCCCCGACCGGTGGTTGGGTGGTGACTCGGGACAATGCATCGGCATTCTGATTCTCATTTTTGGAGCGATATTTCACACTGTAGCGGTACTTAGAAAGTCGGGCCATCCACCGTTGCTCCAGGGCACCTAGCTTTGCATTATCCAAATGTGCCAGTGGATTGTTGTCTGTCAACACTTGTACTTCTGCCCCGGTGAGGTACCCCGCAAACTTCTCAGTCATTGCCCACACAAGGGCTAATAACTCCAAGCGGAAGGAGCTGTAATTAGCAGGGTTTCTTTCAGAGTCTCGTAATGACCGGCTGCCATATGCGATCACTCTTTCTTCTCCATTCTGGATTTGGGAGAGTACTGCCCCAAGACCATATTGGCTGGCGTCTGTATAAAGCTGAAAGGGTAGATGGTAATCAGCATATGCCAGAATTGGAGGGTTGGTCAAAGCATCTTTCAGAGTTTGAAATGCTCTCTCTTGTTCGATACCCCAAGGCACGCATTGAGCCTTCGGACCCCTAGCGGTATTCCTCAATAGCGCATTCAGTGGTTCAGCTTTGTGTGCAAAGTCTTTCACAAACCGCCTGTAATATCCAGCAAGCCCTAAGAAGGCACGGACCTCTCGTAGGGTGGTAGGAGTGGGCCAGTCTCGCACAGCCGCAATCTTCTCACTGGATGGCTGCACTCCACGTCCTGATATTCGATGTCCCAAATATTCAATTTCTTCCTGTAACAGGCGACACTTACTGGGCTTCAACTTCAAACCGTGCTCTCTTAGTCTCCTAAAAACCTGCCCCAGCTTCTGAAGATGATCTTCGAATGTAGCGGAATAGACAATGATGTCATCAAGGTAAATCAGAGTGAATTCGAAATTGAAATCGCCCAGACATTTCTCCATGAGCCGTTGGAATGTACCCGGGGCATTGGTCAGACCAAAAGGCATACGGTTGAACTCATATAGACCCATTGGGAGGATGAAAGCCGTCTTCCCTTTGTCTTTCTCACTCATGGGGACCTGCCAGTAGCCACTTGCTAAATCCAGGGACGAGAAGTAACGGGCCTTGCCTAAGGCCGTAAGCGATTCTTCAATACGGGGGAGCGGGTAAGAGTCACGTACAGTGCAGGAGTTCAGTCTACGATAATCCACGCAGAACCTTAAAGATCCGTCCTTCTTTTTGACTAACACCACTGGTGCAGCCCAAGGGCTTTGACTCTCTCTAACAACTCCATTCTCCAGCATTGAATTCAGCAGATCTTTCACTTCTTGGTACTGTTGGGGTGGTATCTGCCGATATCTCTCTCGGATGGGAGCCGCATCTCCAGTGGGTATTTCGTGATAGATTCCCTGTGCACAGCCAAAGTCATTCTCATGTCGTGCAAATGAGGCCTTGTGTTCTCCTAGCAACTGGTCTATCTTTCTGACTTGATCAGTGGTGAATCGGGAAACATTTAACTTCATCCGTTCCCGCAGCAACCGCCCTTCTTCATGGGAGACAATGAGCCCTTCTGCTTCTGTGGACACGGTCACTGACCATTCCCCCTTCCCGGACGGGGTCAGTTCTAAAGGTGTCGCCTTTCGTATTTCAGCTGGGACAGCATAGACCTTGGCAAGGAGGCTACCTGGAGTCAGATCTAAACTCTGGTTATAGGTATTGACACACCGCACCAACACTCTCCCCTGGGTTACCACAGACAAGGAGCGAGCCACAAGCACATTAGTGCACCCGCTCTGGTTAGATAATGGGTCAATCATGACAGAGAGGCCTTCTAATTTCCGGGTGGTGCCCAGTGGGAGCGATATAATAGTCTCTCTTTCAGCTGGTAGTGTTATCTTGGTGTGATGAGGAACAGTAATACAGCCCACGGGCTGTTCTCCACCGGTGGCTCTCTGTAGTCCACACATCCTTATTAATCGCTGTAAGGCAGCCCGAGTGGGTTGGTGAGCAGTAGCTTCTCTCCAATAATTATGCCCATCTCTAGCAAACAGCAGGTGGTCCATGTCCTTCAGAATATTCATCCCTAAAATTACGGGGATCTGTTTATCATAGCCCTCCTGGACTACGATAATACCTCTTCTGCCTAAGTCTCGGCCGCATATGTTCACGTCCATCCAGACTACTCCGCATACCGGGACAGGTAGGTTATTGGCTGCCACCACACTCACAAACATCTCAGGGTCATACTGGGCAGACTGTTGGAAGTACCGTTCATAACATTCTCTTCCCATAGTGGTAACCTGTGATCCCGTATCTATCATTCCAGTAACAAGAACATCATTCATCTTGACCTGCAATACTGGGCTTGCTGCAATCAGTGTATCATCAGGGCTCTTAACTTCCTTCACTCTTTTATTCCCTTCCAACGCATGCCCCGCTGCGCTGGAACCTTCTAGTTTAAAGGCGGCTGTCTTGGGAACTTGTCTGGGCATTTTGCAGCGACATGTCCCAGTCTTCCACACACCCAGCACTGGATCTCTCGCCGAGGTGGTCGTCTCTCTGGGCCCCCTCGGTAGACCCAACGTTCTCGGTCCTGTTCTGGGCCCCCTCGGTAGGCCCCTGACACTCCACTCTCAGGTACTTTATTCACTCTTCCTCCTTCATAGCCTCTCTTGGCCTGCTGCGCATAATCTTCGCAGCGCTTTGTTAGGTATTCTACTTGTACCTGTAGTTTCTGAATAATGGACTCCAGGTCTCTGGCTTTTCCTATAGCTGCTGCTTCAGCCCCTTGACTTAGTGTGACACTCTGTCTCACCTGTGGCTCTGTCACTTTACTATTCGCACGGTAAATTGCCTCCACCCGTATGTCACTGAAGGTAGATTGTGGCCGTCTCCTTATCTCATCTTGCATTGCCTCTGCTATGATCTTGTCACGTATTCCTATGACAAACTGGTCTCGGAGAGTACGGTCATAGTCGGCTATAGCGTTGGTTCCCCCTTTTTCCCTAACGTCATTGAGTAGTTCTTGTAGGGCATTGGCATACTGAGGGAGAGTTTCAGTTTCTGACTGGGTTCGCTGAAAGAACCTGACCTTTAGGGAACCTAATGATGCTGTCTCTCCATAAATGGTCTCTAACAAAGTCACTACTTCATCAAATGTCTTTTTCTCATTAGCTGGTTGTAGCCTGACAGTCGTCTTGGCGTCCCCTGTCAGCGTCAGTGTGGCTAACTGTACTATCACATCTGGTGCAATGTCATATATCTGCTGTAAGCCTCGTATCTGATCTGCCCATTCAGCTACCGTCATATTACATCCATCAAATTTTGTCACTTGGTTCATCACTGAGCCCGGCGGCACCATTCTCCTTCCTGGTAAAACAGCTACATTGGGACTATCAGCTGGGGCGCCTGAGCTTGACCCGGCAGAGGTTCCCTCTTCCCTGTCCGACATGTCTCCTGAGCTACGGATCCTGCCGACTACGCCAAAATGTAAGTCCGGGCCAGCAGGTAACGAGGATCCGCGACTAGGAGACAGACGCACACTGGCAGGTATATAACACAATTTACTTATGGAAAATGGGAAGGAATCAACAAAATAAAACTAAGTTACATATAACAGTATGAGGATAACGCACGCTATAAACTGGCCCTAGCTGTCCCTGAGATACTTGTACGGTACCGGGTTTATACAGTCTCTCAGCTCTCTGTGGTGCTCCCTCGATGCAGGCCTGTCCAGGAACTCAGCAGACTCTGGCTTGCTTCTGTCTTGGGTGAAGGTCTGAACAAAGTCCAAGGCACAGTCCGGCTTTAGTCTCCAGAACAATCTCCACAACACTGCCGCTTTCTCCAGTCAGTCTCTGCAGTGTTTCAGGCCTTCTACTATGGCCTACAGCAGCAATGGCCTCTCACAGGTCCTCACAGCACACACTCTGGATCCACACCACGCTGCTCTGTGCTTCCTGCTCACGTCACTTCCTCTGGACCGCACCATTTACCAAACAGAACAGGGTGATTATTGTCTCACAGTAGTACAGTCCCAGGCTATATTTCTTCACACCAGTAGATGGCAGCAAAACACCACTGTTAAGACAATAGGGGCTACTACTGACTGCTACAATGTAGTGGGAGAAAATTAAGAAAAGTGGCGAGACTGAAAGCAGTGATATTGCCCATATCATGTCATTTTACAAGCATATTGTAAAACTAAAAACTTTGACTCTGCATGGCCGTTATATGACGCAGTGAAGCGTAAATGTCTGGGGTTCCCCACCTACCATTGTAAGTTATAAGAGTATCTTCTTATGTGGCTGAAAGGACTTTGGATCCTCTCAAGCACTGAGGCCTGGGACACTGCTACCACTACATCACCTATGCCCTTAATATGAACACATTTTCCACCACTGTAGCTATTTTAATTCCCTACCCCTGATGGTTGTTCATGAAGCAAGGTATCTGTTATACAGATGATCACAGCTATAATAAAAAGCTGCTTTATATTTTTTATTTTATAAATGAGCATACATTTGTGTTGTCAACTATAAAATTTGGTGACTAGAACTAGTATGCCAGCATTGTATGTATCATATTAAATGAAAAAATCTAATCAAGAAAAATCATATATATTAAACAAATTGGCCCAAGTTTTAATATTGTCATCTATCCACAGTATAGGGCGATCATGCTGATCATTGGGGGCCTGAGGTCTAAGTCTCCCTCCAATCATGAGAACGGGGTGTTATTCCATGTCCTAGTAGAGTGGAGGACTAAGCATCCGCTGGGTACAACACTTATTTATCTCCAACAGTGCCTTTCCGATGACTAAATGGGCGCCCTGTTTTCACGGTCATCCCAGCAGTCGAACAATCAGCTTGCAGTTAAACATTACAACTAGGGCTGACCCCTTTAAAAGCATATCTTTGCCTGCGATCTACAATGTTATACTTGGATTTTCTCACATTACAGCTATAAGAAAAAATGGGAGATACACAGCATAGCATTTGGGATATTTATTCAGAGGCTCATTGTATTTTTTTCACAAAGTACTACTAAGCAATGTATATTATATATTGACCATTACCGCATACTTTATTCTAAGCTGGATTGACTACTATAGGAAGTGGAGTAAAATGTGGTTACACCCATAGTTAACTGTTGGTTGCAATTCTTCCAATAGATTTTAATTAAATCAGTTATAGTCCCTAGGTTTCTTGTATAATAGGCTTCATTCACATGGCAAAGCCTGTTCTGAATCACAGTGTAGAAGATTCTGGAGGAAAATAAGTTCATAGGGTGAAGTAATAACCTTTCCATTACTAGCCACTGTAATCTTTCTGTAGCAGCAAAGTGAAGCATAAAAAGTAATATGCAAATTAACCTAAGTAGTCACAACGGGCCAGGAACAGCTTCAGTTTGGTCACTTGCTAATCACTCCTTTTCAGCATGATTGACATCTCTCTCACAGTCCCCTCACTCCCTGATGTCACACGTAAGATGTGAACCTTGTGTGACTACCCTGAAGCTGCTCACCGCCCACGTTGGCTTCTTAGATTCATTTACATATGACTTTTTATGATTTCAAACACATATAACTCCACTTTGCTGCAACAGAAAGATTACAGAGGGCGCCAATGGAAAGGTCATTACTTCATCCTGTACATGATGTGGCCAGTGTACGGTGGAAAAAAACCCTGGCAGGTTCACTTTAAGACATACCTTATACCTGGACACGGCAGAGATAGAGAATCACTTTAAAAAGGTCTATTCTCCTGTTTGACTAAATATCTTTTCTTAAAACTCTCTGTTGTGCTGTTCCTCTGTTATTACTTCTAGAAATTTACCAGGTCCCTTCTCAAAGGGGAGTGTCCACATATTCTGACACTGTCAGCACTGATTGGACAGTTTGTGGACTGATTGGACACAGCGTCTATGAACACATCTCTAACTGGTAACAGCCAGTGGTCAATTTATTCCTAAACTTCTAAGAGGAACTGGACAATGCAGGTTATAAGAACATATGATTTAGAGTTATTATTTCATGGGAAATACAATCCATTAGTAGATATGTCAGGAAAGATGACAGGTCCTATCTAATATTTTACTCCATATCTACAAAGCAAATATACACTTAAAAAGGTTGTCTAATGAAGGCAACCTCTCTTTATGAGCCCTATTAGGAGATATGCAGGATAGTAGCTGTAGGGGGTAGAGAGTTAGACATCGCTACCGGGCCCTGGACACTGAAGGGGCCCAAGAACTCTCTACAACAAGAACTCTCTACAACATAGGAAGACACTCTTATTATATGGCCACTATTACAAATTTAGCAAGCTACGCATCTGAACATATAGACATCATAGAGGAAGGTCATACCCCATGTGGTTGGCAGCATAGATTTGGTCTGTATTAGAGGTTCCTGTTTTGCTAGTCTCGAGTTGGCGTTGCATTACAAGGACAGTCATTCATCTGAATGGTCACCATGTAATACTACATTTCCTCTGCAGCAGCCACTACAGGGAAAAAGTCTAGCTGGCCATGACTTAGCAATGAGCTGATCATCCTGGGGGTTGCATTCTGATAGGAGCTGTCTCAGATTAGACAACTCTTTCAGTCCTCATGCAGATGACCGAGTGTGCAACCCCAGGAGATTAAAAAAGCACTCAGATGACATTTGAATGACATTCGGGCACCTTCCATCTTACTTTGATTTCAATGGGCGGCTCTGATATTTTCCAACCCTTTTTCACACATCTGGAAAAGATTTACTCCATGATCCTCAGAACAGAATGGAGCAATGGAATCTCCTTTGGACTACACACTCAGTTGTCTGCATGGTACCTTAGACTTTCGCCTCAGATTCCTCTTCATTTTCCGCCCTCAGCTCCCCACAGCAGATCTGGCAGCTGAATCTGCTGCGGAACCTGTGGCAAGATTGAGCAGGAAGCTTATTGTTTTAGTGTCCTGCTCCAATCTCCGCCTGCCATTGAATACAATGGGAGGCAGAATCTACCTCTAATTTTGGGGCAGAATCCTCCTCAAGCAGAAGATTCCACCATGTGAATGGGCTCTTAATGCCTTTGATAAAGTAAATCCATGTCATAATTTTGAAATATACTCATTATATTGCATAAACCTATGGTTCTTATATATTAAATGCAAAATCAGGCTTTGTGTTCTCTGAATAGTGAAAACAATAGTAGTTGCTTATTGAATAGACATAAGAGAAGCATGGATGGTAAGAAAACAGAAGACGCATGTGCTTCAGCTTCTGTTCATCTGCCATTTTAGCGCTATGTTTATCAAAGCTCCATGTGGCCTTTGGCCAATTCGGTTCTGTGCCAGCCAGTCAACTCTATGTTTAATTATTCAGTAGTTTCACAAATCTTTTTTATAATTGCTTCAAGTCCACAAATTTGGTTGATAACACTTAGGAGCTATTGGTGGCTCCACATGCGGTAATACAATATGCAAATCAAGTTCAATAGGATGTTGATGAGGAGTGCACACATTATAATCTGCTGTTCTGCTTCTCTCCATGCAGTGGCATGTATTTTCTTAAAACAATATATATTGATTTTACTAATTGCTTCGGAATCATTTCATAGTCCTAGCCACATATTTATGGAATATGCCTTTATTGCATTGTTTTCAAAAAAGGCAGATGTAAAATATGTTGAAAGCTTTGAAAATGGGCAACATCATGAACAATACCTGCTTTATTTGTCTGAATGTTTAGATAGCTTTGGGTATAAGAGCATGGTTTTATCTTGGTTGCCAATAGGAAAATAGTTTGTAGGAGTCAAACACATGGTTGTATTAAAGCTCTGAGATGTACACAAAATAGAGCTAGAACCCTCTTCTACAGAGTCAGAGGCTATAATAAAATGTACTACTTTAGAAATGGTTGATCCGAAACAATATATTTCATCTAGTATATAAATAAGACATTGTGTTCATATAGAATAACAAATAAGCAGTCAGCTGCTTTAAAAAAGTTTTTATGACATCCTCAGATATAGCCCAGGGGTAGACTTGTCATTTTAGGGGTTCCAAGCAAAATTTTGACTGGTGGGTCCCATAATGATATAGGTCATGCCCTCTTCCCCCTATACAAGAATGATTCTCATTTGCAGGTTAAAAAATCTGGATAAGATAGTATAAAATCCTTCACTATTATATCTAGTTAATTGCCAATCTCCCTATTCTGGACCCCTCCATATTTTATACAGGACTGCTCTTCACAATATAAGGCCACCTTTACTGTTTCCATACAATTTAACGCCACCTTTACTGACCCCCCACACAGTTGAATGCCTCCTTTATTGGCCTCCATATACTCCTCCTTTACTTCCTCCACACAGTATTCTTCCAAATTATTGGGCCCCACACAGTATATTTCCACCTTTTATTGGTCTCCACTCAGTAGCATTTTAGGCTGGATTATTGGATTATTTTAACAAGTAATGCCCAATATTTACTTACCAATTCTCACTCCTGCCCAGGCCCCCCTCCTATATGGCTCCAGTCTGCTACTACACTCAACGTCAGGAAGCTTCACAATGTCAGGCTTTATGGAGCTGAAGCATACAGGGATACGGAGAGAAGTGGGGATCAGTGAATAAATATTGTCCATTACCACCTGGAATAACCCAATAGGTAATGACCATTAAGAAAAAAAAAAAAGTCATAATGTAGTCCACCGTTGCAGGAACCCCATGATTCCTGGTGTCCCAATGGCTAAATCTGTCCCTGGATTCAGCGGCATTATAGGAGTTTTTGTTCTATATTATAAACTTAAAGGGATTCTACCACTAAAACGCTGTTTTGTGTGCTTTAAACATCGGAATAGCCTTTAGGAAGGCTATTCATCTCTTACCTTTAGACGTGGTCTCTGCCGCGCCGTTCCTTAGAAATACCGTTTTTTACCGGTATGCTAATGAGTTCTCCGCAGCAATGAGGGCGGGCCCCAGCGCTCAAACGGCAATGGGGGCATCCCCACTGCTGCCCGAGAACCCGCTCCAATGATGCCTTCTTCTTTAGCTGCGTCCTTCCCTTCTCTGTCGTCTTTCTTCTTCATCAGCTCTGACACCTGCGCACTCTTGCCTTGAGGCCTCGTAAATATGGCCGCCAGAATGCGCAGTCGGCTCTACCAGTGTCTCGCTGGCAGAGCCGACTGCGCAACCGTCAGAGCTGACGAAGAAGGACGACGACAGAGAAAGGGAGGATGCAGCTGAAGAAGAAGGAGTTGCTGGAGCGGGTTCTCGGGCAGCAGTAGGGATGCCCACCATCGCAGTTTGAGCGCTGGGGCCCGCCCTCATTGCTGTGGAGAACTCAATAGCATACCGGTAAAAAAAAGTATTTCTAAGGAATGGCGCGGCGGAGACCATGTCTAAAGGTAAGCGACGAATAGCCTTTCTAAAGGCTATTCCGACGTCTAAAGCACACAAAACAGCGTTTTAGTGGTAGAATCCTTTTAAAGGGGTTTTCCCACAAAGCAAGGTATTCCCTATTCATAGGATAGTTGATAACTTACAGATTAGTGGTTCTCCTCAGACCCCCACTGATCAGAAAGAACAAGGGGCTTTCGTCTCTTGTTCTGAATGGAGCAGTGCTCCGCAGTAGCGCTGCATTCATTTCAATGGGAGCACTGGAGAAACCCAAAGTATATCCCTTGTCTATCTCCATCACTCCTAATGAAATGAATGAAGTGGTGTTCATACTGACTCAACACCACTTCATTCAGAATAGTCCTTCGTTCTGATCAGTGAGGGTCTGAACAGTCAGGTAACGAGTCCGACTGATCTGTAAGGTATCCCCTATCCTATAGATAGGATGAACACCTCTGGCAGCAGCAGGAACACCAAGTGTCACCATAGTTAGATTACCTATATATGTATAAATTGTGTTGTATGTCACACTACCAATCCAGGTGAGTACACGAGTCAGCAACTTCCTATTGGTATGGCTACATTTGAAAAAGATAGGCCTTAGTTTTTTGTTTATGCTCCTTTAATGTGGATGCTGTCTTTATTTTAGTTACTAAACAGATTTAAAACCTGAACTAAATTTGCACTGTGAGAACAAGGTTTTCATGAAAAGTTGTCTTGATCAGCCGTCTGTTCTATGACTGTATTAGCCTTCACATATGGTGTCCTAACGGCTTTTCTAATAACCCCATTATGGCTACAGCACATTTTACATTTCTCTATCAGACTGTGGGTGTGTACAATAATCAGCAGTCTGCATATTTCCCCTAACCATTACCATTACTGCAACTACTGCTATTTTTCCAAATAGCAAATGCATAGCTGAGAAAAGCCCAAGAGAACATAAAATATGAAATCCAAGAACAATGGAGGGCAAATATAGGGCAAATACATGCAGGCATGAGGCAACAAAAAAAGATCCCTGACTTAGGAAAAAAGCAATTTATGTGAACGGTCAGGAAAACTGCTTGCAACTACATTGAAATCTTTTCTTACATTGTAAGTTGTGACATTGTGTACAGTCCAGGGCACCAAGAAAGCTACTTGCAGACGTGCTATGAGAGAAAGCTAACCCCTCCCCTCTCCATTCACTGTGTGGAAGACAGGACAGTCCCCCCTTCTTCCACTAACTGTGAAGTCTTCTTAAGTCTGATGTATCTATGGATGCGATTTCCCTAGTAACAGGGAGTGAACATCAAATTAGCTAAGAGGGAGACACCTAGTAGAACTTTATAGAGATTTTTTAGGCAGAAAGCAGCACTGCTTACGGCAGAAGTGGGGTATTTAAATATGACCCATAGCCTCTGTATTATACAGTACAGACCTGGCAGCAATGCCCGCAATGAGTGCTTGCACTAATTGTGGGTATCATATACCTCCCGATGCCTCAGTCAAAACTGATTGCCATTTTCTGGATTGCCAGCTGCCAGAATGAGATCCGGCCAGCAATCCATTTCCATGACAGTTGGGAGCCTTTTGAAGCCTCCCAGGCTTGTCTGGCTTATACTTCTATTACAGGCTACTCTAAAACCTATGTAAAAGTAAAAAAATAAAGTGCAACACATACACATAAGGTATCATTGTGCCCCAAAATGCCTGGTCTACATACTTAAAACATATTTTTCCTTTATGGTGAACGACATAGCAGGAAAAAAAATCATAAGAGCTGTATACTTTTTTTTTCGCTGTTTCACCTCCCATAAACATTTTAATTAAAAATCAAAGGAATGCCATTCTCCAATTGGTGTAAATTAAAAAAAAAAAAAAAAACACACCTGGCCCTGCATAAAAAGATGCCTTATTCATCCTTGCACACGGAAATATAAAAAGGTTCCGGACCTCAGAATATGGCAACTCCAAGAATTTTTTCTTTCAATATTTTGGATTTTTTAAAGGGGTTGAAATAAAATAAAACTATAGAAAACTTTGGAATACATAGCTCACATTTCATTTTGACTGCACAGTGATCGCCATAAAAAAAAAAGAGAGATTCAAACAAATGCAGCTTTTCTCCAATTCTACTTCATTCAGATTTTTTCAGCTTCCCAGTACATTGTATGAAATATTAAATGGTACCATTACAAAGTAAAATTTGTCCCACAAAATTTAAGCCCTGATACGGCTCTGTGAACAGAAAAAGATAATGCGTTTGGAAAGCAAGGAATCAAAAACAAAAATTGAAAACCAAAAAATTTCTACGGTGTAGGTTAAAGTCCATTACATTTTAGTCCAGAATCACATGTTCCATTAAGTAGGACTAAGTTCTTTTTAAAGTTAGTGAACATTTAACACATTACCTATTGGAGTAACATGGGTACTGATAGTGACGAACGCTAATCTGAAGAAATCAGCTATATTGTACATTGCCTTTGTGACGAAGGCCTGAAGCAGATTCCTGAATGTGCATAATAATTAGAGATGAGCGAACAGTGTTCTATCGAACACATGTTCGATCGGATATCAGGGTGTTCGCCATGTTCGAATCGAATCGAACACCACGTGGTAAAGTGCGCCAAAATTCGATTCCCCTCCCACCTTCCCTGGCGCCTTTTTTGCACCAATAACAGCGCAGGGGAGGTGGGACAGGAACTACGACACTGGGGGCATTGAAAAAAATTGGAAAAAGTCATTGGCTGCCGAAATCAGGTGACCTCCATTTTAGACGAATAGTGGATTTCAAATCCGGGTCATATGAGAATGTGAACTTTGTGACTATGAGACAGGGATAGCTGTACAGGCAGGGATAGCTAGGGATAACCTTTATTTAGGGGGGAATGTTATTAAAAATAACTTTTTGGGGCTCTATCGGGTGTGTAATTGTGATTTTTGTGAGATAAACTTTTTCCCATAGGGATGCATTGGCCAGCGCTGATTGGCCGAATTCCGTACTCTGGCCAATCAGTGCTGGCCAATGCATTCTATTAGCTTGATGAAGCAGAGTGTGCACAAGGGTTCAAGCGCACCCTCGGCTCTGATGTAGCAGAGCCGAGGCTGCACAAGGGTTCAAGCGCACCCTCGGCTCTGATGTAGGAGAGCCGAGGGTGCACTTGAACCCTTGTGCACCCTCAGCTCTGCTACATCAGAGCCGAGGGTGCGCTTGAACCCTTGTGCACACTCTGCTTCATCAAGCTAATAGAATGCATTGGCCAGCGCTGATTGGCCAATGTATTCTATTAGCCTGATGAAGTAGAGCTGAATGTGTGTGCTAAGCACACACATTCAGCTCTACTTCATCGGGCTAATAGAATGCATTGGCCAGCGCTGATTGGCCAGAGTACGGAACTCGACCAATCAGCGCTGGCTCTGCTGGAGGAGGCGGAGTCTAAGATCGCTCCACACCAGTCTCCATTCAGGTCCGACCTTAGACTCCGCCTCCTCCGGCAGAGCCAGCGCTGATTGGCCGAAGGCTGGCCAATGCATTCCTATGCGAATGCAGAGACTTAGCAGTGCTGAGTCAGTTTTGCTCAACTACACATCTGATGCACACTCGGCACTGCTACATCAGATGTAGCAATCTGATGTAGCAGAGCCGAGGGTGCACTAGAACCCCTGTGCAAACTCAGTTCACGCTAATAGAATGCATTGGCCAGCGCTGATTGGCCAATGCATTCTATTAGCCCGATGAAGTAGAGCTGAATGTGTATGCTAAGCACACACATTCAGCACTGCTTCATCACGCCAATACAATGCATTAGCCAGTGCTGATTGGCCAGAGTACGGAATTCGGCCAATCAGCGCTGGCTCTGCCGGAGGAGGCGGAGTCTAAGGTCGGACCTGAATGGAGACTGGTGTGGAGCGATCTTAGACTCCGCCTCCTCCAGCAGAGCCAGCGCTGATTGGTCGAGTTCCGTACTCTGGCCAATCAGCGCTGGCCAATGCATTCTATTAGCCCGATGAAGTAGAGCTGAATGTGTGTGCTTAGCACACACATTCAGCTCTACTTCATCAGGCTAATAGAATACATTGGCCAATCAGCGCTGGCCAATGCATTCTATTAGCTTGATGAAGCAGAGTGTGCACAAGGGTTCAAGCGCACCCTCGGCTCTGATGTAGCAGAGCCGAGGCTGCACAAGGGTTCAAGTGCACCCTCGGCTCTCCTACATCAGAGCCGAGGGTGCGCTTGAACCCTTGTGCAGCCTCGGCTCTGCTACATCAGAGCCGAGGGTGCGCTTGAACCCTTGTGCACACTCTGCTTCATCAAGCTAATAGAATGCATTGGCCAGCACTGATTGGCCAGAGTACGGAATTCGGCCAATCAGCGCTGGCCAATGCATTCTATTAGCCCGATGAAGTAGAGCTGAATGTGTGTGCTAAGCACACACATTCAGCACTGCTTCATCACGCCAATACAATGCATTAGCCAGTGCTGATTGGCCAGAGTACGGAATTCGGCCAATCAGCGCTGGCTCTGCTGGAGGAGGCGGAGTCTAAGATCGCTCCACACCAGTCTCCATTCAGGTCCGACCTTAGACTCCGCCTCCTCCAGCAGAGCCAGCGCTGATTGGCCGAATTCCGTCCTCTGGCCAATCAGCACTGGCTAATGCATTGTATTGGCTTGATGAAGCAGTGCTGAATGTGTGTGCTTAGCACACACATTCAGCTCTACTTCATCGGGCTAATAGAATGCATTGGCCAATCAGCGCTGGCCAATGCATTCTATTAGCGTGAACTGAGTTTGCACAGGGGTTCTAGTGCACCCTCGGCTCTGCTACATCAGATTGCTACATCTGATGTAGCAGTGCCGAGTGTGCATCAGATGTGTAGTTGAGCAAAACTGACTCAGCACTGCTAAGTCTGCATTCGCATAGGAATGCATTGGCCAGCCTTCGGCCAATCAGCGCTGGCTCTGCCGGAGGAGGCGGAGTCTAAGGTCGGACCTGAATGGAGACTGGTGTGGAGCGATCTTAGACTCCGCCTCCTCCAGCAGAGCCAGCGCTGATTGGCCGAATTCCGTACTCTGGCCAATCAGCACTGGCTAATGCATTGTATTGGCTTGATGAAGCAGTGCTGAATGTGTGTGCTTAGCACACACATTCAGCTCTACTTCATCGGGCTAATAGAATGCATTGGCCAGCGCTGATTGGCCGAATTCCGTACTCTGGCCAATCAGCACTGGCTAATGCATTGTATTGGCTTGATGAAGCAGTGCTGAATGTGTGTGCTTAGCACACACATTCAGCTCTACTTCATCGGGCTAATAGAATGCATTGGCCAATCAGCGCTGGCCAATGCATTCTATTAGCGTGAACTGAGTTTGCACAGGGGTTCTAGTGCACCCTCGGCTCTGCTACATCAGATTGCTACATCTGATGTAGCAGTGCCGAGTGTGCATCAGATGTGTAGTTGAGCAAAACTGACTCAGCACTGCTAAGTCTGCATTCGCATAGGAATGCATTGGCCAGCCTTCGGCCAATCAGCGCTGGCTCTGCCGGAGGAGGCGGAGTCTAAGGTCGGACCTGAATGGAGACTGGTGTGGAGCTATCTTAGACTCCGCCTCCTCCAGCAGAGCCAGCGCTGATTGGTCGAGTTCCGTACTCTGGCCAATCAGCACTGGCCAATGCATTTCTATGGGGAAAAGTTAGCTTGCGAAAATCGCAAACTGACAGGGATTTCCATGAAATAAAGTGACTTTTATGCCCCCAGACATGCTTCCCCTGCTGTCCCAGTGTCATTCCAGGGTGTTGGTATCATTTCCTGGGGTGTCATAGTGGACTTGGTGACCCTCCAGACACGAATTTGGGTTTCCCCCTTAACGAGTTTATGTTCCCCATAGACTATAATGGGGTTCGAAACCCATTCGAACACTCGAACAGTGAGCGGCTGTTCGAATCGAATTTCGAACCTCGAACATTTTAGTGTTCGCTCATCTCTAATAATAATGTGTAGACAAGTCTGTATTCTGTTGATTATCTTATTTGTGAAGGAGAGATAGTGACTTGCTACACTTGTTTAACCGGCTCTAGAACCATTTGTGACCAAAGGACTAACCTGCTCAATTTGAAACCAAGGTGTAAATTGTAGTAGGTATTTAACTGCTCAGCAACAAGATACTGTATGGCATGCCCCATTTTGACACCTTCATTTCAGGTTGCAGTTCTTCCTATGATAACTGTGCTTAGCTATTTCTGGATATCTCCCGTTTTCAGTAATAGCAGTTCCCCCTAATGAATACCCCCTATGTGCTTTACAAATTGTAAAAGGTCTCTTGACAACTAGAAAACTCTACCAGCTGGTCAGCTGCCTTTACTATTATCGTCATTTACACTAGTATGCGTTAGCAGACCATCATAAATATATCACAAATTACTCCTGAATTACTCTCAGAAATGACTCCTTAATTCTGTAAACAGCCTCATATCTCTGTTTTTCTCCTTCTCCTCCCCCATCTCCTCTCCATAGACTTAATTGTAAATTTTGGTCAGTACTTTGGTCACTACTCACACTACTTGTATAAGTACTAAGTAAAATCACTCAGATAAGAAGTAAAGACATTAGTAATAGTTAACCCCTTCATGACATACGTAATACTATTAATAGTTTAAGCCTCAGGCTCTCTGCTGTTTTACATCCTAGACACCTGCTGTATTGGCCGTGATCTGAGAAGTTTCTGATCACAGATATTTTCAGACTCAGATACCATGGTCGCACCTGACCACAGCAATTGAATGACTGTCTGAGTGGCTACTTTCATTCTTCTTTTTCTTCTGTAACCATACAATGGCAGCCTGGAGTCTCCTAAAGGCCTCAGCTTTTCAGACCCTGGGCAAAACCTCTGGACTTGAAACCCACCTGACCATATCACAGCCACAGTGAGAAAAGGTATGGTGGATATGAATGCCCTCACCACTGTTGGAACCCACCCAACACAGCGTTACTATATTTACCACACTATTTCACCTGTTACACTATTGTAATTTCAACAATGTATCTAAAGAACCAGTCTGAATATGAAGGAGGAGTGATAGAAGTTCCCTGGATCCTCAAGGTGGGGGAGGCTCATAGGCCTTGTGCCCTCTCTATAATCTGCCTTTAGCTTTACTAAGAAAATGCATTTTTTTGCATAGGGTGCACTATGTCCTACTTGCGAAAACTCAGAATTTTCTGACTAGGCCATATGTACAGCATAGAGATGGTAACAAAAGTGAAAAAAAAAATATTAATACAGGTATTACTTGTTTTTTCTTGATAATGTTCCTTGCTCAGCTCCTTGCACTGTAGGGCACAGGAATGTTTTATATGATACATTGGCCTAATTTGTAAACCCATCTGCTCAGGGCAATAAAATACGTACTGTGTTCCAAATGAAGTATCATTATAATCTGCAAATGCAGGCTTCATGGTTGTGCAACAGTTTCAACTACCCAGGCAACTAGGAGAATGTATTTCATACAAGGATAGGATAAAGAAAAGGTTTCCACCTATGAGATGGTGGAAATAAATTTTATGGGCAGCATGCCACAATGTGATCGCCTAATGTTATACACCCTGGATTAAGAGGTGGGTGTTGTTTTAGAATTAGTGCCCTCTGAAACACTGTTTTTCTAGTAACTTTAGAATGGGCAGACTGAGCTGAATGTACAGGATATACTAGAGTATGCTCAGTTACATGTAATTTAATCGGTTCAAAGATGAGATTTAGCTCCTGACAAACTACTCATTGTGCCCTAGATAATACCTGCGACTTGGCAATGTGTAGTGGTTTGCAAGCTATATCACAGTAGCAGCATTTGCACTGTATTTGTATTCTGTACACTTTTTATAGCACATACTGTATAATAATATATTTTATTTATATAGCGCCAACATATTCCACAGCACTGTACAAATTGTAGGGTTCAAGTACAGACAAAAAAAGATACATTTCAAAAGAAATAGTCATTTCACACAATGGGACTGAGTGCCCTGCTCACAAGAGCTTACAATCTATGAGGTAGAGGGGATGACACAAAAGGAGGGGTGGCATCAGAGGTAGCATTGTATAATGACATTGTATTGTATAGATATAAAGATAAACAATGTAGAAGTGTTTGAATAAGCAAGCATCATATATCTATCTATTTATATAGATATACAGTAGATATACTGTATATAGATATATATTGTGGAGATGGTAGTTCAGTGGAAGCAGTGGTGCGGACCCAAATAGTCAAGACAGGGACACAGAATGTGCAGCAAACAGGTTTATTTAGGAAAACTAATAAAACTTTACTTCAGCCACAAATGAGCAAAACAAAATACAGCCTTAACTTTAGGCAAAAATAAAAACAAAATCCTGCTCGTCCGAGCGACTAAACAGAAATGATAACCTAGCTACACATGTGGCTTACTACCAGCCACACAAACAAAACACACACAATATTGCCTCACCGGCCTCGGGGTTGCAGGGCAGACCCAGCCACCTCCTCTCACTCTCTGGATCTGCACTGCAGTTCAGGACCTGCAACCTTTTTCTGGCCCAGCAATGAGCCAAGGACTCACACCTGGTATTGAGTCCTACTCCAGATCCACCCTAGGCCATATATGTGTATGTATATATATATATATATATATATATATATATATATATTCTAATTAAGAGAAAAATGTACCAAGAAGGAGATGATGGAATTGAATGTAACTTTATACTGTATATTTGAATGTCGCAGTGGTATGTGAAAATGCTTATAAAGTTACACCAAAAAATCAGTCTGTTGGGAAAACTTTATAACTGAAAGGAGGCTATAGTACCCTGTTGGGCTACCTCTAGACCTGACACAAGATGAGGTACAGTTGGGCATACAGGTTTAGTATGGTATCCTGTGGCACATTAGCCCACACATGTTGGCTAATGCTGGACCCTAGGTACTGAACACTCATAGGTTGTTGCAGCTGGAGTGGCAGCTGGTCCCATAAGTGCTCTACTGACAATAGATCTGGAAACCAGGAAAGTCAAGAAAGTATTGCAATCTGCTGGAGACTTTCCTGGAAGGCCCATGCAGTTTCTGGACAAACATTATCCAACTGAAAAATGCCAGTGGGAAGTTGTGCTTGAGTGGCAACACATGTGGCCATACGATGTCCTGCACATAATGTTGAGCTGTTAGTGCCCGTCATATCACTTCTAGTGATGATTAACTGTTGTATACGATGGCTCCCCAGAACATCACAACAGCAGTTGGAGGACGGTGTCGCTATAAGCAAAGACAGGATTGAGGCGCTTATCATACCTCCAAACTCAAACCCAGACATGGGTACATGTCTGGATGGTGGATAAGGAAACTGAGCTTGTCAGCGATCCTCTCTACTAATGGTCTGTCTGAGTCGGCTCAAGGCTTTTTGCCACCCTGCTTCTCTCAGATCAATGATGCGCTCCTTCTTAAAGTCTGTCATTTGGGCAGAATGTTTTCGAGTGCAATGTAGATGCTTGTTTGGCAGTCAATGATCTCTCACCAAAAAGTAGGCTACCAAAAAGTAGCACCTGAGAGCCTTTTTGTAGGAGAAGCACTTTTATGCTCTCTTGTGGCAAGGGCCAACATCTAATCAGATGATACCTGTACATATCTGCCTGAAGAGTAATTTAATGCTGAGTTTTGTAACAATCCAAAATTTCTTTCTGAATGTGTTATTTTTTTGTAGTTACTAGCAAAACATACATTTACTAAATTCACATTTCCATGTTTGTTTTTTTATTTTTGGTGAACTTGCACTCATATATCAGGTAATTGCATGAATATCAGCTTAATATATACCTATATCTTTTTATCAGTAACATTGCTGCAGTGGGACTTCTTGACAGCTCTCTAGTCCACCTTGTCAATGAAGGCCATTTATGGAACCACAGACATAAGTTTGCGTTATACAAACAGAAATAGGGAGCAGAAAATGTCTATACAAATAGTGACAAAGGGGTCAAACATATGACCATGAGTTGCAAGGAGTCATAATATGGTTGTGATAGTAGTCCATGGAGCCTTTCTGTATTTCCATATGCCAATGATTTTAAACACATTTTATTTTAGCTATGGAATTCATCATTGAAAACTGTAAGGTCCCAGCGGAATACAGCGGGACCCCCCCACTGTGTTTTACACTACCAGAAAAGTGAATGAGATTTTGATTCCTCTCATTCACACATTGCGGTAAAAAGAAAACTCATTTAATAAGTGAAGGAAAAAGTAGAAAAAAATGCAGAAAAAATTCAATGGAAATGCTGTGGGAAAAAAAACGCCTACGGGTTTGTGCACACTGAGTTTTTGGCATGGGAAATGTGTCAGAATCAGCGTAAAAAATACATTAACGTCACGGCAAAAAACACTGCGTTTTACAGTATAAGAAAACAAATCCACAGTGGAAAAATTGCGTTTTATAAAACACTATGGTTTTTGAAAATTGAAGCATGTCAATTAAACCTACAGAAATGCTGATGTTTTCCTTATGGGTATAAAAGGGGCAGAAATATTCTGCGAAAAATGCTGCGGAAAAAATGAGATGCTTATGCGTATACATTTCCCATCTGCTAAATCCACTGTTGGCTTTGGCTCAAAAAAAGTTGTCAAATCTGCAACAAAAAAAAGCAACTTTTCCACAATGTGTGGCCTCTGCCTTAAGATTTCTTCACACGGTATTAATTTCTGCAACTTCGAAATGCATGAAAAATGTATTTTATAATGACAGTAATTTTTAATGATTTCTGTGTTCAGTGTAATGTAACACTTGCATTTATGTGATGTTTCTCAAGTCCCATTAAAAAAATAAGATAAAATTAAATAAATAGGATAAGATTAAATAAGATCTTATTAACTTTGATGGGAATGGAAAATGTATTATTGTTTTCTGCTTAATTTCTGCAAAGGCCAAAAATGCAACATTTGCACAGAATGTGGCCTCAGCCTTAAAGGGGTTTTCTTCTTTAGAGGCAGAGTAATATGGTGCCATACAGAACAGCATACAGTTTCACCCGGATTACCTCAGTCATTATACAGGCCTTATACAAACACCTCTACCAGGTGCCCTGACAGTGAGGAGTAGTGTGTAGTTTACAGAAGTGTAACTTTATACTTTATTCAGTAACTTGGTATTTCACATTCTTAGCCCTCAAGTACACCATTCATCTTTCCTCACTGACAGCAGACATGTTAGGGGCTGATCCAATACGCATTCATATATCCATTTTTTATTTATATGGGAACAATGACGTTTATTTTCTACACCCGAAAAGCTGTCAACTTGTCAGAACTCCCAGGCTCCTCCTTAAGGTACAGAGCCAGCCAGAATGCTGAGTAAGTGGTACAGTCTGTACCAATGTGCTGGGGAAGACACGGCTGCCAAGTTTAGCTGACTGGAGCTAGGGAGATAAGCGCTTTTAATGTTTTGGGCTTGGGCTGTCAAAGAAGCCAAGGTCTTGTCACTCCTCTGATCCATGACGAACAGAAGAAGCTCAAAGAAAAGCCTGTTGACAGCATTCAGGGGAGTGTTAAAGACCTGTTAGGAAAAGAAAAGGTTACATCATTTTTCTATGATGATATGTTAGTTAAGTATGTTTTTAGCACTTGTGTTTGTAGCGGGGAATCCACACACGATTCCCTGTGTGAATGAGCCGCTTTAGCCATTGTTAACCCTTTGCGTACAGCTACAAGTGCCGACTGCCAATTTTCTTTACGATTTGACATTTAGTACATTTGAAGAGCTTATTATATAGTATATACAGTCAGAAATGGCTGGTTATTATATTTTTTTTTAGAAAAGTTGCAGGAGGGTACATAGTAACCAGTGATATTATTCAGAGGTTTTCTTTAGGCTGACAATTAGATTTTGTCTTTCAATGCAAATATCTTTAAAGTAAAGAAGTTACAAAAGGTACACTGAGAATGCAACATGTAAAATAATGTGTGGGTTCAGCTAGATCTTCTCCAAATAAGTATGCAGGGGATGTAAATTACTACTGAAATAGCTGTAAACTTTCATATAACATGCTGTATGCGCCAGGACATCTGCACATGCACACATCCTACATATCCATAGGCCCCTATGTATGTTATACTTTATAATAATTTGTTATTGTCCTATTTATTATTATCTGAGCCTCCAATTCACGTACAAAGAATAGTTTCCATTATTATAACCAAATGTCCAAACGATATTGGGAGAGATGTACTAACATATAGATGTAGCAGAGTTACCCTGAACCTCTGCAACTTTTTAAATTGCTGCAACGTGATATCTTATGACAGAAGACAGCATAAATAATAGTCATGAGAATTTTTTTGGTTTGACTTTTCATTGTCTTTTCATTGGCATCACGCTACCACAAATTATAATGCCACCAGCTTAGACTCTACACGGTTAAGGCCCTTGCACATTATAAAGCCCACAGCCCCCATACATTATAAAGTCCCCAGCTCAGCCCCTCATACATTAATATGCCCCTAGCTCAGCCCCCAACAGTATAATGTCCTTAGCCTCTACATAGAGATCAGTGATGTATATGCTCAGTACTCACTGCTTTTAGGAATCCTGTTCCTTCTCTGTTCCTGGCACCAGCACACACTATTAACTGTAATACCAACAAGCGACATAGAGAAGGAGTGAGCAGTCCTACAAGTGGTGAGTACTGGGAAGCATACTGGTAACTAATAGGTACTTATATGAATATAGATGGAATTGCTCATTGGTTCCTGGAGGAGCTCAGTAACCAGTAGGAGACTGCACTGATAATTATAATCATCATTCAGGAGAGCGGTGACCAGTCAGGGTCAGCAAGGGGGAAGCTTTGACTGTGAAACCTCCCCTTGTGTACGCCCCTGTAGTAGTGGATATTGTACTGAGTGTAACTTTTACTAGCACATCTTTGATTCATAGAGAACACACCCAGGGATGGACTGACCAACTACACAAAGAGAGGATTCTACCCACCCTGGGCCCAGGCTCTCACACAATAATGGACTTTTATTGACCAGCAGATAAAAATCTCATTTGGATATCCAAAGATATTGTTCTGAATATCTGAATACCATCCAAGCAATCACTCTTCTTCAAAGAAATTATTTTTATTTGTACTAGCGTACTACAACAGCATTGCGAATGACAAGTAAGAAGTATGGACACATTCTCAAAGTAGTTCCCAGGTGACAAGCAGATTTCAAGGGCAACAAGTATCTTCATTATACTAACCCATTGTATCAATCAGAGGAAAAAATCCTCAATAGCATTAGTCACTTGAACAAAGCCCCATCTCATAGAACTCAAGTGGATTACTAAAAGTAATCTTACGTATGAAAACAAGGATTAATGTGTGGAGCACTTAGCTGTGTTACAGCCTACACCTCCAATGTAATGATTAATTCTCTCTCACCTATTCATTTGATAGCATTATTGTAAAACCAGAGCCAACTATATTAAAGATGAGTACAGTGTGTATTTGTCCCCAAAGTATATTCTGAAGGACACACTGCTGAAGTATACTTTACCGTTAGCTATGGATTCAATGGGGCTGATATATTAAGACTAGCGATTTGCGTGTTCATAATATCTTCCTGTGCTGACGAAAAGCTCTGGTGCTGTAGACCAGGATCGAAATCTACATTTATCAGGAACTTTCATAGCGCTCAACAAAAAACGCATGTGTCAAAAATTCTGATTTTTGTCATACCTTTAACTTCAGAAAACTTCAGTTCTATTGCTTAGTATAAGTGATATGTTCAATCGTTAAAGAAGAAAGCAATGAGACACAATAGGAGACAATATCTAAATACCCAACCCCAAAGAGCTGCGGATATACATTGTTAGCAAGAAGTATATACAGTCTGCTTTTCAAGATCCTAAATCTAAAAACTTTTCCAAATCCTTCAGTATCTCCAAATGTGGAGAACCTAACATTAGCGGTATAGCTATAGCGAGTGCAGAGGTTACAATCGCAACTGGGCCTTGGAGCCTGAGAGGGTGCAAAGGCCTCTCTACAACATAAGGAGACAAGTATTGTAGATAGTCCCATGGTAAATGCTGGCGCCATTACAAATTTTGCTTTGGGCTCTAGAAGCTTCAAGACACACCTGTACCTAACATGCACCTACACTTTTATATCATATTATTCCACAATATACATTTATTATTGAAATTTCACCCTTTCTGACTGGAATTGATATGTATAATATGGAAGGAAAGAAACAGTAAAATGAAATTCCCCCTGGCTTTCATGTCAGACTGTGAATCTCACAATATATTTTATTAAACAGAGCACAGGAATCCTTTACTTAGTTGGGACTGAAAAAAATTGTTGCTTAGCTTTTGAACTATGCTTTTCATTGCCGGAGCTCAAGATATTGTGATATACTGATGGGTGCTAGGGCTCTTGGTGATTCTGACACTTCTGTGATTCTTCTGTGTCACTTGTGTAACCATTTTGATAAGCAATACCAGAAAGTAAAACATATATCCACTGATCTTACCCCATGTGGGGCACCCGAACCATAACTTATATGTGGCTAATTTGGTCGCAGATTTTGTTGCGGTTTTTTGAGCCAAAGCCAAGAGTGAATTGATCAAAAGGAAGAAGTATAAAATGACCTTCCTATGTATTTATAAGAGCTGAACTGCAATAGCATGGCCCAGCCTCTGCATAGTGTTGGGAGCTTTCTGCTTCTGACTGTGCAGATATCTGCTCATTCATGGGTGTAGTGGGTGTCATGCTCTCACCAATCTTATAAATGGGGTTGTCCCACAAATTAAACTCTTCAGCCCACTCTACATTCAACCTGAGCACAGCCAGGCTGAATGTGGGTAAGAATCATCTCTGTTGGTGATCCAATTAATTTCCATGGGAGCACTTGAGATAGTCAAGTGCTGTACGTCGGATATCTCCGGTGCTCTCATTTAAGTGAATGGGAGCACCAATCACCACCAATTTCAAAGGCCATGCTGAGTTTGCTTTGTGGGGCAACCCCTTTAAGGATAGGGCATTAGTTGTAGATCTTGGATAACAGTATGCTATCCTGCAGTAGTGCCCAGGAGCTTACAATCTAATTAAGAGGTAGGTGGCACATAGTACTAGTAGGATTAGCCCCTTTTAAGTAAGCCATTCTTAGTTGATAAGCCTACTACAAAAAATCCCTTTAACAATCTTTTCCATACTGTTCAGCTTGTTCTAGATTCCTGTTTATTGTTTCTTTCTTACATCCCTCTGCATTCGTTCCATGCAGATCATTACAAAAATCTGCTTGTCTATTAGCAGACTAAGCAGTGTATTTTTTTTCTTTGTATTCCAATATCATCTTGTACGCCTTTTGGTCACACATTGCAAACTACACATTCCTAGAGGGTTCTTCGTGAATTGTGTTCTCTTGTGAGTCACGCCTCAGTTCCTTGTATTGTTGAGCCATTATGAAAAGTCACTCATTTGTCACTCTACGAAAGAAAGAAGTATTCACTGCTGTGTACATTTGCATGATGCTGGTGGTGCGTGAGGGCCAGATGTTGTGTGGTACAAGCCCATATTATATTGTTAAGCAAGCAGTGTGTGTGTGTGTGTGTGTGAGTGTGTGTATATATATTATATTAGTTATACTAATCGTGCTCACATTATATTACATATGCGCCTACATAAATAGATCTTGCTTTTTTTTTCCACATTTGCAAGCATAAATGTACTTACATCTTTTCTCTTGGAATAATAGTTGTGACATGGTTTTACCACGTGCAGTTTTTCAGAACAGCTGAAAGCTGAGTAATTCTTTGAAAATAATGTGAGAATGTGCTCTTAAAATGAAATTTGCCCTTCCCACATACTGTTTGCTTTTCAGTCTGCCTTCTAATTGTTTTATAACCTTAAATATGTCCAGTACACCCTTGGTGTTTTATGCCTTTGTATACTTTATAAGCTCTGGCTCTGTCTATAATAACAGCACATAAAATCCTCGTGTGAATGAGACCTCAATTATTGTCAGGAAGCATATAAGGAGACAAAGGAGCAAACATTGGCACTTCAGGTAGCCGTGAGGTTTACATATATAAAGCCTATACAACCACTTTGCAACCATTTTTATTACTCCAGTGCATCTAAAATGAACAATAAAGCAACATTACAAATAGTATCCATTAAAATGTTTTGTGTCTATAGATGTTATGCAGAACTATACATCTCCGTGGTAACAGACAACAAACAAATTCTATCCATATTGCCTTCTATCGTTACCCTACTTCATGCTTATATATAAATGTATGTTTGGAAGGGACGACTGCCAGATAAGACTAAGCAGGGCTTGTTTTTTGGTGTTCCCATGTATACACGTACATCTGCATGACAGCTGTAGACACAAAACAGTAATAAAATTTTTAATGAGTCTGCAAAACGGCTTCTTTTTCCATTATAGAGGTACTGGTCATTCGGAAAGTTGGTTGTGAAAGTGTACATGACCTCTAAAAACTAGGCCTACAGTTTAGAATGGGGGGGGGTCACCTTATCTAACCCTAGTGTTGCTCTTTTTGATCCCCAATCCAATTTATCCTGTTCCCGTATTCTCCCTTAGCACCTGACCTCCCGAGATCACAAAGGAAATAGCAGGGGAGCATCATTACTTGACACAGCAAAAAGAGAGATAATGACTGTATGGCAATAGCCATATGTTATTACAAGATGTGACCTGCAGGATTTCTCATTGACAGTGCAGGATCTCACAAGATTATTGATATTGTCAGCTGGTGCACAAATGGATTGTTGCTACACAGTACAATAGCCCAAGCAAACTCACCTGAGTATCTTGCTGGCTTCACATAGGTGATTGTAGGTACGAAATCACATGACAAATTGTGATTTTCCTTGGAGTTTCCCTTTAACAAGTGTATTTTTAATCATGCTGTTTATTATGATAAATATATAGCATGCCCATTGAATTTTGGCATTGCAACATCTATCCTGTAGCCCAAATGACTACATATTACAGTACTGTGCATATGTTTTAGCTAGGTGGGTAAAAAAAATATCAATATTTGGTGTGACCACTCTTTTCCTCCGAAACAGCATCAATTCTAGGTACACTCGCACACAGTTTTTGAAGGATCAGATTTCCTATGGATGTAGCTATGCTCAAATCCTTCTGTCTCTTCATGTAATCCCAGACAGACTGGATGATGTTGAGATCAGGGCTCTGTGAGAACCATATCATCACTTTCAGGATTCTTCCTCCAAATACTGATCTGATTTAGGTTTGTGTTTTGTCCATTTACTTATTTATGTTAATTGACAAATTAACTATTAACACTTCTATTTTTGAAAGCATTCTTACTTTGCAGCATTTTTCCCACACCTGCCTAAAACCTTTGCACAGTACTGTACATGTGATACAGTATATGAGATGATAATGTCCCTTAGGTTTCCTGCATGTCACCTATAAAGATGCGAGCTCTTATTATTGATCCTAACTAACTAACTAACTAACATTAGTTGGCTTAACTTTAAGAGTCAATGCACACTGAGTTTTTTTAGCGAGGATTTTGACGATGAATCCGCATCAGAATCCGCCTCCCAATAAGCCTCACCATAGAGTTCTATGTATTCTGCTAGCGGGTTTTCTGATCTCCAAATCTTCGCAAAAAAACTCTGTGTGCATTGACCCTACGTGAGGGCTCTCTTATTTGCAGGACAAGTTGTAGTTTTTATTTGTTTCAATTTCTGGTATGCAAACTTTTTGATCACTTTCTATTGCTCTTTCAGGTGGGAGCGAGGTGACCAAAACACATTAGTTGTGTACTGTGACATTTAACTTTTTTTTTTTACGGTACCCACTGTACAGGATTTTATGAACGTATTACTTTTATTTTATACTTTTTTAACAAAACATTTTTACATTTTTTTTTTTTTTTACTGTCCCACCAGGGAACTTGAACCTGGGATCACTTGATCACTTGTACTATATTCTGCAATAATTCTGTATTGAAGTACATGACACATAGATTTCCTATGTGTAATGGAACACGGAAGCCAGGAGGCCATTGACTGTCCATGGCATCTCTTCAGAACTTCATTGCAGGGCCCAGAAGGGGTGTTTTTGCCCCCTAACCACCCCGATGCTATGATCATTATTGATCATGGCGTCTGAGGGATTAAGCTGCCAGAGTAGGAGAATTTTCTAAATCCTGCAGCTGTATAATGCAGTTGAAACCTATAAGCTATACAGTAGGCAAAGCTCCTGTGCCTACAACAGATCTGCACCATAGTATTATAATACTGAGAATTCGCTATCTGCTTAGTATGATGTAATAGTACAGCATTGAGCAGGAAGGGGTTAAAGTGTTTACATAAACTAGGCAAATTAATAGATTGTATAAACTTTTATTTTAACTAAGCTCATGCTCTCTAAATATAAGATAAAATGGGCCAATATGTTCTCTACCATATTTTTATGTGAAGCATTCCATAAAAATTTTAATGTGTCCTTGTCCCCTTTACTGTAGCCACCCTTATGGAGGCGTGGCATTCCTTTTTGGGGGATAATTCCCCTTTTTTGTGACTAAACATATAATGTCAGATGTGGGAACATTCCCCTGGGCGGGGAGGGGATTTTTCCATTCTTCCAGGATACTGGGAAGTCACGCCCTATTGCATGAAGAGGCCCAAAGGCCATTTGCCACATAAAAAAGATACCAGTTTTGTAAACAGCGCACATTATGTAGGGGATCTATTATATATTTGACGTGGGGGCCCATGAGACTCGAAATACATGTCTCATACTAAACGGAGAGGCTGACGAACATGTGGCACCTTTTGGTACAACTACTCCGAAAGTATCAACATAAAGACTAGGTTTTTTTTTTTTTTCTAACAATGGATACTTTGTGCTACAGTATTACATGATGGATATTAGTAATGCAGTAGTTCATCAGATTTAGTTACATTGATACATGGTGGCGAGCTAGCTCAACAGCTCTGATTTAGCTTGCACAGTAACTGCTGTTGCTATATTTATAATGCAGACTGGTGAATTTATTGTGAAGGACATATTTGATATTGTCATTGTCATGAACATAACTGAAACCAGCATCACAAAGACTGATGAAATTGTGAACTGATACTACCTTTCCTGTGTGTGCTTATCTATTGCCTAGTGACACAAAATGTGCATAATCTATCACCCACCACCATTGTTCCCTTCTGTACCAAACTGTGAAATCATGAGTTTGCATATGGGAAGTTATTTAAAGGGGTATTCTGAGGCTAAGATATTGCTGACCTATCAAGGGGCATAATAAGGAAAAGCCTGGGCCTGATAGCAGACTTTTGACTGGCGCCCCTGAATTTGCTGAGAGTAGTGGTGAAGTCTTCATTGTTTCGGCGGGAGCAGGAGAACTGTGTGCCCTTTATGTTCTTCCCTTACGGTCATTTCCCCTTAATCCATGGTCATTGGGTGAGTGAGAACAGTCCTCAGTGGCGGAACATCTCTCCTCTGCTGCTCTACAAACATGCTCACCTGCTTCTGTGCAACAGAGACGTTCCCTCTTCAATGTAGCTGATCAGGCCCCAGATCAGCTGAGTGGCAAAGTGGGAAGCTGCGAGGTGGACCCCTGTTGTGGCATTACTAGCCACTAAATGAGAATTGATCCATACTGCAGACACCCTAATGTTGCAGGCCCTGTAGTGGTAGTTCTGCCCTTACCTGGACCTATCATTGTTTGATTGGTAGATTGTTTGGACAAGAGCTGTGACATCTTCATTGCTCACCATACACAGTACAATACATTAGATAGCTCCTCTGCATGGGATTGTAGCTAAGTCACATTCACTTTGAAGGGACTGAGCTGCACATAGACCACATGATGAATGAAGGTGACATCACTAGCCTGTGAAGCAAAAATGTGTCTCATTGGAACACCATTGCCACTTAAATCAGCTAATATGGGGTCCCAAGTGTTGGACCTCCACCAACGAGATATTGATGACCTATCCTAAGGCTAAGTTATAAATATTTATATCCTGGAAATGATCTTCACTGTAACGATACTTTGCAATCCATTGCTACTGTATTTGTCTAAAGCTTGTTATACCAGTATTCCGTAATGCATGCTTTAATATGTGCTATATTTAGACTGAATGCATTTAATTTAAAGCAAAAAGAATGATCTGAGGCATGCAGTAATGAAATGAAGGAGATAACAGTATCTATTGCACACTTTTGGTCAATTGACATCCTAACCAACCCTCAAAAAGCCTTGTCTTGAGAATGCCCATACTGCTGGTCTAAGGGCCAAAGTCCTTCATGAAGCCTTTTTATTCAAAAAAGATGCCAACATTTAGGAAAAGGTGTTTTATATTGCATTTAATGAACTCTCTATGGCCTGCTCATGTGGCAGAATTTTGAGCAATTTTGAGGCGGATTGTGCCTCAAAATCAGCACCAAATACCATCCTGCTGGATCTTGCTACACATTCCAAAGCTTGTACAGCTCTGCTCTCTTTCCACTATGGGATTCTGGAGGGGGGAAAGGAAGTGGAATTCCAGGCACATGTCTGCTGCAAATTCCTCTTCCATTTCTACTGCGTGAACATACCCTAAATGCGATATACCCTATGACAGTTATGTCAAAAGGTAAACTAAGAAGTTTAGGAGCTTTTAAAGCATTTTGACCTGATCGATAAATTACTTGACTGGTCTTGTTGTTCCATACCTTGATCATTTATAAACACTTATGTTTACTTCTTTACCATTGCTCTTGGCTCAACTTGTTCTAAGACAGGGGTATAGTTACAGTGGGGGCAGAGGTAGCAATCATTACCAGACCCTGGACCCTTTAGAGCAGGGGTAGGGAATGTACGGCTCTCCAGCTGTTGCAAAACTACAACTCCCAGCATGCACACTTGCTCTGCTGTTCTTGGAACTCCCATGGAAGTGAATGGAGCATGTTGGGAGTTGTAGTTTCACAGCAGCTGGAGAGCCGAAGGTTCCCTACCCCTGCTTTAGAGGTTCTAAAGGTCTCTCTACAACATAAAAAGTCACCAGTATTATGGATGACACATGGCAAATGCATTGGGACTCAAAAGCTTCGAACCATGCCTCTGATCTAAGATATGTGGTACAAGATGAATAGCTTTGAAAAATACGTGATTTTATGATATTCTGTCATAAGTTGTCTGTTATGTGAGTTTATGACCACCCAGTGATGTGAGTTGGAGCCTGTCAAGTGTTTTATATTGAATTTGTGTGTTGAGTCCATAACCAATTCAGGCAAAGATAAAGACAGATGCATCTGTAGCCACCGTTATGATGACTAAGCCTAAGGACTTTGATATGTAATTGTAAGTACATTAGAAGACAATCCTAGTTTTTATATCTATCCAAGAAAAACTTTTAGAGTCAGATTTTACTTCCTCTATTCGAATAAAATATTTTACACAGTTGTGATCACATATTTTACTTCTACAACAACTTCTTTGGTTGCTCCTATTTTCTCTCCTTAATGTTTCTAACAACAAAACATTCCACATATCAACAGGAAAGTCTTTGTATTGCAGGAAAGGCTTTCCTTGTTGAATAGAGGGCATGGTGCAGCATATTTTCATCATGCATTCTGTGAAAGTGATTTACAGGTTTAGGTCTGAGCCACAATAACTACTGTTAATGTCTCTACTAGAAACATCTGTGAATGGGATTTCTGTGCCAATCTGTGTAACACTGAGTTCATAATAAAAGCCTGAGGTTATACTTGCCTTGCATTCCGCACATTTCCAGTTAGACATTATATTGTCTATTTTGCTACCATAACTTATTTTGTTCCCAACTTTGCTGTTTCGTACTGTACATCTATGCCTCCTGATAGAATGGAAATATCAATTGTATGGCACTAATACTATAATGCAAGATGCTATGAAATGTGTTGGACTGGATCCAGCCATAAAGTCTTATCTCCATCACAATACCTCCGTACAAGGAGGTAAGAGCGTAGATAGATATTTTACAGTTCTTAGACACAGATAATGAAAACATAGAAGCTTCACAATACCGGACCAAACTATGGGTACCCAGGAAACTATGACATGTACATGAAGAATATAGGATATCATACTGCACAATATTAAATTAGGTAAATCTAAAGAATGTAGGCCTTATAGTCTAGAAAAAGACAGCGTAAAACCACATACATTCAACAATCAACATGAATGGATAAATATTAATCAGATATATTATGGCCTGCTTGAGACATGGTTTATCTATACCTATTGTCTCATATAGAAACTATGTCTGAAATGTGTTTCCTGGTAAAATTCACATTCCTGCTTATATACACAACACTAATGTACTCAATACTAATCCTAATGATTAGAGATGAGCGAGTAGTATTCGATCTAATACCTTCCCTACATAGTTATTGGTGATATTGGTCGAATACCACATGGTAAACGCAGTAAAAATTCCATTCTCCTCCCGCCTTCCCTGGCGCTTTTTTCACACCAATAACTATGCAGGAGAGGTATTTGATCGGATACTACTCGCTCATCTCTACTAATGATTCTTTTGGGGGAGCCAGCAATGCTAAAAGTGCCAATACACTCTCCTGTCTGTTTCCTGTCAGCTTTACTGAGCTCTGATGTCTTGGTTTCAGTGGCAATTAGCGATCCAGAAAGCTTCACTTCCGGGTACTACTGCAAGTAGCTGTCACCTCTCCTTGTGGCGGTGATATGGTTGAAGGTGGTTGGCTGTCGGCCTGTTGATTCTCACACATATTGCAATGCTTAAATTCGACTTTGGCATTGTTTTTGAATCTCCTGTATGCCAATTTGAAATCGGATATGAAGCAAATTCAATACCTCAATACTGCAGAAGCCAAAGCAGGTAGCTATAAGCCAAGTAACGCTATTTAAAGGGGCTCATCATGTTGTGGATTCTCGGCCAATGCAAACTACAAATCCACATCAGAAATCTGGGGGTCAGCCATATATTTCGACTGTAGATTTTCTTTCAAATGGTTTCCAAAATCAACGGATTGATCATGGCCTACTGTGACATAATACACTGGCTAGTAACATAGAGGAAAGTCTGAAACCCCAAAAGGCATCATTACGTTAAAGGGGTTGTCCACTTTCAGACCAATATTGAGAGACAAATGTTATGGTTTGTATAATGAAAAGTTGTACAATTTTGCAATATACTTTCTGTATCAATTCCTCACAGTTTTCTAGATCTCTGCTTGCTGTCATTCATTCTGTTACTTCTAGTGGATAAAAGTCTGATCATGGTCATGTGATTTACGGTCCATGGTCATGTGCTGAATACACAGGTGCCGCTCGTTATAGTCACAGCTCAGTAAGGCTCCGTTCTCACGGAGTAACGCGCCGATCATTTAGACACGTATACACATGTCAGAGCAAGGCGCTTCAAAACAGATCCCATTGATTTCAATGAGTGCCGGCTTACGCGCGTAACACATTGAAATCAATGGGTTACAAAGCCTCCCATTGATTTCAATGTGTAGCGCGCATAAGCCAGCACCCATTGAAATCAATGGGATCTGTTTTGAAGACGTCGCGTTCTGACACGTTTATACGTGTCTAAATGAGCAGCGCATTACTCTATGAGAACGGCGCCTAAGCAGACATCTGCCTGGTAATTATCTGTGCACCTGTGTGCTCATCACATGACCATGGACCGTAAATCACATGACCATGGTCAGATTTTATCCACTAGAAGCAACAGAATGAATGACAGCAAGCAGAGATCTAGAAAACTGTGAGGAAATGATACAAAAAGTATATTGGAAAACTGTACAACTTTTTATTATACAAACCATAACATTTGTCTCTCAATATTGGTCTGAAAGTGGCCAACCCCTTTAAGTCCCTGAGCTCTAATGCCTCTGCGGGTCCCTAATTCGTGTGTCATCTTATGTAGTAGAAGGGGTTTTTTAACTCCATCACAGGCACCAGTTCCAATTGCAGCTGCCATGTCCTGCCCAGCCCTTCTAGCTCCATTCCTGTTGTTAATAGAGTCTAACATCTCCACTCAATACAATCCACATGACTTCATATGGTTACCCTTTGTAGTCTGTTAGCTAAGTACTGTATAATAGTACTGGAGCTAGGGCTCTGACCAAGTACCTCTTCTAGCCTGCCAAAACAGTCCTGATTCTGCAGCACTGCATGTAATGAAACCGATTCTGATCCAAGCACTGCACACTATTCTACACGTTCCCAGCAGCTTTACTATTTCCATTGAATAATGTTGTAATAGAGCTGAAGAGCTTGTGGTTTTTGCTGTTTCTGAAGAAGGAAGACACATACTTTGCTGATCTGTGTGTTGGGGCATAGAACATCTAAACCCGCAGCAGCAGAAGTTAATCAGGTCTTTTTTATGATGTCAGAAGGATCGATAATCCAGTACATCTTCTCCTGTTTATGCCCCAAGTCAACAAAGTTATTGACTTTCAAGTAATGTAGTGTAGATTCATAAACAGCGCCTTCACGATGTAAGGATATCCATTTGACCTTTACAGTTAAGGATGCTATACCCACCCTTTGCATGCCAAAGCTCATTTCTGCTCATTTAGAAATCCTTATCTAGTCCTGACTGTACTTCTTATGCTCTGTTCAGTTAAACTACATTATGATTTTATTACGGTCATGTTGTAGGTAGTTGCATCAGTGTATGCTACAAACAACATACAAATGTGTGTACATAGCTGTATGAATAAGATTAAATAGTACATTAAAGGCTAATAATAAAGTGAGTGAGTGACAGTGGGCAGACAATTCAATAGGAAATAGTGGAGATGTTACTCATATCAACTAAGTGGATTATACCGTTCATTTTTTGCGTTGAATGGTGACCTGTGGACAAAATTTTATTCTTCTTCTATAGCATTGTATACAGTATATAGTATAGGATTGTATACAATAATAAGTAGGATTGGAATATTAATAATATATGCAAATAGAAAAAAAAAACCTTTCAACAGTCTATGAAGTACCTACTAGAGATGAGCAAGTAGTGAAATATTTGATATTCGTTTCGAGTAGACCCTCAATATTCGACTATTCAACCGAGTATCAATTCCCATCATGGGGAAAAAATGCTTGTTTCAGGGGAAACCACAATTCCACTAAGTCTACAATGACACCTCAGGAAATGATGCCAACACCTCTGGAATGCAACTGGGACAGCAGGGGAAGCATGTCTGGGGGCATCTAACAAGCCCAAGTCCCAGTATTACCCCACTATCACAGCCTATCAACTAGACACTTTCCAAACTCAATAGAACCTCTATGAAAGTGGAAAAATACTTGGAAACCTTTCCTCCACAATAGTATGGACAGAAACACAAATTTTAAGCTAAAGAAACATTAGCAAGCACCCCTTTAAATTATGTTGCCCATGACAACCACAGATGGCATTTGCAATGGGAAATCCAACAGCCCCCACCCTTAACTGTCATTGTGTATATGTGTGTGATGTGGTGAGACCTCAGGAAAATATTTTTCTGGCCTTTGAGGTGAGCCCTTTCAAATTAAGTTAGAGGACCTTAAGCTGAGCTACAGCAGAGATTGAGGCACTTGAGGGGAGTTGAGCCTTGCACCAGCAGAGCATTAGGCCCTTTGGGTGCATTGAGCCTTTAACCAGCAGAGCTTTAGTTTTTGGCCCTTGGGGTGAGTTGAGCCTTTAACCAGCAGTGTTTTTGGCCCTTGGGGTGAGTTGAGCCTTGTACCAACAGTGTTTTAGTTTTTGGTCCTTGGGATGAGTTGAGCCTTTAAACAGCAGTGTTTTTGGCCCTTGACGTGAATTGAGCCTGTAACCAGCAGTGTTTTTGGCCCTTGACGTAAATTGAGCCTTTAACTAGTAGTGTTTTTGGCCCTTTGGGTGAGTTGAGCCTATGGGACAGGTATATAGTGTATACGAGTGGTAGGGAATTTGAGCCTTAAAAAGGGTTTTTGTGAAATTTTGGCAGGTTGAGTCTATATACTAGAGGTGTATATATCCTCTTCCTGCAGTTTAGCTCTGAAAAGAGCTGTTGTTTTTCAGTTTTAGCAGAAGCTAAAATCTCTCTCTGACCCTGATCACGATGTCTCTCCCTATCTCACCAAACCGCATCTGACATGAATATGGCTGCCACTATTCTTATAAATCCCAGGTCACCTGATTTAGCCAGCCAATGACTTTTTCCTATTTTTTTCCAATACCTACGTTTTTCTGCTTCATGTCCCACCTCCCCTGCACAGTTATTGGTGCAAAAAAATAGCCAGGGAAGGAGGGAGGGGATACAAACTTTTACTGTGTTTACTGCGTGGTATTCGATCGGAATCGAATATGTGGAATACCGTAATATTCGATCGAATACCTACTCGATCGAACGGTATTCGCTCATCTCTAGTACCTACAAGTCTGAACCACTGTACAAAGTCTGTACAACACTTTGCCACGTGTATCAGGCTTTAGCCAAAGTGGTGAAGAGTTTGTCCATTGCATCATTTTCTACCTAACATAACGCATCATCCAGATGTCACATGTAATGGTGAATTATGTATGCAGTCATTTATTAAGAGTCCTAGTGCACTGTGTGTTACCGAGCTGGTGATGCAATATCTTAGAAATACAGTGAGCTTTGTCTCTAGTGCTAATGGCGTGATTTTCCCTGTTGGTTTTAGTAGAAAGGAATGCAAAAGAGCAAATACATATGCAGTTAAATACAATAAGAATTCCATTTTATAGTGGAAGGATATAACTGTAGGACATGTCACAAAGCAATAATCTGTCATGTTACTTCTCTAGATGAATAAGAGGTGAGCAGCGACCCATCACCTTCTGCAAATGTTTCGGACAAAAGAGGATGAGAGGAAAAATTTAACATGGTGATCCTGTTTTCCCCCAAGAATGATCTGCAGCAGTGCCGTAGATATTATTCTGCAGATTCCATTGAAAGCATAGACATCGACAGACACATAAGAAAAGTCTATGCCCAGCTGGCAGATGGTAAAAATAGGGCAGAACGAGACAGTGGTTTAGAGAAATCAAACACTTCATATGTATATGTGCAGCAGGCATTTTATATTAATGTAACCTCTGCTCCTCCTTAGTCACCACAGCTTGTTATTATGAAACACTCACAAGTTCCTCTTTCTCAAGTAGTATTGTGATGCGTACACATTTTTTAGGCCTGTTTGAACCTCCCACGTGTAGTTAACACTGTCATATTATAACCAGCGCTTACTATATAGTGACTTTAATCCTCAATGTATATAGCTAACAGTGGGAAAAAAGGTAGTAAGACACAATGTAAACATACCAAACGTGTATTTATAGTATATACCTACTGTAAATCTATCAGGAGACCTTTTCTTATCAACCATGCACAGTTTTCAAAGTGGAGTCACATGTTTTATATTTCTTCTTTTAGTTTCTATACCCATCTCCACGAATGTGTCTAATTTAGTACCGAGTTCCTGGAATACGCTATACTTCCATAGATTACAGGTAAACAGACGTATAGTAAGTTTGCAGTCAATATGTCCCTAGAGAGATCACTTAATCCTAGTGTAAGTGCATCTCATCTTATATCCTAGAAAATCAATTATACCAGAAATGAAATGTGAGTCAATAGAAGAGCATGAACAGTCGTTCTATTCCATACCGGTTAAGAAAACAAGTATACTGCCAAAATCTGGGAAATTTCTATGTATATGAATGAAAACCAAAGCTAGTACCCCAAAAAGATAAACCAAGTACCAGTCTACAAAACCAATAGAATATAAACAAAGGAAAAAACCAAGTATCTTGGTTTTTTTCTTGATTTAAATTTCTATGGATAGATAGATAGATAGATAGATAGATAGATAGATAGATAGATAGATAGGAGATAGATAGATAGATAGATAGATAGATAGGAGATAGATAGATAGATAGGAGATAGATAGATAGATAGATAGATAGATAGATAGATAGATAGATAGATAGATTGGAGATAGATAGATAGATAGATAGATACAGGGGCGTAACTACCGTGGTAGCAGCAGTAGCAGCTGCCACAGGGCCCGGGCCATTAGGGGGCCCGGTGACAGCCGCTACCGCTGCGTTTTTTTTTTTTTTAAGTCCGTTACGGGCCCTATTCACTTGCCGATCCTGGCTGGGCCGGGATCGGCAAGTGACACCGCGGGGCCCACAGAGGCTATCATTATACTCGGGGGTCTTTGCAGACCCCCAAGTATAATGATCGGCGGACCGGAGAGGTAAGGTAACATAAAAAACAGTGTTACTTACCTCTCCACGATCCTGCCAGGCCTCCGTCATTCGTGTCTGACGTCACATGACCCAGGCCAGCTTCCCGGGTCATGTGACGTCTGACGTCATTAAAGCTGGACAAGAGCGGCAGCCGACAGGAACAGGTAAGCAACTATCTCTGTTCTTTTAATGGTTTTAATCCCCCGGGTCTCCGATTATTATACTCTGGGGTCTTTTCAGACCCCAGAGTATAATAAATGTTTATAGGTGTCCACAGTGGGACATATGGGGACACTATTGGGGATAATACTGTGTGCAGGGGACACTATAGGGGTTAATACTGTGTGTAGGGGACACTATAGGGGTTAATACTGTGTGTGCATTGGACACTATAGGGGTTAATAATACTGTGTGCATTGGACACTATAGCGGTTAATAGTGTGTGTGCAGGGGACACTATAGGGGTTAATACTGTGTGTGCATTGGACACTATAGGGGTTAATACTGTGTGTTCATTGGACACTATAGGGGTTAATAATACTGTGTGCATTGGACACTATAGGGGTTAATAGTGTGTGCAGGGGACACTATAGGGGTTAATACTGTGTGTGCATTGGACACTATAGGGGTTAATACTGTGTGTGCAGGGGACACTATAGGGGTTAATACTGTGTGTGCAGGGGACACTATAGGGGTTAATACTGTGTGTGCGGGGGACACTATTGGGGATAATACTGTGTGCAGGGGCCACTAATGGACATAATACTGTGTGCAGGGCTTACTAAGGGACATAATAGAGTGCGGAGGAGGGGGTCAGTCGAGGTCTTCGGCATCGGTTTGGGGAGGGGGGGCCCCATGTCAAAAGTTCGCCACGGGGCCCCGCCATTCCTAGTTACGCCACTGGATAGATAGATAGATAGATAGATAGATAGATAGATAGATATTTTCTTATTGATTATGGAAAAACATGAAACATGACTGAAGACTCCATGTGATCCGCTGAGGGTTAAGGAGCTCCTTACACAAAGCAGATTATTGATATTGCTTTGCAGCTGTAGGGTGGGGTGATAGAAGCTACAGCATGTTCTTACATGTTCTGTGTGGACTGTGAAAGGCACAAGAGCTTGCAAAGTAAGGTGAGTGTTAGGAAGATGGTCAATGTTATAACATTAAAAAAGGAAATGTGCTATAGTAAAAAAAAAAAAAAAAAAAAAGTATGTTGTAATATAGTTTACCTTTCTGGACACTGCAAGAAGTGAATGGAAGGCTCACTTGAAAACAGGAGTTTAACATTATATTGTATATTATAATACATATTATATATTTATTATATATTATCATTATGAGCTGTCATATTGAATATTTGATTAGTGTTTTTGTCTTGTTTCTCTCTCTCTGAAGTCTTCTCAATGCTGTGTTCATTACTTCTGTGAAGGTATTCATCCATCATGTTGTTGATTTATATACAGTATTTCCTCTACTTCTCTACCACGTTTTCATATCACAGCTGTATCACATTTTCCAGTATTAGCATAGTTTGTGGTAAGATGAATGGTAATGCTTGAATATGTCCTATGCAAATGAGGCAATTATGGGTGGGCATTGTAAGGACTGCTGTGACTGTTCAAATAGGATGGGCAATGTAAATGTCACTGCACAGGATGGCAAAGGCAGTAGCTGGGTGACAAGAGCAGTGTTCCATGGAATTGAAGGCACACCCCCAGTGCACCAATCGCTTCATTTGCATAAGGCTTCAAAGTTGTCCTCATCTACAAAAGTCACACAAATAATAAAGGTATGTTATATATCACTGTAATGTGCTCTGCAACAGCGTGTTGGTAGTTGAATATACTGGGTGAGATGGTAAACTCCCTTAAAGGGTCCATTCACACGGAGGAAAATGGTGAGGAATTTGGTGTGGAATTTTAGCGCTGAAAAAAAGCCTCCCATTGACTTCAATGGGTTCCTTTTTCTGCAATAAAAGGAACCCATTGAAGTCAATGGGAGGCTTTTTTTTCAGCACTGAAATTCCACACCATTTTCCTCCATGTGAACACACCCTAAGGGTGCATTCACATGTAGGCAGTTGGCGCTGATTCTGGCATGATAACTCGTAGCAGAATCAGCGCTGAAAAAAAGACTCCCATTGACTTCAATATGTTCCGTTTACCACACGGAACCCATTGAAGTCAATGGGAGTCTTTTTTCAGCCCTGATTCTGCCGCAAGTTATCGTGCCAGAATCAGCGCCAACTTCCTACATGTGAATGCACCCTTAGGGTCCACTTTTATTCCTAGCTGTTCAGTCATTAAAGACATCAATACTTTTTGTCCTTTTCCGTCTTTTTTCAGCTTTTCCAACAACAAAGAGCCACAGTGAATACTGACTTTTGTTTTATACCTTTATAATTACATTTAAAGATCTTTCGTCCTTTCTTGACCAAGTGCCAGTGTGTGCTTTATATCTTGACTCCTCAATCCTTAGTAGTTAATTATGATCTAAGTAAAGCTCTTTTCTGTGTCTTGTCTGTTGTCATAACACTTGCTTTCTCCATATTTAAAAGAAATCCATCTGTTCACTTTGCTTTTTATGTTGTTAATAGAGTATTTGGGGTGTACATTATATGAATGTAATATACTGTATGTGTGTCAAAGTCTTTTCACTAATATTTGAACTAAGAATCATATTGTGTGTTTGTAACAACCTGGTAATATTTTATTACAAAGAACTAAACACATTGCTAACAGAATGGCAGCTCCCTTGAATGGCAGAACTAGTGTCGGGGATCCCCCGAATGGAATACCGAATGCATTAAAAAACGGTGAGCAATGTAAGCACACGGATCCCATAGACTATTATGGGGTCCGTGTGTTTTCTGCGCGGTGTCTGCACGAATTATTCGGAGAGAAAAGCAGTTCTTGAAGTACTTTTCTACCTGCATGATTTGTGCAAACACTGCATTATTATAGTCTATGGGGTCCATGTGCTTTCATTGCTCACCACTTTTTAATGCATTCGGTATTCCGTTTGGGGGACCCCCAAGCAGACTCCCCAAATGGAGTACCAAACGCAGATGTGAACCAGGCCTAAGAGCAACTGCATCATAGTCAGTCATGATGCAGTGATCTCCTGAACACTACAGTAATGAACTGACATAACAGCGATTAAGTTGTGTGGGAGCTCTCTGCATCATAACTATGATGCAGTGGTTCCTATTGACACGGCCTAGTTCAGTTCGGGTCCACTGCCCACAAATAGAGCATTTCCCACAGTCGGGACTCAATCTTGTGCAAGGGCCCTAAGGCTAAGGCCCTATGTTGGGAAAATGTGGCATTTTTAGCTGCTGGGGAACCCTACATTTTACAGTACCAATGATATTCTGGAAAATACAGCAGTATGCTTAAAAGTAAGCAAAGAGGACAGAAAAAAAGCCCTATGGCTTGTTTTTAATAGTAAAATCAATGATGACAGATGCCGACAGAATGTGTACACATGACGGATCAGTGTAACAGATTTTGATATTGGCAATGTGAACTCCGTCTAACTCCTCAGTTCCAGTGCCAGCTGCTCGGTCAGCATGGCTGCCTCTCTGAGTTGATGGTGTACTTTGACTTGCTGTTTGAGGGCCAATGATAGGTCTCAGTGGTGACCTCTACACCAATGGCGCGTGACCGACTGTCCTCATCAAAGAGAACAGGCAAATAGCAGTGAGGCAAAACAATGAGCCCCTCCTCAAGGCTTTTTTTGCTTGCAACTTTCTTTCCCATGGGGAAACATTGGTGTTGCAGTAATGCTGCGATTTACTGCAAATAACAAGGCAAGTGCGTGTTGCCATGGAGCCTGAGCAATAATGTTGTAATGTGCCATATGATTTCTGTCTAGGCTGTTAAATGCTCTTCTTCTGTTTCTATTGACTTTTTCAAGGCTGGTGATTTTGCATTTACAAATTGCCTATTCATTGAATTGTTAAGGCACTGCTGTGCGGAGACAAGGTTAATGTAATGAGGGATCGTAGTGACAATTAGCACTGGACAAGCATTGCAAGGTATCAGATCTGTTCTCCGAATTCAGTTCAAGCATACACAAAATTAAGAAACTTCTGTCTTGGCACTTAATTATCACAGAGAGACAATGATGTCTCGTTCATAAGCTCACCTCTCGTTTCTGCTTAATGCTTCCGCTGTGTGAAAGCTAGTGCAAAGTAACATTGCATGAAAGCGGCTGAGAATAAGAAGCTTTTTATCTATTGTCTGTAAAAATGTTTTTCTGTCTGTCTTAAGAATGTGTGTAAGCCCGCACACCACCATAGCATTACACAGCCACATCACAGAGCAATTAAGAAAAGACTCGAGTTCTAATGGACAGAGATCAAAAGATCCTTACAGTCTTATATACAGTAAATGCCTTGTTCTTCCTCACTGCACAAGTTGTAGACGTAGGGCAATACTTACCCAACAAAACTTTCAAGTGTATTTACATCCGTTCGTGTTAGTCGCTTGCAGTATTTTGATTTAAAAAAAAAAAATCCTAAAATGTTCTGATGAATGGGGGTTTCTCGTTTTTTTCTCCTCTTTTCTAGAATAGCTTCCTCAAATTACACCAATAATAAAATTGGTTGTTATAGAAACCTATGTTTGATTGTATGTGCGGCATTTCCTGCCTTTCATGGGCTTGTCGACATAGCAAGTTTGCAGAGTATACTCGTCCTGTGAAACTTTTATTACTATCCTATAAACCAGAAAGATTGCTCAGCTTTGGACAGCCTTCTAATAGTGCATAGCAATTGTCTACACAGAGGTCAATGTAAGAAACTTTCCCTGAGAAATCTATGTATGGGAGCAGTGCTATAAGAATAAGAAAACACAACTAGTTCCTCAATTATGGTTTCTGAGATCTACTTTTGGAGACCAAGCTTGGAAGATTCCTTGTAGAATCATTTTAACACCACAGTTACATGGGAAGAATATGCAAATATGCCTCCCAAGATGTAAAGAGGGAGACAGTGCCTCTGTTATGCCGCCCTCTATGGGAAGCACCCTGAAGCACCTCAGGGTGCTTCCATTAGAGGGCGGCATAACAGGGGCACTGTCTCCCTGTTTACATCTTGGGAGACAGATTTGCATATTTTTCCCATGTTCCCTTGCAGTGGAGCAACTATGGCTCCCCATAATCTCACCACAGTTTAGGCATTCAGTGTTATATATTCCTAGGGATACCTGTTAAGACTTTATGCACATAACCGTAGACAGTGTATGGCTCTGTAAAAAAGGAACGGGTGGCATAGGGATTGGTTTTTGTCTTTTTCACAGACCCATACTCTTAAATGAATGAACTGAGCTGCTGTAACGGAGAGGTATAGGACCTGCTCCATATTTTGCGATTAATTTCTGCAGCCTGAACACTAAACCATGAACATTTATATCGGGCCATAGAAATAAATGAGTCTAAATGCTATTTATTACCTGTGGGGAAAAAATCAGTTTCCCAGCAGTGCCACCACAGGTGAATTTAAGCATTACACAATACCTATGCAGATCAAAGATGTATCTGTAATATGCAAGAAAGGGTAGGTCTCCTGGAGTGAAAGGTGCTCTTTTTAACCACTTTCTACTGTAATAGGTGAGGATCCTAATTCTAATTCAGAATTTTGTTATAGGGTACTGTATATGATAATTGTTTTCTGCACTAGTAACCCTTGTGAGTCCCCATGTAGTGGGCCGCAGCAAAAAGCCGTTGTGGGAAAACCATGGCGGCAACACATCATGGTTTTTCCTACAGCGCTTTTCACAGAAAATCTGCAGAGGTTTCTGTTATATCTAGAGATGAGCGAGTACTGTTCGGATCAGCCGATCCGAACAGCACGCTCGCATAGAAATGAATGGACGTAGCCGGCACGCGGGGGGTTAAGCATCCGGCCGCCGTCAAAGCGGAAGTACCAGGTGCATCCATTCATTTCTATGGAGCGTGCTGTTCGGATCCGCTGATCCGAACAGTACTCGCTCATTTCTAGTTATATCTATAGGGAAACCGCTGGCGTTTACAAAACCGCAATGGTGCGCTGTGCTTGTTTCTCTGCAATTTATGTATGGGATTCGCTAGAATCCCATTCACTTTGTAGAGAGTGTAAAATGTAGCATTTCTGCCATGGCCAAACTGCAACACTTATGCGACGTGAGGCCTCTGCAAAATTTCTGTGAAAAGCACTGCAGGAAAAAGACCGATGCGTTGCGATCTATTTTTCCCGAAGCGCTTTTTTGCTACAGCCCACTACATGGGGGCCTTAGCCTAAAAGGGTTTTCTGGCCTCAATTTTTTTTCATACTGTTAACTTATCCACAAAAGCGGCCATCAGTACATAATATGTGGGGCTCGAAAACCTGGATCTTGTACAGATCAGCTTTTCTTGCAACCTCCATTTGCTGGAAGCTGTGTAGTGGATCGGGAGAACACGCAATCTGCTCCTATTTAAGTAATATGAGTGACACTGCAACTTCTTGGATCACAACTATGCAGTGAACAGGGTTGCAGCGCCATTCCTATTACTTGTATAGAAGCAGCCTGCACATGCTACCAGTCCACTGTACCAGTCTCTAGTGTCAGGAGACTGCTGATCTGTGTGGGTTTCCAGGTGTCAGACCCACACAGATCACATATCCTATAGGTAGGTCAACAGTATGAAAAATCTGTTTGCGGTTGGAAAACCCCTTTAACTAATATTGCATAGCCATAGAAAATATTTTTATTGCTGCAGTTCTCAGAACAGAGTACACGTCAATGGTCAATGATTTTCACATTTAGTAGTAGTACACGACAAGACTTCTGAAGCTGGGAACAGTTGCTAGTACTACAAGTGACAATCATTAACTTGGTGATATGACACCAGAAATAGCACAGGTTACAATACAATCAATAGTGAACATAAACTGGTTAGCGGATGGGCGAGCCCTTCTAATAATTTAGCAGGCTTGGATTCTAGTCATGACATCTCCTGAGCGTCTGTTAGGGGATCCTTGTAAAGTATGAATGGTGATACATAATACAAGAGCTGCGGAATATGATGTCGCTATATAAGGAAGCAAATAAAGAAAGAAATAAACCTATTCGAAATATATGATATCTTTTCAATCTGTGGAGAGATTAAAAAATAAAGACAGCAAATTGATGAGGAGCGCAGCGAGAATCAGAAATATATATATATATATATATATATATATATATATATATATATATATATAGCACATTTATGACATTGGCATTTTGTACTTGGGGACAGGTCCTCTTTAAAGAGAATGAGGCAGTGTTACATCATACCTTGTATCTTTTTGTATAATATGTTAGGTACATAATATGCAAGGCAAAAGAAATGTCTTGCAGACAAAATTACAACTTGCAGCAGCTGAGCCAAACTGTAATATTTGATGTCTTGCCAAGCAGCATGTTCATTTTCCAGTGCCATGACAGTGCACATTCTAGTATTCACTCAATAATGGGTGGAGGGTCTCGGTGTAAATGTGTATGAGGCTCACACTGGCTTCTTATCTTCTCTGAATATCTGCTCTCTGCACATTTCACAATCTGAAGTGTTTTACCACACCTATGATTTGTCTGGCTGTTTAAAAACTTTATGGCTGGGTCTCGCATTGTAAAAACGCAGCATTTTGGCTGTGGCGGAAGTGTTTTACAGTACCTGCAAAGTGGATGGGATTTTGGCTAATCCCATCCACACATGCCAGCGTTTCTGTAGGTATACAAATATATCTCAATAAATTAGAATGTCATCAAAAAGTTTTTTTTTTTTTAGTAATTCAATTGAAAAAATGAAACACATGTATTATATTGTCATTACAGAGTGAACTTTTTCAAATGCTTATTTCTGTTAATATTGATGATTATGGCTTAAAGCCAAGGAAACCCCAAAAGTCATTATCTCAGAAAATTAGAATAATTAACCCAAAACAGCTGCAAAGGCTTCCTAAGCGTATAAAAGTTCCCTTAGGGTGCATGCACACTGAGTAACGCCGGGCGTGTATGAGAGCCGTACACGCCGGCATTACAGCAGACTGCCGAACACTTCCCATTCACTTCAATGGGAACGCTCGTAACAGCGGCGTTTACGAGCGCTCCCATTGAAGTGAATGGGAAGTGTTCGGCAGCCCTGCTGTAACGCCGGCGTGTACGGCTCTCATACACGCCCGGCGTTACGTAGTGTGCATGCACCCTTAGTCTTGTTCAGTAGGCGACACAATCATGGGGAAGATTGCTGACTTGACAGATGTCCAGAAGGCAGTCAATGACACACTCCACAAGGAGGCTAAGCTACCTAAGGTCATTGCTAAAGGGAATTTTCCGGACATACTTTTAATTTGGCCAACATTTCTGTTAAATAATTTTTTTCACAGTCTTACGGTCTTATATAATATTCAAATTTTTTGAGATAATGACTTTTGGGTTTTCCTTGGCTGTAAGCCATAATCCTCAACATTAACAGAAAGAAACACCTGAAAAAATTCACTCTGTTTGTAATGACTCAATATAATATATGTGTTTCACTTTTAAAATTTAATTACTAATAAAAAAAAAACTAAACTTTTTGATGATATTCTTATTTATTGAGATGCACGTGTAATTGAAATGTTGCGATTTACACAAATGCAACGTTTTTCAAAATCACAGCATGTCCACTGCAGATATTTTTCTGCAATATATGGATAAGATTAGCCAGAATTCCACTTTGCAGGTACTGTAAAGCAATTGTTATGTTTACGGTACGTGGGACCCCGCCTTAAGGGAAAAGTAGATGGAGGGTTTATGGGGCTAAATCAATTAATCTTGAGAATTGCTGAAGTTGTCTTCTATAACGTACAGAAATTAATGCAAATCATAAACAAATTAAAATATCAAGTAGGTAACAGTTATAGCAGAGGTAATTCATCTGATTTGACATGTAGCTCCTGCTAAAAATTCTGACTTGTTTCTGGTGCAAGACATTGTGCCAGCAACATGCCAGACTTGATCTTAAGAAATGCTACATCTGTATACTGTATATTCTCATCTAAAAAAACCTGGGCTTTAGGCTACAACAGTATGTACAGTTTTTCCATGCTACTATGTACAGTAACTGGGAAAAGTTCAAGAAATATCTTTAACCCCATTATTACTGTTATGATAGAAAGAATGAATGACTTGCTAAATATTAGGACTGTGCTGGAGCGCTATTTAGGAGATGAGGAAGAGAAAAGCCCCTCTGGAAACAATGATATGTCATCTGATGTTCAGATCTAATTACTTTGGTAATTCCCTTTTGGTAATTCCTTCTTTTACTTTCTGATCATTTATTTAACATACTTTTTGCTGTTAACATAATTTCATTTTTTTTTTTTTTGCCACAACAGAACGCTCTTCATTATCCGATTTTCACTTATCTCTCCTAAAGATGCAAACATATTTTCCTCTATAACTGATCCAAGTAAAATGTTTGACAGTATTATATTTTGTTGCTGCTATCTGTAAGTCTCTGTTCACATTATGTTAGGTGAACATATCTAGCATATGTGCCATATGTGTTGTCTCATTTTCACCCAAAGAAAGCAGAAACCAGTGGAATATGATGACTGTATACATCAGGAAAGAATTGCAACGTCTGGTTGTTGTGAGCTTTCTGAATAGTGCAGATCCATTGGGAACCACAAAATAAGAGCTGTTTAACATACATCACCTTTTTCAGAAAGTGTCTGCAGAATACACAAAACTCTGTTCATGTTTAGAAAAAGGCCATATCACAGTTTTTACATCTACATCCTTTTACTTAGAGACCTATGTAGAAACAAATCAGAGTCGTGTCTGTATGTTTTTATGGATACAACATTTTTGTGGTGTTCAAAAAACTGGACAGAAATGGATTTTTTTTTTTACGCTGATTCCTATATAAGCGAATGGTCAACTGTTGGCATCTGTTTCTTGCACCCATTAAATGGATTTGGATTAAATGAATGGGAAAGACGCAATGTGAAATGGATCCTTAAAGTGACAGTGACATGTACTATACACAGTACAATCATGAGTCATCAACACTTGTATCAGTGAATCTTACAATATACAGCTGTTGGAATACAAAGAATCACAGTGAGCACAGATGAATGTATTGTACAACAGCTTATCCCGCAATGGTTTTGGAAGATGCAGCGTGTCCTCTGCACATATTTTTTCCCAATGTGTGGATGGGATTTGCCACTTTGCAGGGACTGTAGAACAACACTTTCTTTTCCACTGCGGCCAAACTACGACATTTATGCCATTTGGGGCCCTGGGCCTAAGGGTGCTTTCATATAGTGCAATATTAGGAATGGTTCGGGAAGAATAAAGGAATGGTTTCACTTCTCTTTTCTTTTAATCTATTCTTAGTCTTGGCTGCTAACACTGCAGTATATAAGCTTCCATCAAAATGACAAGTGTGGAAGCTTCATCATATGGTCACAGAACTTGGTGACTTTTTCATCTTATGTGTAGGATCCTAGATATAGCATTAATAAACTAGTTACTTATATTTAGGTTTGCATCCTCAAGGTTCTCCATGATATCTAATGACTTTGAAATAAATAAATAAATAAATATATATATATATATATATATATATATATATATATATATATATGTAGTCCATTTTGTGAAATGATGCCTGCCTCAGCTTTGACCTTTGTCTCCAGTGTATTTGCGCTTGTGAATGGCATTGACAAGCATTGTGCAATTCACCATACTTACTGTACAAATTGCAGTTGCTGTTAAGTACATAATTGCAGCTGGAAAAACTGTATTGTAGCCAAGTGTCTGATAGATCAGTATAGTCAATACAGAGCTACACATACATTACCAGGAGTGTTTTATTCAGCGGTGATGGTGATTATGTGTAGGTGTTCATTATGGATGTCACTGGTTGTTAACATTGTTATAATGGGCTTGACAGACTGAGAAAAATTATTTTTGCTAAAAAGATTATTGCTTATGCTATACTGCATAATAGCGGATACACACTGAGCCCACAGACCCCGGTGATTATAATGGGGTTCGTCGGGTGTCCATTGCTTTAAAATTGAAAACAGCTCAGTAAATAGTCTTCCTTTTTTTCATCTGTCAATTTTAGGTAGACATTGTGATGGAGTACCCAATGGATGTAAATGACTTAGGCCTGGTTCACATCTGCATTCAGTATTACATTCGGGGAGTACACTTGGGGACCCCCTGAACAGAATACTAAATGCATTAAAAAGAAGTTAGCTAAGAAAGCACATAGACACCATAGACTATAATGGGGTCTGTGTCATTTACGCTTAGCGTCCACACGAATCATGCGGAGAGAAAAAAACTGCGAACACCACATTTCTCTCTGCATGTTTTGTGCGGACACTACACAGAAAACACATGGACCCCATTATAGTCTATGGGGTCCATGTGCTTTCTTAGCTAACTGTTTTGTAATGTGTTTGGTATTCCATTCAGGGGGTCCCCAAGTGGACTGCCCGAACAGAATATGAAACGCAGATGTGAACCAGGTCTTATTTGACATAGGACATACATAGAGCTGAATTTGTGCAATGCAATGCAGTATTTTAAAATAGTGCTGTAAAAAAAATTACAGAACTAGGCTGCTTTTCTGACTACTATACTCTTTAACTAGAGATGAGCGAACACTGTTCGATCACATAGATATTCGATCGAATATCAGGCCGTTCAAAGTATTCGATTCCAATCGAATACCACAAGGCAAACGCACTAAAAATTCGTATCCCCTCCCACCTTTCCTGGCACTTTTTTTGCACCAATAACTGTGCAGGGGAGTTGAGACAGGAACTACGACAACGGAGGCATCGAAAAAAAATCGGAAAAAGGAATTGGCTGGCTAAATTAGGTGATCTCCAAATTATAAGAATGGTGGATTTAACATTCGGTTAATTTGAGACTATGAACTATGTGACTGTGAGACAGGGATAGATGTACTGGCAGGGTTAGCTAGGGATTACCTTTATTTAGGTGGGAATGTCACTCACCCAGCTCTTTGGGGCTCTATCTGGTTGGGATCCCTGTCAGCTTGCGATATGGCGAGCTGAATTTTTCCCATAGGAATGCATTGACCAGCGTTGATTGGCCAAATGCCATACAGAGTACAGCATTCGGCCAATCAATGCCAGTCACACACACAGCTCTGCACTACACCCAACCATCCCTCTACTTACTCCTCCTGTCACACACACAGCTCTGCACTAAACCCATCCATTCGCTCCATCTACTCCTGCGGTGTCATAGTGGACTTGGTGACACTCCTGAGTCGAAGAGTGGGATCCCCTGAAAGGAGCATTTTTTTCCCCATAGGCTATAATGGGGTTCGATATTCGTTCGAATAATCGAATATTGAGGGGCTCTTCGAAACGAATATCGAATATCGAATATTTTACTGTTCGCTCATCTCTATCTTTAACTGCTTTGCTGTTATTAAGAAGAGAAGCTCCACCATCCCATCCCATCATCAGACAGATCACAACCATGCACCATCATGGAATTCCTGCTTAAAATTGAGGTTAGGAGTATCTTTGGCAGGTGCTCAACCATCTGCATTTCTGGACAAGTAAAATAAGAATAAAACCTCTCCAAAACCTTCCCTCTTTAAGAAGATCTTTGTTTCGGTTTCTTTTGAAGGGATTTTCTGTGTTAATCATATTGCTAGTTATTGTTAGGCTAGGCTATCAATGTCAGATTGGTGGGAGTACTGGTCATATTTGTAACCTAGAAAACCCCTTTAAATCCTAGGTAACCTAACTTGGTTAGTATTGCACAAGCAGTGAGCTGTGGCCAGTACAGGCACATTACACTTTCCGATCAATCCCTTTAAATATGTTTGTGGCCACAGCAACACTTCGAGAGATTTGCTATTTCATTAAATCACTCTATCCAGATTTGCAGGTTGTAGTCATTAGTATAGGACAGTGCATAATAGAGCAGAAACACATTGTAATACTGCATGCTTCAATGATGCTTGGAGTAGCCCATACATTTGCTTGTTACTATGGTGATTTCCCAGACGTAGAGGGCAAGAATGTTTCTAAGGTTTATGAAAAACCTTGACTTTCCAGGAGATATTCTTAGTAAAGGTCATCCGGCTCATAGTGATGCATGTGCTGATCGTTTCGAAATGTCTAGAAATAAAATTATATGTGTAATGCATAGCTGTGTAATACCTTCCATAGGCATTTATTAAGGATCTGTAATGTGTTGGTAGTAACATTAAATAATCGAAAAGAAATTATCCCACCTAAAGTCATAAGGACTGCCCAAATTAACATATAAGAACATTGGTCCATATATCTACAATACACTTGGATCTTTCAAGTCATCAGAGATCGGCGGTAATATATACGTATATAGCTAGAAAGCTAACAATGTGCTGATTGTCAGCTGTACTGGTAAATGCCCAGGTGCCAGACATATCGGTGACGTTAGTTTCGGCACCAATTTTACTCCATTGTCAGAAGAGCTGGCTGTACTGCCGAGCATCATCTCTGAACTGTGAGGATCCCCCATTCAACCCAGACGGTACAAGACTATGGAAGAGACCTGTCAGGGGAGGCATTTCTCACAGCCCAGCGATGATGCTGAGCAGTAAGGCCCGCCCTTTTGACAGGTCCTCTTTAAATGGTCACAACATTTTTAGACAACTTAGTCTCATTAAATAGAGTATGTGATTTTGGAACAAAAGCTAATGCACTTTAATTGTTGCTGTTTTCATCCACAAAAGCCCCTCTAAAGTTCCACTCAGTGTTTCTCTTCCTGCTAATTTGCTGTTCACTCCCTGTTACTAGGGAAGGTTTGACCATTGATATAATTAAGAAAGCAAGATGTATTCACAGTGATTACAGGAGGGAGGGGCTTTCTTCACTCAGTGAAGCTTTTCCAGCTTCTACCTGCATAGAAGATTCTTACAAGTCAGAATGAGTGGAATTCTTTCTGAATAGCTGGTTGTGTTATTACTGATGATGTATTAGTCATAGACTAGACAGTAAGCAACTTTTCTTATTGTGTTCATAGCTCTCTTTATCTGTGTCAGGAATCTTTCCAGCATCATACCCTGTATTTGCAGATTAGTGTCTTTGGATTTCCTGCATTATTGTCTCTTAGGCTTTTCTCAGCTATTTTTTTTTTTTTAAAATATTTTACAGTGATCTTCTGGCAGAAATACATGTAATGAAACCAGTTACTACCAGTAGTACTTAGAATGGATAGAAGAGGAGGGAAGACTACTCCTTATTGTACATACTCCATGCCTTAGATAGACAATCCAAATATGGGGCTATTAGCAGCAAAAAACTGATAGGATACGATGTACAAAAGGCTTAGATAGTCAGAGAACTCACTGCCCATTAAGACTCTACTGATTTTTCATTACTAGAAAAATATAGTTTCATTGTTCCATAAACAGCGCCACATCTGTTCATGGGTTGAATGTGGTATTGCAGCCCAGCCCCTTTCATTTCAATGGAGCTGAGCTGCAATGCCATACTCAACCCATGAACAGATGTGGCACTGTTTCTGAAAGAAGACAGCCCCATTAAAGGGTATTGACAAGTGAATGCTGGAGGTCCAATTGCCAGGTTCCCCAGTGATCAAGAGGCTGAGGTATTGAAAGTGAATGGAGCACCAGTGTGTTTGCATGACCAGTGCTCCACTCACTCCACCTATAGGGCTGCAAGCACTGCCAGAGAGGAGATTAGTCCCTGCAGGACTGTAGGGTTTATGGCTTCCTGGAGTCCAAGAAACACTGCCCTGAAGTATAGACATACACAGATTATATGTGATCAAAAAACAGTGAGTGGAGACAAATCGCTGCTCCACACGCACAAGGGTCAATTTAGTGATCTTTCTCTACGTATTTCTACATTTCACATGTCGCTACAAACTTGTTTTGCAATACACAACAAGACTTCCCGTAATAGTAGGCAAGGATTCATAATTGGCATTCACCATCTTACAGCTGGTCAAGTCCTAATGTCTCACTCTGTTACCCATGCTTTTCAGCAAAGAATCGAAAAGTAGCATGCAATACTAAATTTGCTGTCTTTGTGTGGTTATTTGCTAGACTGCAAACAGACGTCTGAAGACTGTACACTGCCATTAGGAGCTATTAAGATTTCACAGAACCGAGAATTCCAGGCTTAGTATTGTGAAGAATTATACATAATTACTTTATCGCCTCAATGGGTCAAAAATAGTATGAAATTGTATGCAGCTCTTGACATTTTCGCTTTTCAAGTTGCTCCTGCTGCGTTTTTAACCACACAAACGATTGTATTTGATAGTGTGACAGCAAGACATTTTAAAATAATCCTTTGGTCAATTTGTAAAGTAAAGAACATGTTTAGTGAACGCTGTGACAAATGGCTTTTAGCATGAAAAAGGGATAAAGCCATAGAACTTGCTGCAATACCCCTACTTTATGTCAGAGAAGCTTAGTAAAGTGCATGTGAGGATTCACTTTTTGTGTATAGTGGATTTAGCCTAATGGGACGTGTATTCTATCTCTACTAAAATCTGGAGGTGTTACCTATATCCAGAATCAAAATAAAAGTTATTTTTGAGGTGTTTGCTGGTCTATAATGACTCTAGTAGTTTCATTCTACCGGTACTTTGTTCTCCCCTATATTTCTCTTACACACACACACAGACACACACACAGACACACACTTTTTTTTCAATGTTTTTTTTTTTAAACATTTGTAAAAAAAAAAAAAAAATCTCAAGCATTATGATTTTTTTACGGTTTTGTTTATTTTATTTTATTTTATTTATTTTTTTTGAAGATGTATAACATTTTTACTATATACCTATAGAGGAGCCTATGGGGAATTGCTAGAGCATGCTGCATTGAAAACAATATAGAATGCTATAAACAATACCAAATGGCATTCCATATTGCACTATAAACTTAAAAAAAATATATATAGGCTGAAGCCCTATGTTGCGAAAATGCAGCATTTTGGACGTTTTACAGTACCTGCAAAGTCAATAGGATTCTCACTAATCCCATCCATACCCGGCAGAAAAAATTCCACAGCGGAAAAGCAGCATGTCAATTATACCTTCAGAAAGGTTGCCATTTTTGGCATAGGTATAACAAGTCTGATGTGGAAAACTCAGCAAAAACTCAATGGAAAGCGCTGTGTAAAAAACACGATACATTTCTGCTACATTTTTTTTTTTTTTGCAGTGTTTATTGCAGTTTTGTCTAAGGTTGCGGGTATGTACAGTATGGAACAGTCTACCTGTCTTACCTATGCATTATAATTACTACTGGTAGTAACTGGTTTCTTCACATTTAATTCTGCCAGAAGTAACTGTACTGTAAAATAGCAAATAGCAGAGAAAACCTCAAGTGACCATAAAATAAAAGCACCAGGGACAATACACTAAAATTTCAAGTTATGATGCAGTTGAAAAGTTCCCTGGCACAAGATAAGAGAGATCTGAGCATAGCCTGGAAAGCTGCTTACTGTCTATGGCTAATGTCCCATCAATAATAATAATAGCAGCCAGTTAGAGTCAAATACACTCTCTTTGACCTGTGAGAAACTTCTGTGCAGTGTAGAAGCTGGGAAAGCTATGTGCAATCCTCCCCTCTCCATTTACTGTGTGAAGAAAGCCCAGGGCCTCCCTCCTACATTCACTGTGAGGCCGGGGCCTCACGTAACGTAAGCGCTGCGATTTAGCCTCAATGGAAACGCTGTGGTTTTGGAAAATTGCAGCATGTCAATTATACCTATGGAATTGCTGACCGTTTACCTATAAGTATAATGGAACCAGAAAGTCCACATAGGAAACCTTTACGGACTTAACGTAAAAAGCGCTGCCGGAAAAACCACAACATGTTGCTGTTTTTTCTGCATCATTTTTTTGTTGCGGCCTGCTACATGGTGCCTTAGCCTGAGTTGGTCTTGCTTTTTTAAACAATGGATGGACCTTCCCTGGTAGCAGGGAGTGAACAGCAAATTAGCTAGAATGGAGTCACCTAGTAATAGCAACTTTAGATTTTTTGAGGTAGAAAATAGCAACATCTTAAATTAAAGTACATTACATTTTGGCCTAGAATTATATCCTCTATTAAATCAGACCAAGTTGTCTAAAAAGTTAATAACCATTTAGACTATTTTAATAGATCCGAGTGATCACCGTGGTGGTTACTGACTCCTGGGATCCCATTACAATAGCTCAACAGCTGGGATTGAATGTTCTAGTTCTAATCATAACCTTTTAATCCCTTAGTTGTGATGGTCAATAGAAACTGCAACTTAAGTGTATAAAACGGTAAAATACGTTTTAATAGAATTTAGTTTAAAATGCCCCCACAATGCAAAAAATATAATGGCATCACATTTTTCAACCTTGATTATTAAACATGATTAAATAAATAATATTTAAAAAATGTTATCATTAAAAAAAATATTTAATACCACTACAATCATAATGACTAGAGATGAGCGAACACTAAAATGTTCGAGGTTCGAAATTCGATTCGAACAGCCGCTCACTGTTCGAGTGTTCGAATGGGTTTCGAACCCCATTATAGTCTATGGGGAACATAAACTCGTTAAGGGGGAAACCCAAATTCGTGTCTGGAGGGTCACCAAGTCCACTATGACACCCCAGGAAATGATACCAACACCCTGGAATGACACTGGGACAGCAGGGGAAGCATGTCTGGGGGCATAAAAGTCACTTTATTTCATGGAAATCCCTGTCAGTTTGCGATTTTCGCAAGCTAACTTTTCCCCATAGAAATGCATTGGCCAGTGCTGATTGGCCAGAGTACGGAACTCGACCAATCAGCGCTGGCTCTGCTGGAGGAGGCGGAGTCTAAGATCGCTCCACACCAGTCTCCATTCAGGTCCGACCTTAGACTCCGCCTCCTCCGGCAGAGCCAGCGCTGATTGGCCGAAGGCTGGCCAATGCATTCCTATGCGAATGCAGAGACTTAGCAGTGCTGAGTCAGTTTTGCTCAACTACACATCTGATGCACACTCGGCACTGCTACATCAGATGTAGCAATCTGATGTAGCAGAGCCGAGGGTGCACTAGAACCCCTGTGCAAACTCAGTTCACGCTAATAGAATGCATTGGCCAGCTCTGATTGGCCAATGCATTCTATTAGCCCGATGAAGTAGAGCTGAATGTGTGTGCTAAGCACACACATTCAGCACTGCTTCATCACGCCAATACAATGCATTAGCCAGTGCTGATTGGCCAGAGTACGGAATTCGGCCAATCAGCGCTGGCTCTGCTGGAGGAGGCGGAGTCTAAGGTCGGACCTGAATGGAGACTGGTGTGGAGCGATCTTAGACTCCGCCTCCTCCAGCAGAGCCAGCGCTGATTGGCCGAATTCCGTACTCTGGCCAATCAGCGCTGGCCAATGCATTCTATTAGCCCGATGAAGTAGAGCTGAATGTGTGTGCTAAGCACACACATTCAGCACTGCTTCATCACGCCAATACAATGCATTAGCCAGTGCTGATTGGCCAGAGTACGGAATTCGGCCAATCAGCGCTGGCCAATGCATTCTATTAGCCCGATGAAGTAGAGCTGAATGTGTGTGCTAAGCACACACATTCAGCACTGCTTCATCACGCCAATACAATGCATTAGCCAGTGCTGATTGGCCAGAGTACGGAATTCGGCCAATCAGCGCTGGCCAATGCATTCTATTAGCCCGATGAAGTAGAGCTGAATGTGTGTGCTAAGCACACACATTCAGCACTGCTTCATCACGCCAATACAATGCATTAGCCAGTGCTGATTGGCCAGAGTACGGAATTCGGCCAATCAGCGCTGGCCAATGCATTCTATTAGCCCGATGAAGTAGAGCTGAATGTGTGTGCTAAGCACACACATTCAGCACTGCTTCATCACGCCAATACAATGCATTAGCCAGTGCTGATTGGCCAGAGTACGGAATTCGGCCAATCAGCGCTGGCTCTGCTGGAGGAGGCGGAGTCTAAGATCGCTCCACACCAGTCTCCATTCAGGTCCGACCTTAGACTCCGCCTCCTCCAGCAGAGCCAGCGCTGATTGGCCGAATTCCGTACTCTGGCCAATCAGCACTGGCTAATGCATTGTATTGGCGTGATGAAGCAGTGCCTACTTCATCAGGCTAATAGAATACATTGGCCAATCAGCGCTGGCCAATGCATTCTATTAGCTTGATGAAGCAGAGTGTGCACAAGGGTTCAAGCGCACCCTCGGCTCTGATGTAGCAGAGCTGAGGGTGCACAAGGGTTCAAGTGCACCCTCGGCTCTCCTACATCAGAGCCGAGGGTGCGCTTGAACCCTTGTGCAGCCTCGGCTCTGCTACATCAGAGCCGAGGGTGCGCTTGAACCCTTGTGCACACTCTGCTTCATCAAGCTAATAGAATGCATTGGCCAGCACTGATTGGCCAGAGTACGGAATTCGGCCAATCAGCGCTGGCCAATGCATCCCTATGGGAAAAAGTTTATCTCACAAAAATCACAATTACACACCCGATAGAGCCCCAAAAAGTTATTTTTAATAACATTCCCCCCTAAATAAAGGTTATCCCTAGCTATCCCTGCCTGTACAGCTATCCCTGTCTCATAGTCACAAAGTTCACATTCTCATATGACCCGGATTTGAAATCCACTATTCGTCTAAAATGGAGGTCACCTGATTTCGGCAGCCAATGACTTTTTCCAATTTTTTTCAATGCCCCCGGTGTCGTAGTTCCTGTCCCACCTCCCCTGCGCTGTTATTGGTGCAAAAAAGGCGCCAGGGAAGGTGGGAGGGGAATCGAATTTTGGCGCACTTTACCACGCGGTGTTCGATTCGATTCGAACATGGCGAACACCCTGATATCCGATCGAACATGTGTTCGATAGAACACTGTTCGCTCATCTCTAATAATGACCAATATACTAAAGTCAACTTATTATTTCTACCACATAGTAAATTGCTATACTATAACTATCGGATTGCTGGATTTGTGTTCTTTTTTACATCCCTGCCAAAGTATTAAAAGCTAATCTATAAATTATATGTACATAAAAATGGTGCCATTGCTTTATCCTTCAAAAAACAGATATGTCTACACTGAAGGAAAAATAAAAGTTATAGCTCAGCAATGAATAAACAAGAAAAAAAAGTTTGGTCCTTATGGTTTAAAATAGGCTGGTCTTTAAAGGGGTTGTCTACGAATTTTGAAAACCCTGGAGGAGGCCACCAATTTCTATCCTGTGGTCATTCAACCAGAGTCATGTCACTGGTTTCTTTCCTGTTGGTGCTGAGGTCACTGATTGGCTCAAAATTTTTATCAGCCCAGGCACCAGCGCGTTGGATCAGACCGCAGCGGCAGACACAGGAGAGGCAGGGGAGTATTTTTTTTCTATGTTTCCCCTTCCCTGGCCTCCTCCAGGGTTTTTAATTCATGGACAACCCTTTTAAGGGGATAAAGAAGGAAAAATATGAAAGACTTATCCCTCTTTTCTCTTTAGCATCCACTCATGGTTTTCCGTCTAAAAGCTACATCAAAAACTATACAAAAAAAATTATGTGGGAATAATATTTTGAGTTATTATTATCAAATTAAAGTGAAAAAATTGTATTAAAAAAAATCCAGTGACCTTGAACACAATGAAAGTCACAGTTTTCTATAATGTATTGTTTCATGTTATATGAATGTCGATTTCTTAAAAGATATTAGGTTGTCACTTTGATGTTTTCCACGCTTGAAAGTTTCCAGTCTCTTTTTGTTCCTTTTTATCTGTCAAAAAATGAAAAAAGAATTTGTACTTCAGATACCTTTCTTAAATCCACTTGGCGCTTAATTCTGTAACACGTCGATTTACACTCACCGGCCACTTTATTAGGTACACCTGTCCAACTGCTCGTTAACACTTAATTTCTAATCAGCCAATCACATGGCGGCAACTCAGTGCATTTAGGCATGTAGACATGGTCAAGACAATCTCCTGCAGTTCAAACCGAGCATCAGTATGGGGAAGAAAGGTGATTTGAGTGCCTTTGAACGTGGCATGGTTGTTGGTGCCAGAAGGGCTGGTCTGAGTATTTCAGAAACTGCTGATCTACTGGGATTTTCACGCACAACCATCTCTAGGGTTTACAGAGAATGGTCCGAAAAAGAAAAAACATCCAGTGAGCGGCAGTTCTGTGGGCGGAAATGCGTTGTTGATGCCAGAGGTCAGAGGAGAATGGCCAGACTGCTTTCAGCTGATAGAAAGGCAACAGTGACTCAAATAGCCACCCGTTACAACCAAGGTAGCCAGAAGAGCATCTCTGAACGCACAGTACGTCGAACTTTGAGGCAGATGGGCTACAGCAGCAGAAGACCACACCGGGTGCCACTCCTTTCAGCTAAGAACAGGAAACTGAGGCTACAATTTGCACAAGCTCATCGAAATTGGACAATTGAAGATTGGAAAAACGTTGCCTGGTCTGATGAGTCTCGATTTCTGCTGCGACATTCGGATGGTAGGGTCAGAATTTGGCGTCAACAACATGAAAGCATGGATCCATCCTGCCTTGTATCAACGGTTCAGGCTGGTGGTGGTGGTGTCATGGTGTGGGGAATATTTTCTTGGCACTCTTTGGGCCCCTTGGTACCAATTGAGCATCGTGGCAACGCCAAAGCCTACCTGAGTATTGTTGCTGACCATGTCCATCCCTTTATGACCACAATGTACCCAACATCTGATGGCTACTTTCAGCAGGATAATGCGCCATGTCATAAAGCTGGAATCATCTCAGACTGGTTTCTTGAACATGACAATGAGTTCACTGTACTCCAATGGCCTCCACAGTCACCAGATCTCAATCCAATAGAGCATCTTTGGGATGTGGTGGAACGGGAGATTCGCATCATGGATGTGCAGCCGACAAATCTGCGGCAACTGTGTGATGCCATCATGTCAATATGGACCAAAATCTCTGAGGAATGCTTCCAGCACCTTGTTGAATCTATGCCAAGAAGAATTGAGGCAGTTCTGAAGGCAAAAGGGGGTCCAACCCGTTACTAGCATGGTGTACCTAATAAAGTGGCCGGTGAGTGTAAGTGTAAAGATGTATCCACTTATTAACTAGTGAGAGACAAGTGGGATCCTATGAGGTCTTCAATATTACCAGTACAGGCTCACAATGAATACAGACACAATGTAAGATCCTTCCAGGCACAAAAGATGCTTGGAGATGCATATTATGTCTAGAAGAGCAATATGGGAATATGAGTGCTGAATGCTGACATTCAACATTATCTATTCAATGGTTTATAGCTTTACAAATGCAATTAGCCTAGGAAAATAAGTACAAGTCACGTTCATTGCTGTGAAGGTAGGGTTTTTTTTAAATGTAATATCTATCTATCTGTCTATCTACACACATAGTAAGTGACCATCCTGTTAATGAATGAGGTTAACATAGGAGTGTCCAACCTCTTCAAGTTAAAAGTTGGTAATGACTGAAATGATCCTGCTATACAATAGAAGCAGGGGCAGACAAAGGTAGCTGAGGACAGTGCAAGAACAGCTATAGGCCCCTTGTTTTCTAATATCACAGCAATGAACACCCCCTTATGTCTCTCAACAATCCACCATTAAACGTACACCTAAGAGGGGTATAACAAATAACCATGGGGTCCCATAACAAAATATGTAATGGGTTCGTACTCTGCCTTCCGCAGCAAAATCACAACATGAACATATATAATATCTTTTGTCTCTGTTATGCACTTGGATCATGCAATACAGGGATATTACACACAGTGATGTCACGGTGCAGATGTAATTGCACAGTGATGTCACAGTACTGGAAAAATGTCCACAGGGACATTATACACAATGAGGTTACATTACAGTGATGGCAGTATATGGACATGGTGATGTCACAATACAGGGATGGAGATATGACAGCAAAGCACAAAATTATTGGAAATAAAGAGGTCGTCATGTACATTGTGGCATCATAGCATTGAACAAATGAACACATGGTACAATAATGTTAGAAGCATTCATTATGATACCACAGTACAGAAATAATGTTTTAATGGCATAGTAAAGGAATAATGGAAAAAGTGGATAATACACGCAGAATGAGTTACTATGGGGCCGCAGTTGAAACTTTGGAATTGAGCCATATTCAGTTTTCCATCCATAAGATACCATTAACTTTATAGTATTGTTAGTTTCAGTGTCACATGTGCCTTGAAACTAAGGTGTACTGCAGCAGGAGTCCCAAGAATGAGTATGATGAGAACACGGACTCCTCGATTAGTCTATTGGAATCCCATCCACATATTGCAGCAAAATATGCACAGCAGAAATGTGATTTCCATAACCATTGTGTTTTTGGTTATACCTATGGAAATGCTGGCAATTTTCCTATAGGTGTAATTGAAGCAAAAAGTCTGCAGCGGTTTTTCCCCTAGCGCTTTTTGCAGCGGTCCGCTACAGGGGGCCTTAGCTTAAATCACTAAGAACCATTTGGTGCTTTAGAGTCCCAAATTCACTTGCCATGTTCCCTTTAAACATTTAATTTGCTGAGAATTCTGACTGGAATAGCGGATCGTGTTTAGAGGAGCTCAGTTTTGATCAATGGAATATAATGATATTGTTGTCTAGAATAAGAACTTGTATAACTATGGTATTCTGTAAGGGCGGCTCCATTCCTAGCTCACCCAGAAAGGTACAAATGGCAGCATTCCAGCTAATACATTATATTCTGAGAGAGCTCAATTCAAACCCATTTTATTAAGTCATCATCCTGTAACCCATCTGTCTAAAACTTGAGTGTTTCCATATCCTGCAATTCACAGTCAGTAAAAATTTCATTTCAGGATTCAACACATACAGCAAGTAGTTGAAATACATTTATCATTCATTAAGCAGTTCCTTATACCTCTTTACACATATTTTAGGTGCTCTTTTATCACTTTTTTTTTTCATCCAGATAGCAGATCCATTTAAAGAGCAACTGTCACCATGTCTGAAAAGTCCAATGACATACATCTTCAGTCACCCTGAGTATTTTGGTATGTTGTTTATTCAAATCTATTCAGCTATTTCAAATATATAATCCCTTTTAGGCCGAGGCCCCACATTGCGTAAATGCAGATTTTTTTGTTATAGATTTTGCTGCAGTACTTTGAGCCAAAGAATGGCTATAAAAGTAATGGGAAATATATAAAGTGTTCTTATGCTACTTCCATCTGCTCAATAAACTTAGACTTTAGCTCAAAAAACCGCAGCAAAATCTGCAACAAAAAAGCTGTGTTTCCTCAACGTGGGGCCTCAGTCTTATTGTTGATATAAATTAAGGTATTCTAACTAAGTGGTCGGTAACACTCTATATATAGCACACAGAGACCCCACACCCAGAAAAACCACAGTGTTACTGCCTATGTGGCTAGTATACCCTAATTTACATCGACACTAAATGGATTATATCTTTGGAATGGCAAACGGGTTTGGATAAATAAAACCAATATGTTGACAGCACTTATGATATAGGTCATAGGGCTTTTCAGACCTTCCATTGATTTGAAAGATGAATTTATAACCTAGTACTAGTATTCCACATCTATCCAGAAACTCAGAAACTGATCCACTTTTCTTTCGGCAATGATCACCATCCATTTGCATCTGTTCTTTGAATGCGTTAAAGGGGTCCTATCATTAAAACTCAATTTTTTCTCACTAACACGTCGGAATAGCCTTAAGAAAGGCTATTCTTCTCCTACCTTTAGTTGTCTTCTCCGCGCCACTGTTCGGTATAAATCCCGGTTTTCGTCAATACGCAAATGAGTTCTCTTGAAGCACTGGGGGCATCCCCAATGATGCGAGAGAACTCTTCAGCGCCGCCTCCATCTTCTTCAGGAACGTCTTCTTCACGCATCTACTTCCGGAGCAAGCTTCAAACTTCTAGGCCATTTTCTTGTGGCTGGTGGGCATGCGCAGTCGGCTTTGCCCTAGGCCCGAGGCCTAGAAGTTTGAAGCCTGCGCCAGAAGAAGACGTATGAAGAGGATGTTCCTGAAGAAGATGGAGGCGATGCTGGAGAGTTCTCTCGCAGCATTGGGGGCACCCCCAGTGCTGTTTGAGCGCTGGGGCCAGCCCCCAGTGCTGTAATAGAATTAATTTGCATACCGACGAAAACCGGGATTTATACTGAATGACGGCACGGAGAAGACATCTAAAGGTAGGAGAAGAATAGCCTTTCTTAATGATAGGATCCCTTTAAACGGATCTGCTGAATGTATGTAAAAAATGTGAACTCAATGTACCATTGTACTTCCAATGTTTTATATGAGGAGATGAATGCTATGGATTTTTGTATACTTCTGTTTAATACATTACTGCATTTAAGGGGTTGTAACTCAGATAGGAGTACTGTACAGTAGTTCAATTGGAATATGCCAATATAATCAGGTGTTAAATAACATTGTGTGATTAATATTATTATGGCTATTACTACTATTATTATTACTGTTGTTAGAAAATGTAATAATACTCATTTTTATTATGTTTTTTTTTTCAGTAAAAAAGGTCAAGAAATTGGAACAATGTTGCAGGAATAGCCAGGAAAGATGATGCTGTGGACAATAAGAATGATGGTCTTAAGAATTAAAATTTTGGTAAGCAAATTTAATTCTTCTTATCAAAAATATCTGTTTTAACATATATTTAACATAGGGGTTATGAATTGCCGATACAGAATTTTTCACAGAACTGCCATGAGATTGTAAGACTTCTGTTTCGGTTTGCTCCGCTGATGCTACTATTTTTAGTTATACATTGAACCCTGCTCTGCTCTTGCTGCCTGTGTTTGAGTGGGGTCAGTCACGTGATGGATAGTTGGAGCAGACTGACACCGAGGACTTCCAATCCCTTGACCTACTAGGGAACTGGTATCTATATTAGTAAGCTGACCCTACTGGTGCAGTGTATACAATGCAGAAACATTTTCCTTCCCATATAACCTCTTTAATAATTCTAATAAGTTCTTTATAGTGCATACTGAAGGCTATAAATATATTGATTCCAAATGTTAGCTAAATAAATATTACTAAAAATAATCAAAAAGTGGTTATGCTTATAAATACCAACAATATATCACAGTAGACCAAAAATAATGACATTTCCAAAGTTTGTACACAGCCATGATGTCAACAGTAGGTGGTTCATAGGTTGCCATTGCACCTGAGCCTAGTAATTTATGTATTCTAATGGGATTTAACAAAAATAATGTTTCTTTACAGTACTACCAACACCATACACGGCGAAAATAATATATTGTCCTCCAGCCCGTCCTTTGCATTTTCAGGTGTTCCATTGCTGAAGTAGATGCTACATCTACCTCTCCTATATGCAACCCTAATCCATCTGGCTTGACATGAATACAGCAGATGGTGCCTCATATTAACAGTCACAGGCAGTAGCGCCACCTACTGGATCCATGGCTGATTTAAACCACTCCATTATAGCATCTACCCTACAGTCAGCCCTGAACAGCATCCAGACATTGAGCTATTGTACAAGCTCCACCCCTAGTCACATGACTGAAATTAGCCAAGGTCAGAATGGTATGTAAGATACTTCACCGATCCTCTGCTGCTCCTGTTGTCACATGTTTTGCCAGTCATAGGATAGGCTGCAGCCAGTCACACACCACTGTACCAAGATGGCATCCCTGCACCAGCAGGTCACATAAGAATGGGTGTAGCAGGTGATCGGTGAACTGTGTATGATTTTTTATTTTATCTAAAACCATACCATGCTCTGCCTTTAAAACAAAAAATAATCATAGAACATAGAGAAATTATCCAGGAAAAGTAATATACAGTAATGTGTTGTCAAAGACAAGCATTACACTAACAGTAATTTACGTAATAGATAGAACTTATATCACCTACTGGATAATGATTTCTCAGTATCTGGTTGCCCTATTAGATTACATTGAAAGCTACACAATGCTGAAGACTGTGACAATTTCTTTATTAACAGTCAGTTGCTTAGCTGCATTCTTGCCATTGCTTCCCTCTATTGAAAATACCATCTTGTCATAGAAAAGCTTTTGTAGTACTATGACTGTTCCTGAAGAGCTCTTATCTAGCAAGTACTGTATGTTATGTAGAAATGTTGGAAAGTGGTGCTTATTGGTTGTTCCATTACAAATCTTCTTCAGCAACTTATTCATAAATACAAGGTTTTTTAGTCCTTTTCGTTACCCACAGATCCCTCACTCAGAAATCAAGTGCCCAGCTCTCCTTTTGGTTCCCCACCCCTTCTGCATCAGCCCCTCCACCCCCTCTACCCCTTCTCATGCTTTCTGCCTCCGGCCTGTTCTGAAATATTGCACATTACCTGGAAGACTTCGATGTAACGGTTTCCATTTATTTACAATAAGGAATGACATTATACAGGAGTAGTGAGCAGTGGGCAGCATGGTGGCCTTCTACAGCTGGGACCCTGGGTTTGACTCCAGCCTAGGCCAGCATTTGTATGTTCCCCCTTATGTTTGCATGTGTTTCCTCCCACTCTTCAAAGACATAATGATAGAGAATTTAGATTGTGAGCGTAATTGTAGACAGTGAGTGATGGCAATATCTGTAAACCACTGCAAAGTATGTTGGTGCAAAATAAGTAAATGAAATAGCAGTCAAACTACAGGTTTAGCCCTAGCCATGGTGTTAGTGATAAGTCGGTTTAATAAAAAAAAAAATGTCCTTTATTAAAATTGGTGCATGACCCAGAAAAATCAAATCTACACTAGCTATGAGCCTCAGCCAACATGGATAGAACCTGCGCTCTCAATGCAAATGTCAAGACAACTCACATTTGCATCATTGCTGATTCCAGTAGAGAAGTAAACAGGAGCCCAAAAAAGAACAGGAAATGTATTTTGACGTATTCAATATGTCCTTTATTTACCAAAGAGCACATAGATATTAATGATAGCGATATGTCTTTCAATAGTTTATCTCAGCTCTAGGGTTGAGCCGATCTTGAAATTTCAGGATCGTTTTTAAAATCCGATTTCTGATCATTTTCCATTCGAACCCGATCCCAATGCAAGTCAAGGGGATTTTTTTAAATAATCGAAGATCGTATTTTAAAAACGATCCTATTCACTACACAGCATGTAGTCCAAAAATAGTTTCAATTTTTGGACTCCACGCTGTGTAGTGATTAAAAAAAAATCCCCCCTGGTGTCCGCTTACCTGCATGGATCCGCTGCCGCTCCCAGTTCTTCTTGGTGCGGTCTGGTCTTGGTCTCTCCTTCACAGGCCTTCAGAGTGCCGCCACCTCCCTAGGCTTGTATTAGAGATGATGGGAGTAGGCAGGACTTGTTGTGGCTTAGGAGAGTGTGGGCGGGGAGACGTGAGTGCATCATTCACATCTCCCCTCCCAGTACCCGCCCACACTCTCCTAAGCCACAAGCCCTGTCTTCTCACAGCATATCTCTATAATACTAGTCTAGGGAGGCAGGGGGGCGCAGGGCGTTCTGAAGGCATGTGAAGGAGAGAGGACCGGACTAGAAGAGGGCATCGGCAGCACTTCTGTACAGGTAAGTTGAGCGAAGTTCGCAAGTAGATAGATACTACTGTACATTGACTTGTCTAGTAGATAGACAAGTCAATGTACAGTGTTATCTATCTACTCGCGAACTTGCCTCGTCGTCCTCACAGCAGCGCAGCACACAGTGATTTACCGCAGCCTGCTACTCTTCTGCTTCGTCGCTGTTTTACCGTATATTCAGCTGAGTAGCCAAGCATTCTGGGAAATAACCTCCGATCTCGATCCCACCCGAAAAGATCAAAATCGGAATTCTTGAAATTTACTCGATCGCCGATCGAAATCCGAACTTTTCCGATCCCAATCGCTCAACCCTACTCAGCTCAGTTTAAGTAGAATCTTTTTGAGGCTGAGGTGATATGGGTACAATACAGACTCTAATAAAAGCCAAGCCATATGTATATAGTCATTTTTTTTGTCTCTTTGGGGCAAAACACTTTTATCAATTTGTTTTGCATTCCTTGTTTCCCAATGCAAGGTATATGACCCATAGAGAGGAACAAGATGTCTTTCAAGTATCCTTTATTTTTATCTTTCTTTCTCAGAATTCTGAGAACCAGGGACCCATGTGATATGAAGAGAATTATGGTGGTTATGACATGCCTAGGATATTCTGTACCTTGTTATAGAGCTAGCAATTGCCATATTTGAAATTGGGAAGAATTTTTTTTTCTTTGTTGGTACAATTGTCATCAGCCTCATGGGGAAGTTTACCTTCCTTTGGATCAACTTGATAGGTCTATAGCTTGGACTAGATCAACTTATGCTTTGATCTAACCTTATATACTTTACTAGTAATAGTAATAGTGTAATATTAGTGAATGGTTTACTATAGTTAATACCAATCTTCCTCTCCTTCTAAAAAGTCAGTTTAGTTCTTTCTGTGCCTTTCTGTGGAGTTCCCTTATTAGAAAGCTGCATATATCATCCTGTTCCAAAGTAGTAACAGATATATCTTCCTTACAAAACCGTATCCCTGTAGGCTAAAACATCATACATGGACTTTCTGTAACCCCATAGAAACACTACTCTTTTAATTGAAAGGCCATAGTGTTCTTTCCATACTTTCACATGACACTTGGAAACTTCAGTATCAGGGGACTTATGCCTTATGTTGATGAACCTCAATAAATATGACCAAATAGATAATGTTGGGTTAACCCTGGCTTTTTGGTAGAGTAGTACCTGAATTCCCATCTCTTATAAATTGAACTTTGTCTTCATTTGTATGATAAACACATATAGTTTCATAATACGAGAAATTATGAGTTTTCATTTGCTTGATTTCCCAGAAATCCATAAAATATATTTCTATTCCCTATCTAAGACATCTGAGATGCATAGTTCTGACTATACTTTCACAGAGAAATGTCTGAAAATATAATAGCTCTTTAAATTATTCAACAAAAGTGGATATAGGATTACTAGAGTCTCTGCAACTGTCAGGACCTCAATGTCTCACATCAGACATGTCTGTCGTAAATGCTCAGGAATTCCAGGGTAATAAGATCTATTATATCCAGCAAGAACATTTTTCTGAGGTGAATTATGCTATAGAGAACAATTATTTCTATGCAGGCTTGTGCAGCTAGGGTTATTACAGAGCTAGCTGAACAAAATATCTAGCTCAAGGTGAAAATAAAATATGGGCCTCTGGCTAGGCTGCCTCCACCACAAGAAGTGGGGGCTAGGACCCTGCACTTGGTAAAACAATTTACCATTTATATACTGTACCAGCTTCAAAACATGATTTGTCATCTGATGACATCTTAGCACACATAAACCCAAAGGCAGCAGCCTAAATATATATCAGTATTTTTCCACAACCCAACTGTAGGTATAAACTATAGTCATGGGCGTAAGTGTTGGCACCCCTCAAAAAGTATATGTCGTAGAAAATTATTTCAATTACATGTTTGTTTCCTATGTATGTATTGGGGAAAAAAAATTAGGAAAAAAGGCAAATTGTACATAATTTCCCACGCTCTTTCAAACTCAGCTGTGACAAATAACAGGTGTGGGCAATATAACAATCACGCCTGAAACCAAATAAAAAGGAGAGAAGTTGACTCAGTCTTTGCATTGTGTGTCTGTGTGTGCCACACTAAGCATGGAAAACATAAAGAGAAGAGAACTATCTGAAGACTTGAGTACCAAAATTGTGGTAAAATATCAAGGTTGCAAGTCCATCTCCAGAAATCTTGATGTTCCTTTGCCCACAGTGTGCAACATAATTAAGACGTTTACAACACATAGCTCTGTAGCTAATCTCCCTGGACGTAAACACAAGAGAAAAATTGCTGAAAGGTTGTAATGCAGGATAATCCGGATGGTGGATAAGCAGCCCCAATCAAGTTCCTAAGAAATCAAAGCTATCCTGCAGGCTCAGGGGGCATCAGTGTCAGTGCAAACTATCCATCGACATTTGAACGAAATGAAACACTATGGCAGGAGACCCAGGAGGACCCCACTACTGACACAGAGACATAAAAAAGCTAGACTACAGTTTATAGTCAAAATAACTGTGAGTAAACCAAAATCCACATAGGAAAATGTCTTGTGGGTAGATGAGATGAAGATAGAGCTTTTTGGCAAAGCACATCATTCTAAAGTTTACCAAAAATAGGATGAGGCCTACAAGGAAAAGAACATAGTACCAATAGTCAATTATGGTGGAGGTTCAAAGATGTTTTGGGGTTGATTTGCTGCCTCTGGCACTGGGAGTCTTGACTGTGTGCAAGGCAACATGAAATCTAAAGATTACCAAAGGAATTTGGATCTCAATGTAAGGTCCATTGTCAGAAAGCTGGGCTTGCATCCTAGGTCATGGGTCATCCAGCAGGACAAAGACATACTTTAAAAAAATACCCAGAAATGGATAGAAACAAAGTGCTGGAGAATTCTGAAGTGGCTAGCAATGAGTCTGGATCTAAATCCCATTGAACTCCTATGGAGAGATCTGAAAATTGCGGTTAGGAGAAGACACCCTTCAAATATGAGAGTCCTGGAGCAGTTTGCTTAAGAAGAGTGGTCCAAAATTCCATCTGAGAGGTGTAAGAAGCTTGTTGATGGTTATTAGAAGCAATTGATTTCAGTTATTTGTTTCAAAGCGTGTGCAACCAAACATTAAGTTAAGGGTTGCTGTACTTTTTTTGAGTTTTGCATGAAATTATATCATTTTTAGATTTTTTTTTTTGCGTTGTTCCAAAACGCATAAAAGAAAAAAACACGTGAAATAAACATGTGTATAGCAAAACATGGGTAATTGCAATAACTTGAGCAAGGGGAGAATGTAACTGCTTCATTTATATCTTCCATTCATTTTGTAACCACTCCTGGGTTTAGCTCAAAAAACAGCAAAATCAGCAACAAAAAGCACCTTTTCCCAAAGCGGGGCCTTAGCCTATGGCTGTTTTCACATTTAGAATTCTGAGGGACTGTTTAGAGTGTTTAGACTGTTTTTTGTAGTAAAATTTTTTTGTTTTTTGTTTTTTTTATCAAAGCAGAAATCTTAAAAAGTGGAATGGCATGTGTATTACCAGCTTCCTTTGGCTGTAAACAAAACTGTCAAACTCTGTGTATCTATGGTACAGACAACAGACATAATCCTATCATTTTGAAACTTTTCTAAGGCTAAGGCCCCACATAGCGAACCCCAGCAAAAATGCACTGCGGGAAAAGCCTTGACAGAAACGCATCAAGGTATTTACTAGAGCGCTTTTCACATAGAAATCCCACAGAGGTTTCCTCTGCTGACTTTCTGCTTCAATGATATCTATAGGGAAACTACCGACATATCTGTAGGTATAATTGACATGCTGCAATTTGCAAAACCACAACAGTTTTGGAAATCACAACATTACCACTGCATGTATTTTTCTGCAATGTGTGGATGGGTTCTCTAGAATCCCAGTTACATTACAGGGACTGTAAAACGCCGCATGGGGCCCCGGCCTAAGGCTCTGCGGACTTTCTGTAAAAAGTGCTGCGGGGAAAACCGCAATCCATTTGGCACGGTTTTTCCCGCAGCGCTTTTTTGCAGCAGCCCGCTACTTGGAATTTTTGATAATAGATAATCACTCTTCAATATAATTTTGAGTAGTCATCTCAAAGTGATTTCAAAGTATTTGCAAAAGTTCCTTCAATTCACCTTTTGAAACTTATTTTTTCTTACTCGGCATACATAAAGTACTAACATAAAATTTAATATTTATACTTTATTTTCAAGTTAGAAGT